>NC_061510.1:223709088-223732521 GCF_022539505.1 Lolium rigidum | reverse complement strand
CGATGTCTACGCCCCTCCTTTTCCTGTAGACAGTGTTGGGCCTCCAAGAGCAGAGGTTTGTAGAACAGCAGCAAGTTTTCCCTTAAGTGGATCACCCAAGGTTTATCGAACTCAGGGAGGAAGAGGTTAAAGATATCCCTCTCATGCAACCCTGCAACCACAAAGCAAGAAGTCTCTTGTGTCCCCAACACACCTAATAGGTGCACTAGTTCGGCGAAGAGATAGTGAAATACGGGTGGTATGAATATATATGAGCAATGGCAACGGCACCGGAAAAGTGCTTTGCCCAGGACAAGTAAACAAGCGTAGTAACGCAAGCAGTAGTAACGCAGTAAAACAATGAAACAAGCAGCGATAGCGATATTTAGGAACAAGGCCTAGGGATTAGACTTTCACTAGTGGACACTCTCAACTTTGATCACATAACAGAATAGATAAATACATACTCTACACTCTCTTGTTGGATGATGAACACATTGCGTAGGATTACACGAACCCTCAATGCCGGAGTTAACAAGCTCCACAATTCAATGTTCATATTTAAATAACCTTAGAGTGCATGAAAGATCGACACGACTAAACCAAGTACTAACACAGCATGCACACTCGTCACCTTCACACCATGTAGGAGGAATAGATCACATCAATACCATCATAGCAATAGTTAACTTCATAATCTACAAGAGATCATAATCATAGCCTACGCCAAGTACTAACACGGATGCACACACTGTCACCATTACACCGTGCGGGAGGAATAAAACTACTTTAATAACATCACTAGAGTAGCACATGGATAAATTGTGATACAAAACACATTGCAATCATAAAGAGATATAAATAAGCACTTCACTATGCCATTCATAACAGTGAATAAGTATTCTCGTGAAATATAGCCTAAGAGACCCACACGGTGCACACACCTGTCACCTTTACACACGTGGGACAAGGAGTCTCCGGAGATCACATAAGTAAAATTCACTTGACTAGCATAACGACATCTAGATTACAAGCATCATCATATGAATCTCAATCATGTAAGGCAGCTCATGAGATTATTGTATTGAAGTACATAGGGAAGAGAGATGAACCACATAGCTACCGGTACAGCCCCGAGCCTCGATGGAGAACTACTCCCTCCTCATGGGAGACAGCAGTGTTGATGGAGATGGCGGTGGTGTTGATGGAGAAGCCTTCCGGGGGCACTTCCCCGTCCCGGCGGCGTGCCGGAACAGAGACTCCTGTCCCCCAGATCTTGGCTTCGCGATGGCGGCGGCTCTGGAAGGTTTCTCGTACCGTGGCTTTTCCGTATCGAGGTTTTAGGTCGAGGGGCTTCTTATAGGCGAAGAGGCGGCGTCAGAGGGTCGAAGAGGCGGCGACACCATAGGGTGGCGCGGGCCACACCCAGGCCGCGCCGGCCTATGGTCCGGTGGGCCCGTGGCCCCCTCTCGGTCCTTCCCGGGTGTTCCGGAAGCTTCGTGGAAAAATAGGAACTCGGGTCTTGATTTCGTCCAATTCCGAGAATATTTCGTTACTAGGATTTCTGAAACCAAAAACAGCGAGAAAACAGGAACCGGCACTTCGGCATCTTGTTAATAGGTTAGTTCCGGAAAATGCACGAATATGACATAAAGTGCGCATAAAACATGTAGATATCATCAATAATGTGGCATGGAACACAAGAAATTATCGATACGTCGGAGACGTATCGGCATCCCCAAGCTTAGTTCTCGCTCGTCCCGAGCAGGTAAACGATAAACAAAGATAATTTCTGGAGTGACATGCCATCATAAACTTGATCATATTGTAAACATATGTAATGAATGCAGCGATCAAAACAATGGTAATGACATGAGTAAACAAGTGAATCATAAAGCAAAGACTTTTCATGAATAGTACTTCAAAACAAGCATCAATAAGTCTTGCATAAGAGTTAACTCATAAAGCAATAAGTCAAAGTAAAGGTATTGAAGCAACACAAAGGAAGATTAAGTTTCAGCGGTTGCTTTCAACTTATAACATGTATATCTCATGGATAATTGTCAATGCAAAGCAATATAATAAGTGCAATATGCAAGTATGTAGGAATCAATGCACAGTTCACACAAGTGTTTGCTTCTTGAGGTGGAGAGAGATAGGTGAACTGACTCAACATAAAAGTAAAAGAAAGGTCCTTCAAAGAGGAAAGCATCGATTGCAATATTTGTGCTAGAGCTTTGGTTTTGAAAACATGAAACAATTTTGTCAACGGTAGTAATAAAGCATATGTATCATGTAAATTATATCTTACAAGTTGCAAGCCTCATGCACAGTATACTAATAGTGCCCGCACCTTGTCCTAATTAGCTTGGATTAACACTGATTATCATTGCATAACATATGTTTCAACCAAGTGTCACAAAGGGGTACCTCTATGCCGCTCTGTACAAGGGTCTAAGGAGAAAGTTCGCATTGGATTTCTCGCTTTTGATCATTCTTCAACTTAGACACCCATACCGGGACAACATAGACAACGAGATAATGGACTCCTCTTTTAATGCTTAAGCATTCAACAACAGTTAATATTCTCATAAGAGATTGAGGTTTTATGTCCAAACTGAAACTTCCACCATGATTCATGGCTTCAGTTAGCGGCCCAATGTTCTTCTCTAACAGTATGCATACTCAAACCATTTGATTGTGAAAACCGCCCTTACTTCATACAAGACGAACATACATAGCAACTCACATGATATTCAACAAAGAGTAGATGGCGTCCCCAGGAACATGGTTATCGCACAACAAGCAACTTAATAAGAGATAAAGTGCATAAGTACATATTCAATACCACAATAGTTTTTAAGGCTATTTTGTCCCATGAGCTATATATTGCAAAGGTGAATGATGGAAATTTAAAGGTAGCACTCAAGCAATTTACTTTGGAATGGCGGAGAAATACCATGTAGTAGGTAGGTATGGTGGACACAAATGGCATAGTGGTTGGCTCAAGGATTTTGGATGCATGAGAAGTATTCCCTCTCGATACAAGGTTTAGGCTAGCAAGGTTATTTGAAACAAACACAAGGATGAACGGTGCAGCAAAACTCACATAAAAGACATATTGTAAACATTATAAGACTCTACACCGTCTTCCTTGTTGTTCAAACTCAATACTAGAAATTATCTAGACCTTAGAGAGACCAATTATGCAAACCAAATTTTAGCCTGCTCTATGTATTTCTTCACTAATAGGTGCAAAGTATATGATGCAAGAGCTTAAACATGAGCACAACAATTGCCAAGTATCACATTACCCAAGACATTATAGCAATTACTACATGTAGCATTTTCCAATTCCAACCATATAACAATTTAACGAAGAGGAAACTTCGCCATGAATATTATGAGCTAAGAACACATGTGTTCATACGAACCAGCGGAGCGTGTCTCTCTCCCACACAAGCATTTATTCAAACAAAAACAAAAACAAAAGCAAACAGACGCTTCAAGTAAAGTACATAAGATGTGACTGAATAAAAATATAGTTTCAAGAGAAGGAACCTGATAATTTGTCGATGAAGAAGGGGATGCCTTGGGCATCCCCAAGCTTAGATGCTTGAGTCCTCTTGAAATATGCAGGGATGAACCACCGGGGCATCCCCAAGCTTAGACTCTTCACTCTTGTTGATCATAGTATATCATCCTCCTCTCTTGACCCTTGAAAACTTCCTCCACACCAAACTCGAAACAAACTCATTAGAGGGTTAGTGCATAATCAAAAACTCACATGTTCAGAGGTGACACAATCATTCTTAACACTTCTGGACATTGCCCAAAGCTACTGGAAGGTAATGGAACAAAGAAATCCACCCAACACAGCGAAAGAAGCAATGCGAAATAAAAGGCAGAATCTGTCAAAACAGAACAGTCCGTAAAGATGAATTTTTAAATGGCACCAGACTTGCTCAGATGAAAATTCCCAAATTGAATGAAAGTTGCGTACATATCTGAGGATCAAGCACGTAAATTGGCAGATTTTTCTGAGTTACCTACAGAGAGGCAGGTCGAAATTCGTGACAGCAAGAAATCTGTTTCTGCGCAGTAATCCAAATCTAGTATCAACCTTGCTATCAACGACTTTACTTGGCACAACAAAACACAAAACTAAGATAAGGAGAGGTTGCTACAGTAGTAAACAACTTCCAAGACACAAATATAAAACAAAGTACTGTAGCAAAATAACACATGGGTTATCTCCCAAAAAGTTCTTTCTTTATAGCCATTAAGATGGGCTCAAGCAGTTTTAATGATGCACTCGCAAGAAATAGTATTGGAAGCAAAAGAGAGCATCAAGAGGCAAATTCGAAACACATTTAAGTCTAACATGCTTCCTATGCATAGGAATCTTGTAAATAAACAAGTTCATGAATAGCAAAGTAACAAGCATAGGAAGATAAAACAAGTGTAGCTTCAAAAATTTCAGCACATAGAGAGGCATTTTAGTAACATGAAAATTTCTACAACCATATTTTCCTCTCTCATAATAATTTTCAGTAGCATCATGAACAAACTCAACAATATAACTATCACATAAAGCATTCTTATCATGAGTCTCATGCATAAAATTATTACTCTCCACATAAGCATAATCAATTTTATTAGTTGTAGTGGGAGCAAATTCAACAAAGTAGCTATCATTATTATTCTCATCAAGTGTAGGAGGCATAGTATAATCACAACAAAATTTACTCTCCATAGTAGGTGGCACCAAAAGACCACTATCATTATAATCATCATAAATAGGAGGCAAAGTATCATCAAAGAAAATTTTCTCCTCAATGCTTGGGGGACTAAAAAGATCATGAAAACCAGCTTCCCCAAGCTTAGAACTTTCTATATTATTATCAACAATGGTGTTCAAAGCGTTCATACTAATATTACTACCAGCATGCAAATAAGATTCCATAGGTTTTTTAATTTCCGCATCAAACAGTCCATGTTTTAAATCAGGAAATAGAATAAGAAGCTCATTCTTGTCCATTATGCCAAACTAGTGTAAACAAGAAACAAAAAGATGCAATTGCAGGATCTAAAGGAAATAGCTTCGAGTACTTACAACGGTGAAAATAGCTTAGTAGCCGAGATCCGGAGTGTGAGTACCTTTTACCTTTCCTCCCCGGCAACGGCGCCAGAAAAGTGCTTGATGTCTACGCCCCTCCTTTTCCTCGTAGACAGGTGTTGGGCCTCCAAGAGCAGAGGTTTGTAGAACAGCAGCAAGTTTTCCCTTAAGTGGATCACCCAAGGTTTATCGAACTCAGGGAGGAAGAGGTCAAAGATATCCCTCTCATGCAACCCTGCAACCACAAAGCAAGAAGTCTCTTGTGTCCCCAACACACCTAATAGGTGCACTAGTTCGGCGAAGAGATAGTGAAATACAGGTGGTATTAATATATATGAGCAGTGGCAACGGCACCTGAAAAGTGCTTTGCCCAGGACAGTAAACAAGCAGTAGTAACGCAGCAGTAGTAACGCAGTAGAAACGAGTAAACAAGCAGCGATAGCGATATTTAGGAACAAGGCCTAGGGATTAGACTTTCACTAGTGGACACTCTCAACTTTGATCACATAACAGAATAGATAAATGCATACTCTACACTCTCTTGTTGGATGATGAACACATTGCGTAGGATTACACGAACCCTCAATGCCGGAGTTAACAAGCTCCACAATTCAATGTTCATATTTAAATAACCTTAGAGTGCATGAAAGATCGACACGACTAAACCAAGTACTAACACAGCATGCACACTCGTCACCTTCACACCATGTAGGAGGAATAGATCACATCAATACCATCATAGCAATAGTTAACTTCATAATCTACAAGAGATCATAATCATAGCCTACGCCAAGTACTAACACGGATGCACACACCGTCACCATTACACCGTGCGGGAGGAATAAAACTACTTTAATAACATCACTAGAGTAGCACATGGATAAATTGTGATACAAAACACATTGCAATCATAAAGAGATATAAATAAGCACTTCACTATGCCATTCATAACGGTGAATAAGTATTCTGTGAAATATAGCCTAAGAGACCCACACGGTGCACACACTCGTCACCTTTACACACGTGGGACAAGGAGTCTCCGGAGATCACGAAGTAAAATTCACTTGACTAGCATAACGACATCTAGATTACAAGCATCATCATATGAATCTCAATCATGTAAGGCAGCTCATGAGATTATTGTATTGAAGTACATAGGGAAGAGAGATGAACCACATAGCTACCGGTACAGCCCCGAGCCTCGATGGAGAACTACTCCCTCCTCATGGGAGACAGCAGGTGTTGATGGAGATGGCGGTGGTGTTGATGGAGAAGCCTTCCGGGGCACTTCCCCGTCCCGGCGGCGTGCCGGAACAGAGACTCCTGTCCCCCAGATCTTGGCTTCGCGATGGCGGCGGCTCTGGAAGGTTTCTCGTACCGTGGCTTTTCCGTATCGAGGTTTTAGGTCGAGGGGCTTCTTATAGGCGAAGAGGCGGCGTCAGAGGGTCGAAGAGGCGGCGACACCATAGGGTGGCGCGGGCCACACCCGAGCCGCGCCGGCCTATGGTCCGGTGGGCCTGTGGCCCCCTCTCGGTCCTTCCCGGGTGTTCCGGAAGCTTCGTGGAAAAATAGGAACCCGGGTCTTGATTTCGTCCAATTCCGAGAATATTTCGTTACTAGGATTTCGAAACCAAAAACAGTAGAAAACAGAAGCGGCACTTCGGCATCTTGTTAATAGGTTAGTTCCAGAAAATGCACGAATATGACATAAAGTGTGCATAAAACATGTAGATATCATCAATAATGTGGCATGGAACACAAGAAATTATCGATACGTCGGAGACGTATCACCAGCTCCTTGTCCAGCTTCACGTCCATCTTCTCGTCCAGCTGCTCCTCTCTTCCTCGTGCGATGCTTGTCTCCTCTTCATACCTGATGATACATAAGTAATAGGACTTAGGTAGTATAAAGTTCTCATCAATCAAAGTATCGTTTAGGAACAAGTTCACCTGTTGCTTAAGTAGCTTCGCACGAGCTCGTGTCATTGGTCCAATCCTGACTTCATTGGACTTGAGCTTCACAGCAGGTTCATCTTCAGTTGGTAATGACGGAGGTAGTAGTGAGGTAGGGATGTCCTCATCATCTCCTCAGGCCTCTCCTACGTATCTTCTCCCCTCCGTGAGCCCACGCCGGAGTGGGACCCAGTGGCGGCGTACAACCGTCGCGCCCCGGAGGAGTGGGACATCGAGTCCCATGATTCCTCCGTCTGGTCCGAGGACGACAAGTCCTTGACCGACGGAGAGGACGACTTCCAGTTCCTCGTTGACGGGGAGCTGGAGGCGGGAAGCGAAGACGATCGCTTCTCGTGGGACGGCTACACCTCCTCCGACGAGGAGGACGAAGAGGAGGACGACGAGTCCTCCGACGAATATCCCCCGGCGAAGCGCTTCCGCGCCGGGTCGGACGACGACAGCGACGACGACGACAAGAAGGACGAGGCTCCCGTAGAGGGCTACGGGAGCAGCGACGAGGAGCCCACCAGCAGCTGCGCCGGCGGCAGCGATGACGACGGTGAGGGCAGCAACGGCCCTTTGATTAGGGACTACTAGTATAGGACTAGTAGTAGTAGTAATCGGCTTTTGTTCTTTCCTCCTTGAGCAATCGGCTCTTTCCTTGTAAAAGCCCTTTTATTAAGGCAGAAAATATCTCTAAGCCGATTTTGCCTTTTCACCAGTTTTACCGATTGTCAAAGCAAGTCAACGCACCAAGAGCCGATGGCAGCGCATCGGCTTTTGCCATAAAACGCACACAAAACCAACTCTGTCGCCTATTCAAACGGTAACCTGCGACTTATCCGAAAGAGCAACACTCAGATCCCCAAATTCGCCGCTTGAACAGATCCAAATCACGACCACGCGGACCTCAGATCTCAATTGCGCAGGCTCAATCCCGCAGCGAATCCAATGGCGGAATCATCCAACACCAACGCCATGGTTTCTGGCCTGAAGGTAATCCTTAACCGCTCCTCGCTGTCCGAACACAATGCTAGAATTAACAACGAACATCTGAATTAATGCTTTACCCCGTCATGAATTTCTAGGTATCAGACATACTACTGCCACATCCTTCTCTTCCAAATTCTCTCTGTCTTGGCCCTCGTTCTACCGAGAGTCCTGCCCATTTAATTTCATGCGAGGCCAATAGAATTTCCTTCGTGAACCAAAATCTAGATCTGAATTCTTGGGCCGACTGTTTACGAGCCTGGCCTAATCCTCCTGAAGATTGGGTTTCCTGGTACAATAGAATCTCCAAAACTCACCACGCCACCTGGGAAACCGCAGGAATAGCTGATGCTTTAGCTTTATCATTGTCTCCCCTTGAGAAACATGAAAACCTTCTGAAAACCATCGGCTATTTTTGGTCTGATGCCATGAATTGCTTCATGTTTGGTCATGGCCCCATGACACCAACCTTACTAGATGTGGCCATGATCACTGGTTTAGACATTGCATCCCCAAGCCCATCTGCCTTTAGGCTGCCAAAGGTCCCCTTCGCGCTTTCTTCCAAAACAGAGTGCACAAACCGGGGTGCTTACCTTCGGCGCCACATGAAAAACAAAGGCCCAAGAATGAGAGAAAGAACACACGGCCTTCCTGAATTTCTGGTTGGAACACTTCATATTTTGTGGTCCTTCACTTGCTCCAACCAAGAATTATCTCTCCCTGGCCTATGAACTTGCCAGAGGCACTCAGCTTGGCATTGGCAAACTGTTTCTTGGAGAGGTCTATAGATATCTCCAGCTAATGTCCGTTAAACTGTTCTCCCAAAAGACAGTCAAGACTGGAGGTCCCTGGTGGTTTATTCAGCTCTAGGCTCAGCTGTACTTCCAAAACCAGATCCCAAACCTTCCACCCTTGGCCACTTGCACCTTCCCAGATACTAATGGGAGGAAGATCCGATGTACTAGCTATGGCCAAGCTCTATATAGCCTCCCAGGCAGCAAACTAACCTTAAAGGGAGCATCAGAGTGGTTCAGGACGTTCTACCAGGGCCTGGACAACCCTCTCTTCTTTCCTTACACGGAGTCTGAAAATTTTGAAAATCCAGTCTCCTTTAGGTTAGATAGCTTTGCCGATGATGCTGACACTCGGCAACTGTATTCCATCATGATCCGTCCCTGCTTCCTTCCAGTTGGCATGAGCACCTCAAACAGGATCATCAAACCTGGTTACGAGTCTTATCAGCCGGTCGTAGCAGCCCGGCAATTTGGTCTTGGACAGGTATCTCCCCACTTCTTTCTACACCACCTGACGGAAAGCAGAGCTGATCTACCCGATGTCCTCACCAGCCAGAGGTGTTATTCCTTCTTTGACACTCTAGCCTCCCCAATTCCTCACAACCTCTCTTTTACCTCATCAACCGATGGTTTTGAGACTTGGTGGTCAATGTGGAAGACTCACGCCTTCAGTAGAGCTCTGGGACCATTGTTGAAACAACTTGATGCTGAATATGACATCCCTGCAGATCAGGTACCACCACTCACATTTTATTTTGAAGTGGCATACAATGATTTCCTTTTGTAACCTTGCTCTGTCTCCTTGCATCAACAAGACGGTCCGGATCCTGTAGATGATGACGGCTCCCCTTTCAGATTTTTCCCACCAGCTCCGGTGGTCCTCTTCTGCAAAAACTCACCATCTTTGAAAAAGGTTGTGATGCAGAGCCAGCCGATGACACCAACATCGGCTTCTAAAAGCAGAGTGTCTTCCAGGTCAGCTGCCCCCCGAGCCTCAGTCAAGGCGAGAACAGCAGTGAGGAAAGTAGCTGCCAGGAAGACTCTGAAGCGCCAAAGCCCAACTCTGGCTCAAGAAAGTTTGCACGTAAGTTGACACATGCTTTGGCTGATTTCATTCACCCTTCCAGGCTTCTGCAGTATACTTGTATTTCCTTTACAGACCTCCACTGAAGAAAACTCCAGTGAGGACACACAGTCCAGTCGAAGGGACTCGAGCTCAGGCAACTCTGAGAAGACCCCCACGCAGAGCCAGCCAGACTTGCCACCGTCGGCTTCCAAGAAAAGATCAGCCCCTGAACCTGCTGTCTCCCAAACTCCCACCAAAACAGGGCAGGGCAGTCTACGCACAAAGAGCCGATGCATCAAGAGAGCTCGCAAGGAACCGCAAGCCTCTCCATCAAACCAGGAGATATCAAACGTAATCCCCTCCATACTCTCCTTGGTTCATCTTCCATGCTGGCCCATTGTTGTTCTCATCGGCTAACCATTCCCTTTGCAGACTGATGACACCTCTAGTGGGGAAGTTGAGGAGGTACCAATGCCATCCGCCACCCTAGACCTAGCAACTTCTAAGAGTGCAGCTGGCAAAGTGGCCAACTTGGCCACACAGACAGGAGAAACACCAGAGCCGATCACCTCTTCATCGGCTATTCCTCTGGTCTTAGGAGAGGTATAATCCTTTCCCTTAGCTCTACCTTACTCCTTTGCTATCCCCTGACGTTCTTCTTGTTGGTCAGGGTTATGACCTTTCAAGCTTGCTGACATTTGACCCCGAATCCATCGAGCCGGCTACTGCTAAAACAAGCGAAGAGCCAGGACCCAGCACTACACATGGTCAACTCCAGCATCTCAAGGCCCTTCTCTCTTCCTCCATCGAGACATTGGTTGAAGACTCCGAGGCAGTGAAGAGCATTCTGGAAGACGTCCAGCCTCATCTCCGGTGACATTGCAGGTGAAACTCTGGCCAGTTGTGACTCTGTCTGCCTACAAGTCGAGAGTGACATCGGCTCGTCAGAGAATCGACCTGCGCCACGCCCAGCTTCCATTGAAAGCCGATATCGCAGACAAATGTCAACGGCTTAACGAGAAAAAGGCAGCTTTGGACGCCAAAACTGACACCTCTGACAGTACTGCTGAACTGGCGATCTTGCACAAAGAGTTGGAGGCCCTTGAGGAGAAGGTTCGGGCAACAAAACAGCTCATTGAAGCTAAGGAAACTCTAATCGCCCACTCCCTCGAGGAAGCAGAAGGCCTCAAAGCTGAACTGAAGTCTAATCTGGCCGAAATCCGTGCCTTGAACAAGCAGCTGGTGGCAGGCAAAGACGAAGATGATGAGGCCGAGATTGCCGAGGTAGATCGTGTTCGTGCTGATGCCCTCCATGCCCTTGAGATGTTCCTTCAGTAGAGCTCTGAGAAACTTTATTATTGAGTTTGTACTCCAGAGTCGATGGCTGTGCATCGGCTTTACTCCATAAAAAAATTTAATAATTTTTTTTTACTGGCCGATTTCGTGCATCGGCCTACATATTTTATTGTCCATTATTCCATATTAGGTGCCCCCCGAGCCGAATCTTTCAAGTGATTGAAGGTATCGGCTCTTGCTGATGAAAGTTGGTCGTAGCTTATCCACAGGACCAATGTCGATCTCTTCTAGCTCATCAGCTGACGTAAACCCATACCCTAGCTTTCCGTTGCCTGTTAGATCGACGTTGAACACAGGCGAAACGTACGGCGAGGATAGTTTTGGCCGATTGCTGGAATCGGCCTCCACGTTGATTGAATTGCTCAATGAAGGTTTACAACTTGTATGTGCTCCCTTGCAGGAGGAAGCCTCCTTACCACGACTACGTGACATGTTTGAAGAAGGATCCTTGCTTTTATTTTTATTTTTTGGGGCCGATCACAGGGATCGGCCTTGTCACGTATGTCAATGGATGCTGCTCTTGTTATTCTATCAGGCCGGTGGATAAGACCAGCCTCACCCCATTTTTTGACACCTCGATGCGATCACAGCCGTCCAAACTGATTCCAGAGAGCGGCTCTTGGTCTGCCGAGTCCCAAATGTTCATGCCGGTTATTGAGACGTCGATCGAGTCATCTGCATGCACGAGTTCCACGTCGTCTCCATCCCACTGTATCAGGCATTGGTGCATTGTAGATGGAATGCAGCAGTTAGCGTGAATCCAATCCCTTCCTAGTAGAACATCGTAGGTGCTCTTGCTGTCGACGATGAAGAAAGTCGTTGGGATCGTCTTTCGGCCTATGGTTAGATCCACGTTCAGGACACCTTGCGTTCCTGAGGCTTGGCCGTTGAAGTCGTTCAGCGTGACGTTGGTCTTGATCAGATCGGCACTGGAGCGTCCCAAACGCCGTAGCATGGAATATGGCATTATATTCACCGCTGCTCCTGTGTCAACTAACATCCTGCCGACGGGCTGCCCATTGATATAACCCTTTAGGTACAGGGCCTTCATGTGTTTGTATCCCTTCTCCCGCGGCTTTTCGAAGATGACGGGCTGTGGACCGCAGTCCAACTGCGCTATCGGCACTTCTTCAGTTCCTGGGGCATGAAACTCTGATGGAAGAAAGAACACCATGTTTGTGCCGGCCGATGTACCCACATCGGCTTTCTCTTGCTTGGGCCGCCAAACCTTCTTTGGTGGACGATTCTCTTCGTCCAAAGTCTGCTGAATTTTCACGGCCAGATCGGGCCGCGCTTTCCTCAACGTGTGCAAGTATCGTGCTTCGGCTTGCTCCAAGCTACGTAGGCGCTGAACCCTACGCTTTTGGGAGTGGCTGAGTCCATCGGGGCACCACCTTGGCCGGTGGTACCTATCCTCTTCTTCATCTTCTGACTCCTCAAAGTCTTCGTCTTGAGAGGACTCAGCACGTTTGTTCTGTGGAGGGAGAGGTCCTAGACGCTTGAAAACTGAAACTTCCCCTGCACCCTTCTTCCGGCGTCTACACTCCGGGCAGTTGTCGATTGTAGGCAATCGGCTCATCCCTGAATCCCAGCAGTGTTTAAAGAAGGGACAGTCCCAGTGTCTATCCATATCTTCCTGCTCCCTTGACCTCTCCTTAGCGTGGTGCTCAGGTCCTTCGTCTTCTCTGTCGCGCCGACGGTACCTTCCTTTGTCTTCATCAGACCGATTGTATCTCTCGCCGTTTATGTCGTACTGCCGATGTCGGTCATACCGATATTCATATTTGTTGAGGAGGTGCGTGGAAAGTGGTTTTTGGTATCGCACGCTTCTCACTTGTTCCTTGGTGAGGTACCGTCTGTCATCATGTCGGGGCCGGTCACGTGGATCGGCCTCCTCCTTTTCCTTGCTGCGGGAGTGACTGCTTTCCTCTTTATCCTTGCCATGGTGGCGCACAGGCCCTGCCATGTTGACGTTGAACGAGAAATCCAATCGACGCCTCGCGGAGTGGTTAGTTTCCACCATGTTGACTCCAGGGAACGGATGCGTGTCCACTTTCATGGCAAACTGTCCGAAGAGCAATCGGCCTTGTTCTATCGCCATTTGGATCTGCTGACGAAACACCTTGCAGTCATTGGTGGTATGGGTGAACGAGTGATTCCATTTGCAGTACGGCCTCCCGTTCAATTCTTGTGCTGTAGGGATCTTGTGGCCGTCGGGTAACTTCAGTTGTTTTTCCTTGAGCAATAGATCGAAAATCTGCTCAGCTTTGCTCAAATCGAAGTCAAACCCTTTTACAGGCCCTTGTGGTTTTACCCATTTGCAGGACACGGGGTTTGCCCCCGAGCCCATTCAGCTACAGCTACTTCTGGGTCTGGTGCAGGATCTTCAGTCTCTTCCATCTCAACCAAGCCTATCGGACGCTTGAACTTGTCTTGGTACAACTCAGGGTGTCGCTGCTCATATGATGTGAGTTTCTGCACCATGTGCGACAATGAACTCGTACTCGCTTGGGAAGTCGGATCCTTGATCGGCGTTGCGAGGTCCAAGATCGCGCGGATCGATCGCTTCCTTTTCAGATAAACGAACCGAATAACATCGGTTCCTGACAGTCCTGAAACGTTGGATGTATTCAGATACTGTTTCTCCCCGCTTCTGCCGCACCTGTGTTAGATCGGCGATGCCAGCCTCGGTAGCTTCTGAGTGATATTGCACGTGGAACTGCTCCTCTAGCTGCTTCCATGTGCGGACTGAGTTTGGTGGCAACGAGGTGTACCATCCAAAGGCTGATCCCGTAAGAGATTGTGCGAAAAACCTCACACGTAAAGGGTCTGATACTGAAATCAAGCCCAGCTGTGCCAAATATCGGCTTACGTGCTCTATTGAGCTAGCTCCTTCTGCTCCATTGAATTTTGAGAATTCGGGGAGCCGATACTTGGGCGGCAGTGGGATCAGATCATACTCGTCAGGGTACGGCTTGGAATAGCCGATTGTCTTCCTCTTCGGCAAGATGCCGAACTGGTCTCTCAAGATGGTGCTGATCTGTTCCATGGTGTTAGCTGTAGGGACCGAGCCTTCATGACTCGTTCCAGTGGCATATTTAGCCAACCATGCTTGTTTCTCAGCGTCTACTCCAGAAATCCCTGCTGGTACAATCTGGGTGGTGCGCGCAAAGGCATTGCAGTCTGGCACGTATGTGCACACGTATCCATGTGGTATCTCCTTAGGCGGCTCATATAGGAATTGGCAATCGCTAGGATCGCCTCCAACCTTGTAGATGACGTACGCCGGTGAACCCGGCGGCTCGGGTGCTGCAAATGCGAATGGCAGCGGCGGTCTGATCTGGAGTGGTATCTCTCCTTGGTGAGTCCCTAGGGTAGGTCCTGACGGGGAGTACTGATACTTCATGATTTCCTGCACCACATGGACCGCGACGCGCTCGAGGGTATTTACCAGGCTTTCAGAGTAACGGTGTAAAGAATGAGCTGCCATGTAATTGATTTCCTGGCGCAGAGCTCTGGTACATTCCTCCGAAGGGGTAGACAGGTCCACTCCGTCAAGAACACCATCAGGGGAGAACCCCTTCCACCTTACACCATGTGAACGGGTCCTGACGAAAGAGCCGATGAGATCGGCTTCCAAGATGGCTTTCATCTCATCATACTTCTTCTTTTGCTCGTCGGGCAGATCTGCGTACGTGACTGGTTCGCCAACCACCTCATCCGCAGCCTTTGACATGGTTGCTGCAGATGTCGATGTTGTTGTTGTTGTAGAATGTCCCACCGGGCGTGCCAGAATGTGTTGCGGTCAGAAACCCACCGGCGAGCAGCGACGGGCAACACAGTAGAGCCGGGAGGCTCCCAGGATTGCGGCTGTCCCTGGTCCCTCGGGCGACGGCCCGCAATGCCTTCTGGCACACGCGTCCTGGTGTTTACGAGGGCGTGCCACCTGACCTATACCCGGTCAGGAAGGTGATGGATTGCTTCGACTAGTTTCCTGCATGGCAAACACGTAAACATTAAATACGAGCCCCGATCGGCTCTTAAATTGTTCTGTGGATCGGCTCAAAGAGCCGATTGCCCCATAGTTCATGTTGGATTTATAATGACATGGGGATCATGCTATATCGATATAAAGCTAAACTAATCCACGATAGTTTGGGGTTTTCACCGTATAATCGGAACATCCTATGCGTAGTTGAGCCTAGCAGATACGTAAGATGATGGGAAACCGACCCTAAAGAGACCTAAAAACCAACGTGAAGTTGATCTCCGGAACAATCCCTCTAGAGCCTAATAAACCACACCTTATGCACTACCGGATAGTTCAACCCGTTTATAAGGCCTAACCATACGGATATCAAACCAATCCTTGAAGAACAAGGAGCAACTATAACGGATTAGATCTACTAAATAAAGAATAAGCAAGATGCTGCCCTTAAACCTAAAATAAGTGTAAGGGCAGCTAGATATCGAGGGGCAGCGTAACTAAACAAGTACATCGTGAAAGCATCGACGTCAGCCCCAAAACACCTAAGATAAGGGTGTTGCTCGCCATCAAAAAGGCTTCAGCACGAGCAACACCAACAACGAATAAACATATACTGCCTAGATCGCAAGATGCGATCTAGGCAGCATGATGCTTACCCGGGAGAAACCCTCGAAACAAGGGGTGGCGATGCGCCTAGATTGATTTGTTGTGAACGTGTTCATCCTCCTTCTCAATAACCCTAGATACATATTTATAGTCCGTAGACTTTCTAACTTAGGAATAAACCCAACCGTGTACGAGCTAAACTCTATCTCTTAATTCTAACCGACACGTATCCTACTATAATTTACAGATACACGGGCAATCTTGCCCAAACTTCTTGTACAAGGCCGGTTCGGGAGTATCTTCCATGTATATCTTCTAAGCCCATTTAATCACGGCCCATCTCCAAACTTGGTTAAATTCTGGTGATAACACAGGCTCAGAGGATTCTACAACAGTTTTATGTTTCTTTTTCTTTTTCTTAGATGGAGCACTAGTTTCAGTTCGTTGAGAATCTTGTTCAACTCTTTTGGGATGCCCCTCAGGATATAGAGGATCCTGAGTAGAAACACCACCTCTAGTTGTTACTTCATAAGCATGTTTTTCTTTAGAATTATTTTTTAACAAGTCATTTTGCACTTTAGTGAGTTGATCAATTTGAGTTTGAACCATATGAAGTGTTTAACAAGCATCTTAACATCATTGGAGGTTCTCTCCACAATACCATGCAATTCACTAATAGCTTGAGAATTTTCCATTAAATGATTCTCTACTCTCATATTAAAATTATTTTGCTTAACAATATAATTATCAAACTCATCTAAGCATTGAGCAGGATGTTTTGAATACGGAATATCTTCCCTAGTAAAGCGTTCAAGAGAGTGTACCTCAATCATGGATGAAGGGGGAGTTATCTTGCATATATCTTCTATAGGAGGTAAATTCTTCACATCTTCAGATTTAATACCTTTCTCATTAAGAGACTTCTTGGCTTCCCTCATATCTTCATCATTTAATTTAATTAAACCCCTCTTCTTCAATATTGGTGTCGAGGTTGGTTCAGGTGTAGACCAATCATCATGATTCCGGCCTATTTTAGCCAATAATTCTTCAGCTTCGTCTGGAGTTCTTTTCCTGAAAACACAACCAGCACAACTATCCAAGTATGCTTAGACTCAATGGGTAGTCCACTATAAAATATATCAAGTAAACCATGCTTTTCCAAATCATGTCCAGGCCGAGCTCTGATAAGAGAGCAAAATCTTGCCCAAGCTTCAGGCAATTTCTCTCTATCTTCCTGATCAATATTGTAAATTTTCTGCAAAGCAATATGTTGAGCACTAGCAGGAAAGTATTTTCGAAAGAAAACATCAAGAAAACCACTTGGACTATCAATAGAACCAGGAGGCAAACTATTATACCAAGTTTTAGCATCATCCTTTAATGAGAAAGGAAAAAATTTAGCAACAAAATAAGTACGCAACTTGACATCATCAGAAAACAAGCTACTCAAAGTAGAAAGCTCATTCATGTGTTCTACAACACTTTCTTTTTCAGTACCACAAAAAGGTGTTTTCTCAACAATAGATATATGAGATAGATCAAGAGAAAAATCATAATCCTTATCCTTAATATTTATAGGAGATGTGGCAAATTTAGGATCAGGAGACAGTTTATATCTAACAGTATGTTGTGCAAGCAAATTTTTAATTTTTCTTGCATCAGTAGTAGCATTGCATTTATCAATAAAATCATCATCAAGTTCCACATAATCTTCATCAGGATCATCACTAGAGTATTCAACAGACTCAGGTGAATTAACAGGTGTAGCGGCATTTTCATTATGAGTTTCAGTATTTTCAATTTGTCTAGACCTAGCAATTGTAGCATCTAGAAAAGATCCTAACGAACCATCATTATCAAGCACAGCAGAAGCATCATCAAAATTATAAGAGGAATTTTCAGATCTAGCAGAAGTACCAGCATGTGAAGCTTGTGGTGGTGAAACAAGTTTATCTATCACAGATGGTGAATCAAGAGCAGCGAGAGGTACTCAGAGTTGTACCTTTTCTTGTAGTGGATGGTAATATGGCGACTTTAGTATCGCGAGGTTTACCCATGATGGAGAATTTGCAGCGAACAATATCAATCCAAGTGAACTTCCAAATAGAGCTATGCTCCCCGGCAACGGCGCCAGAAAATAGTCTTGATAACCCACAAGTATAGGGGATCGCAACAGTCTTCGCGGGAAGTAAAACCCAATTTATTGATTCGACACAAGGGGAGACAAAGAATACTTGAAAGCCTTAACAGCGGAGTTGTCAATTCAGCTGCACCTGGAAACAGACTTGCTCGCAAGAGTTTATCAGTAGTAACCGTTTTATAGCAGTAGCGAGTAGTGAAATAACAAGACAGCAGAGTAACAAAGACAGCAGTAGTGATTATAGTAAACAGCAGGATTAAAATACTGTAGGCACATGAATGGATGAACGGGCGTTGCATGGATGAGAGAAACTCATGTAACAATCAAAGCAGGGCATTTGCAGATAATAATAAAAGGTATCCAAGTACTAATCAATCAATAGGCATGTGTTCCATATATAGTCGTACGTGCTCGCAATGAGAAACTTGCACAACATCTTTTGTCCTACCAGCCAGTGGCAGCCGGGCCTCTAGGGAATCTACTGGAAATTAAGGTACTCCTTTTAATAGTGCACCGGAGCAAAGCATTAACACTCCGTGAACACATGTGATCCTCATATCACCGCCTTCCCCTCCGGTTGTCCCAATTCTTGTCACTTTGGGGCCTCGGGTTCCGGACAACGATACGTGTATACAACTTGCAGGTAAGATCATAAAACAATGCATATCATCATGAAACAATAACATGTTCAGATCTGAGATCATTGCACTCGGGCCCTAGTGACAAGCATTAAGCATAACAAGTTGCAACAATATCATAAAAGTACCAATTACGGATACTAGGCACTATGCCCTAACAATCTTATGCTATTACATGACCAATCTCATCCAATCCCTACCATCCCCTTCAGCCTACAGCGGGGAAATTACTCACACATGGATGGGGGAAACATGGCTGGTCGATGGAGAGGCGTCGGTGGTGATGATGACGATGATCTCCTCCAATTCCCCGTCCCGGCGGAGTGCCAGAACGGAGTTTCTGGTCCCGAGACGGAGTTTCGCGACGGGGGCGGCGTACTGGATGGTTTCTGGCGACTTCGACTTCTCGTCTCGCGTTTTTAGATCGAAACCCTTAAGTAGTCCAGAGGGGGGCGTCAGAGGCTGGCCGAGGGGGCCACACGCTAGGGCGGCGCCCCCCCTCCAGGCCGCGCCGGCCTAGTGTGTGGGGGCCCTGGGCCTCCCCCAGGCCTGCCCTTCTGGCTCCGTGATTCTTCTGGAAAAATAAGCCCTTCGACATAAATTCCGAGGATTTTCCTGAAAGTTGAATTTCTGCACAAAAACGAGACACCAGAGCAATTCTGCTGAAAACAGCGTTAGTCCGTGTCAGTTGTATCCAAAATACACAAATTAGAGGCAAAACAATAGCAAAATTGTTCGGGAAAGTAGATACGTTTTGGACGTATCAGGATCCAGCAGACACAGAACTGGCAGGATTCACAAAAGATTCACTGGAGCTAGCTGTGGGCGCTCCGTCCGCAGAAGATCCCAAAGATGCATTACTATGCACGTCACTTTCATTTGCATGGCCATCACGATCATGATGTTCCTGTGAGCCATCACGATCATGGTGCTCCTGTGTGTCACGGTCATGCGCATGCTTGCTGCAGCGCTCGTCGACTTCTGCCTCGCTGCTAGCTGCTGTACTGCTGGCCGGGTTGTCAGGTGAGACGAAGCGCGTTGTAGAGACCGGTGACAACATGGCACCTCCTTGTTGGCCAGTGTCTGCTGCGTGGCCAGAGGAAGATACTCCCGCCAGAACTTCATCTGACGCAGAACCAGAAGAAGCCGGTTGCTGAGAATCTGCATGAGAATTGTCTTGGGGATCAGCGTCATACTGGTTTTGATGATTGTTCTCTATTTCTGCATGAATTTCGTGCTCATTTTTGCTTTCATCATTATTTACGCTGCTATTTGCACTCCTTTCATCATCGGTGTCTCCAAGAATCTGTAGATGGTCAGTGATAGGTACAACAGGCATACGATCATCATTCATATATATGCACACCCCCATGATTAGATGATGTAGAAGACAAATGTGATGGCAAAAGTAGAATTTCTTCACGAAGACGAGAACCGGTGTTGGGATGAAGCAGATGAAAAGGAAAAATATTTTCATCAAACACAACATCACGGGAGATATAAACACGCCCCGTAGACACATCGAGACATTTGACTCCTTTGTGAAGAGGGCTATACCCAAGAAAAACACAACGCTTTGAGCGAAAAGCAAGCTTGCGTTTATTATAGGGGCGAAGGTTGGGCCAACACGCACATCCAAACACACGAAGGGAATCATAATTTGGTTTGACATCGAGAAGTTTTTCTGTGGGAGAAACAAAATCCAACACTTTTGTGGGAAGCAAATTAATGAGAAAAGTAGCTGTAAGGAAAGCTTCATCCCAAAATTTTAATGTCATAGAGGCATTCGCAAGCAAGGCAAGCCCAACCTCCACGATATGATGATGTTTACGCTCAGCCGAACCATTTTGTTGGTGAGCATGAGGGCAAGAAACATGATGTGTAATGCCAACTTTTTGAAAGAAACCGTGGAGTTTTTCATATTCACCACCCCAATCAGTTTGCATGGTGATAATTTTGCGACCAAATTTACGTTCAACAAGTTGCTGGAAATTGAGAAAAACTTGATAAACATCAGAACTTTTTTAAGCAAATATATCCAAGTAAACTTGCTATAATCATCAATGAAGCTTACATAATATAAGTGTTTGCCAACAGAAGCTGGAGTTGGACCCCATATATCCGAAAAAACTTGTTCCAAGGGAACAGTAGACACGCTAGTAGAAATAGGATAGGGTAACTGATGACTCTTAGCTTGCTGACAAGGATCACATATGTAAGGATTTATTTCAGCAGTATAAGGGAGATTATTTTTTCTAAGAACTTGTTGAACAATAAAGGATGACGGATGCCCTAGACGACGATGCCATGTAGATGAAGAAGGCTTCAGGGTGATGAAGGCATGCTTGTAAGATCCCGTGGAGAGAGGCACAAGAGGATAAAGACCACCATGACAAGGACCTCTAAACACGATTTGCTTTGTGGCCTGATCCTTAATCAAAAAGAAAAACGGGTGAAATTCAACAAAAGCATTGTTGTCTAGAGCAATTTTATGGGTAGATAAGAGATTTTTCGAGGCACTAGGGACATGCAGAATATTGCGAAGTTGAAGAGAACTATGGGGGGAGTGCAATATCGAATGACCAATATGTTTAATAGTCATACCTTGACCACTTGCATTGTGAACTTGGTCACACCCTTTGTAGGTGTCTCGTGTGTGTAGCTTGTTCAATTCACTTGTGATGTGATCTGTAGCACCGGTATCCAAGTACCAGTTCGTGTCAACACCATATGCAGCCTTCTCGTTGGTGCGTGAGTCATCATCATCATTATCCGAGTAGCGCCACCAACACTCATTGGCAGGGTGTCCATCTTTCTTGCAGATTTGGCATGTGACATCTTGGCGAGGGGAGGGAGTGCGGCCACGACCACGACCTCCCTTAGGCGCACCACGCCCTTGGCCATCGAAACGACCAGTGGGGTGCCCACGATTTTTCTGCCTATCTTGACGCCCATAGCCACCACCATCTTGGCGCCCGTAGCCACCGCCATCTTGGCGCCCGTAGTCAACACCATCTCGGCGCCAATAGCCACCATCATCTTGGCGCCCATAGTCACCACCATCCTGGCGACCATAGTCACCACGAGAAGGAAGGAAGTTGTAGTTTCCATTGTTGCGGTTGTTGTAGTTTTGAGGACGACGAGAGGCATTGTTTGCCGAGGATGGAAAAGAACCATTGTTCTGACCAGACTCGGATAACATAGATTGACGGTAATCATACGCTTCCAACTGAGCACACATGTCATTGAGAGTGGTGGAGGGCACGGCATTTATTGAAGCAACAAGAGGGGTGTATTCGCCATGGAGACCTGCAAGTATGTATCCTTTTACTTCATCATCATCAACTTTTTTTCCAGCGGCTGCGAGCTCGGACACAAAACCCTTCATCTCGGCGATGTACTGGGCAGCCGTCTTATCAAGCTTCTTGGTATTGGAGAGAGCACCACGCAGCATGTTCACTCGAGCACGGGATTGGGAGGAGAAGAGCTCCTCGACTGCCGCCCAAACTTCAGACGCGTGCTCGAGACCAATGACGTGGGCGAGCAGATCTTGGGACATAGACTTGAGCAGATATCCCATCACGGTTTGGTCACGTGCATGCCAGACCTCGAAGGCTGGATTAGACACGATTTGTTTCTTCTTTTCTTCATCCTCGACCTCAATGCTTTTCGCCGGCGCGACGTCGGAGCGGTCTAGCAGTCCCATGACTTGCGCGCCTCGCAGAGCCGGAAGTACTTGAGTCTTCCAGAAGAGATGATTGTCCCTCGTTAACTTATCCGTAGGAGGGGCCCCAAGGGCAGCCGCCAAACTCGCCATAGCTGAGGAGGACGACGCCATTAGACGAGGAAGAGAAAGAGGATCCTTCGGCGGTGTGTCACGGCCGGTTTCTGCGGTCCTGCGGCGGCGATCGAAGATCAAAGCCGGGTTCAATGGCGACTGGAGTCACGATCGGTTCTGGTTTTTGTGTCCTACAGCAGCAATGAAGTCGCGGCCGGGTTGTCATCCTGCAGCAGTGACAAAAGTCAAGGCTGGGTGGGGGTCCTGCAGCAGCAACGGAAGTCGCGGCCGGGTTTTCCTTTCAGGTTCCTGCAGCAGCGACGGAAATCACGGCTGGGTTGATTTTGTGGGGATCGATCAGCAGCGACGTCGTGGAAAGAGGCGCTCTGATACCATATAGAGTTTTGCGGAAAAGCGATAACCACTTGGGCTCGCGTGGGTGTCTATTTATATACGAGATTAGCCTCTCGTTATGGCGTACAGACGTATCCGGGTCGGATGTACAAGATGTCTAGATGTCTAGATCGGTTTTACACATCCGTATCTGATTACAACTCCAATAGTCCTATATATACCACATGCACATTCTACATATTTTTTCATCACCTCGTTTTATTTGGCACAGTCTAAAGGGCAAACGATCTAATATCGTCAATATCTGCTCTTGTTGTTAACACTGGTACGATCTTCATAGGCCATAGTCAGCTCATGAACTACCATGTTGCATGCGCGTGATTCCATGCATACACTATTTTTCAAATTTTGGAATAAGTGGCGTCAGGAAAACACCTTGGGCTAGTCCTGAACCACATCCTAATAGATCGTGCCCATCGGAGGCCATGTTGCTTAGATGTGTTCTCCGCAGAACATGCCGAAGATTCAGTTTCCTAAACAGGTTGTCTACATGCAAAAGTTCTTCTGCTGGCTTGAAGACTCGTGCACGTCGTATGGACCATACATCCATATTCTTTTATAAGGCTCTCAGGACCATTCAACCATTCAGTGGGAGGGCACGCACTACGGGAA
>NC_061510.1:223647814-223708988 GCF_022539505.1 Lolium rigidum | reverse complement strand
TGTAAGGAAGAGCTTCATCCCAAAATTTTAATGTCATAGAGGCATTCGCAAGCAAGGCAAGCCCAACCTCCACGATATGATGATGTTTACGCTCAGCCGAACCATTTTGTTGGTGAGCATGAGGGCAAGAAACATGATGTGTAATGCCAACTTTTGAAAGAAACCATGGAGTTTTTCATATTCACCACCCCAATCAGTTTGCATGGTGATAATTTTGCGACCAAATTTACGTTCAACAAGTTGCTGGAAATTGAGAAAAACTTGATAAACATCAGAACTTTTTTAAGCAAATATATCCAAGTAAACTTGCTATAATCATCAATGAAGCTTACATAATATAAGTGTTTGCCAACGGAAGCTGGAGTTGGACCCCATATATCCGAAAAAACTTGTTCCAAGGGAACAGTAGACACGCTAGTAGAAATAGGATAGGGTAACTGATGACTCTTAGCTTGCCGACAAGGATCACATATGTAAGGATTTATTTCAGCAAGTATAAGGGAGATTATTTTTTCTAAGAACTTGTTGAACAATAAAGGATGACGGATGCCCTAGACGACGATGCCATGTAGATGAAGAAGGCTTCAGGGTGATGAAGGCATGCTTGTAAGATCCCGTGGAGAGAGGCACAAGAGGATAAAGACCACCATGACAAGGACCTCTAAACACGATTTGCTTTGTGGCCTGATCCTTAATCAAAAAGAAAAACGGGTGAAATTCAACAAAAGCATTATTGTCAAGGGCAATTTTATGGGCAGATAGAAGACTTTTGGAGGAACTAGGAACATGTAGAATATTACGAAGTTGAATGGAACTATGAGGGGTGTGCAATATCGAATGACCAACGTGTTTAATCATCATACCTTTACCACTAGCATTGTGAACTTGGTCACACCCTTTGTAGGTGTCTCGTGTGTGTAGCTTGTTCAATTCACTTGTGATGTGATCCGTAGCACCGGTATCCAAGTACCGGTTCGTGTCAACACCATATGCAGCCTTCTCGTTGGTGCGTGAGTCATCATCATCATTATCCGAGTAGCGCCACCAACACTCATTGGCAGGGTGTCCATCTTTCTTGCAGATTTGGCATGTGACATCTTGGCGAGGGAGGGAGTGCGGCCACGACCACGACCTCCCTTAGGCGCACCACGCCCTTGGCCATCGAAACGACCGGCTGGGTGCCCACGATTTTTCTGCCTATCTTGACGCCCATAGCCACCACCATCTTGGCGCCCGTAGCCACCGCCATCTTGGCGCCCGTAGTCAACACCATCTCGGCGCCAATAGCCACCATCATCTTGGCGCCCATAGTCACCACCATCCCGGCGACCATAGTCACCACGAGAAGGAAGGAAGTTGTAGTTTCCATTGTTGCGGTTGTTGTAGTTTTGAGGACGACGAGAGGCATTGTTTGCCGAGGATGGAAAAGAACCATTGTTCTGACCAGACTCGGATAACATAGATTGACGGTAATCATACGCTTCCAACTGAGCACACATGTCATTGAGAGTGGTGGAGGGCACGGCATTTATTGAAGCAACAAGAGGGGTGTATTCGCCATGGAGACCTGCAAGTATGTATCCTTTTACTTCATCATCATCAACTTTTTTTCCAGCGGCTGCGAGCTCGGACACAAAACCCTTCATCTCGGCGATGTACTGGGCAGCCGTCTTATCAAGCTTCTTGGTATTGGAGAGAGCACCACGCAGCATGTTCACTCGAGCACGGGATTGGGAGGAGAAGAGCTCCTCGACTGCCGCCCAAACTTCAGACGCGTGCTCGAGACCAATGACGTGGGCGAGCAGATCTTGGGACATAGACTTGAGCAGATATCCCATCACGGTTTGGTCACGTGCATGCCAGACCTCGAAGGCTGGATTAGACACGATTTGTTTCTTCTTTTCTTCATCCTCGACCTCAATGCTTTTCGCCGGCGCGACGTCGGAGCGGTCTAGCAGTCCCATGACTTGCGCGCCTCGCAGAGCCGGAAGTACTTGAGTCTTCCAGAAGAGATGATTGTCCCTCGTTAACTTATCCGTAGGAGGGGCCCCAAGGGCAGCCGCCAAACTCGCCATAGCTGAGGAGGACGACGCCATTAGACGAGGAAGAGAAAGAGGATCCTTCGGCGGTGTGTCACGGCCGGTTTCTGCGGTCCTGCGGCGGCGATCGAAGATCAAAGCCGGGTTCAATGGCGACTGGAGTCACGATCGGTTCTGGTTTTTGTGTCCTACAGCAGCAATGAAGTCGCGGCCGGGTTGTCATCCTGCAGCAGTGACAAAAGTCAAGGCTGGGTGGGGGTCCTGCAGCAGCAACGGAAGTCGCGGCCGGGTTTTCCTTTCAGGTTCCTGCAGCAGCGACGGAAATCACGGCTGGGTTGATTTTGTGGGGATCGATCAGCAGCGACGTCGTGGAAAGAGGCGCTCTGATACCATATAGAGTTTTGCGGAAAAGCGATAACCACTTGGGCTCACGTGGGTGTCTATTTATATACGAGATTAGCCTCTCGTTATGGCGTACAAACGTATCCGGGTCGGATATATGTACAAGATGTCTAGATGTCTAGATCGGTTTTACACATCCGTATCTGATTACAACTCCAATAGTCCTATATATACCACATGCACATTCTACATATTTTTTCATCACCTCGTTTTATTTGGCACAGTCTAAAGGGCAAACGATCTAATATCGTCAATATCTGCTCTTGTTGTTAACACTGGTACGATCTTCATAGGCCATAGTCAGCTCATGAACTACCATGTTGCATGCGCGTGATTCCATGCATACACTATTTTTCAAATTTTGGAATAAGTGGCGTCAGGAAAACACCTTGGGCTAGTCCTGAACCACATCCTAATAGATCGTGCCCATCGGAGGCCATGTTGCTTAGATGTGTTCTCCGCAGAACATGCCGAAGATTCAGTTTCCTAAACAGGTTGTCTACATGCAAAAGTTCTTCTGCTGGCTTGAAGACTCGTGCACGTCGTATGGACCATACATCCATATTCTTTTATAAGGCTCTCAGGACCATTCAACCATTCAGTGGGAGGGCACGCACTACGGGAAAACACTTCGTTGCCGTGCGACAGATCGCACGGCAAAGGCCCTATTTTGCACGGCAAAGGCTTTGCCGTGCGTGGACGCACGGCAACGTCTGCACGGCAATGCCTCCGACGGCAACGAAGACATTGCCGTGCGCATGGCCAAACTGCATGGCAAAGGTCTTTGCCGTGCGCGCGCTACGTTGCCGTGCGGCAGATCCTTTGCCGTGCGACATGTCTTTGTCGTGCGGCAGATCTTTGCCGTGCGGCATCTTCTTTGCCGTGCGTGCAACTCGTTGCCGTGCGGCAGACTCTGCCGTGCCAGCTTTCTTTGCCGTGCGGCAACGCCCCAGCCCGCACGGCAAAGGCTCCTCCAGGCACTCCCAACGCCGTGCCAGGAGCACAGGCTGGTGACGCGTGGCGCCTTTGCCGTGTGTATGCACACGGCAAAGTGACCAAAAGTCCTTTGCCGTGTGCATACACACGGCAAAGGCCCCTGGTTTTTTTATTTTTTTTTCTGTTTTTCATTAGTTCCTGCATTTCAAAATTGCATTTCACATATATATAACATATACAACATATATATTCACCATAGCATCACCAAACACATCAACAACACCACAAATACATCGAGCACACATAGTTCATGCATAACAAGTGCAATGTCCACAAATACATCAACATACATCAAGTACAAGTACAATCCATAACAAGTGCAATGTCCACAAATCCATCAAGACCATGCCATCAACCTTATTGTCCTCCTCCGCTTCCGCCGGCCTCATCGTCATTGCCTTGTGACATATAATCTACAAGGTTGATGGAATGAACATTTGCATTTGCATATTGAACAGCTTGAACAAGTACAAGTAGCGGGTTGGGCACAAGAGGACTCACCGCGGTTCATGCTCCGGATGATGTTCATGTTGTTCACGGTGAGAGGTGTCCCCGGGGTCCGAGTGGGCGGTGGCGGCATCCACGGCATGGAGTAAGGTGGAGGAGCAGGAATACTCCCCGGTGGAGAAGACAGAGCCGTCCGGCTCATCGGCCAGCTCATCCGTGTCCGATGCTCGCCGCATCATCTGCCGCTCGTCGTTGCATCCGCAGCATCATCCGTGCTCGCTGCCGCCGATACTCCGCAACCCGCCGCTCCAAGTTCCGTGCGTGCTCCCGGGCCGCCCGCTCCTTTTCTCGCCATCTCCGCCTACGATGTGTCCGCGATGTCATTAACATTTCAATGGAAAGCATGTGCATGTAAAGGAAAGGTAGAGGCCGGAGGAAGAACATACCCGTAACCGCTCGACGCCTAGATCCGAAGCCCGTGGCCGGGCTCTACCTCGGGCTGGCCGCTCTTACGACCACGGCGGATCCGGCGGAGAGAGGGAACCGTCGCTGGGTCGACAACCCCGTCACCAAACCATAGGCGGCCATGCTTCAAGCCTTCTCCCGCAAGCACCGCAACCTCGGGGTCAAAGTCCTCGGCCTCCGGGTTGGCCTCCTCGCCGTACTTCTGCTTGAACTTGGAGACATAGGACGTGCACCGGGTCTCGGATTGCGGGTTAACCCACACGGACCCCGTCTCGGGATGCGGCGTCTTCCTTTGCTTCATCTTCTTCAGCACGGCAAAGACGTTAGGCTTCGCTCCCGTCCTCACTTCCTGCCAAAGAGAACATGTAATAAAGTGAAGTGGCACACCCTTGCAGAGTTAGCAAATATATAACATGAATTCAAATAATGAAGGAACCATTAATTTGCTCACCTCCTTCTGCAGGTGAAGAGAGATGGGGAGGCTGCCTTGGATATGCGATCCACCTCGCATCTCTCCCCGCTTCTTCTTGCCCTCCTCGTGCTTCTTGAGGTACTGGGGGCATGTCCACCACATGACCATCGCAAGGAAGCACCTCGTCGTCTTCGCCGACGTACCGAGGAGGGTTCTACATGCACAAGATAAACCCATTATGGTAAAATAAACTACATGACGATAAAGAAATCAATAACACACAAATGCAAATACCTGCATGTACTGCCACGGCTGCATGAGCGTGTCGCGAGCGTCCTCCTTACTCATGTGGATGAAGCGGTCGGCATGCCAGTCGCGGACGCACTGAATACGTGCCTCGTAGTGCATGCCAGTCACCCTCTTCCTTGCAAGCTGGTGAAGGACATCATCGCACGCATTTTCCTTGCCCTCGGCCTTCTTGAAGTATTTCTGCAACCATGCACATAGGTAAAACAAGGGGCATTAGTGCAATTATTGTCAACCAAGTATGAATGGTAAGAAGTCCAAAGTCACGTACCCAAAATTTGCCAACAACGCAGTCCGCCAAGGTGCCGCGGCCAAGAGCATCTTCCGCGAGGCTGTAGTGCCACCACCTCCAAGCTACGTCGCAGCCACCACTAGGGAGATTGACTATCCCAGGGAAATACCTTCTAAGTAGGCCCCCAAGGATGTTCGAGTACCCACGTGGCGGCTTCTGCGACGGGTCTTCAAACGTGAACGAGCTGCACCATGAAACGACAACATCAATATGTATGTGATAATAATTTCGATAATGACAACATTGCGATAACGAAATGCCAAAAATTAACATGTACCTCCTTCCATAGGGCACTAGAACAACATGGCTGTAGCGCCAGTGCTTCGCGCGCGGGGAGCTGTGTTATCCCACGCCGATATGGCCTCCTATCACGTGGCCTCGGCCTCTCCAAAGCTGGAACGTACTCGTAATCCGGCGGCGCATTCCAAACTAGGGTTGGATCAGGATCGAACGGTAAGTTCCCCAACCCCTCATCCTCCGAGAGGTCCTCCTCGTCCCCCTCCTCCTCCAGGTCCTCCCCACCCCCGTCCTCCTCTTGGTCCTCCCCAACGCCCTCCTCCTCCTCCTGGTCCTCCCCACCCCCGTGGTGCTCCTGGTCCTCCACCTCATCATCATCATCGGCTGCGGGAGGGGGACTAGGAGTGAGTACCCGCGTCGCATTCTTCCTACGCGGTCGCACGTGCACTGCGGGAGCGACGGGAGGGGGGCTAGGAGGGGGGGTAGTAGCTCGGCCCCGCCTCGAAGTCCCTACCAAGTCCTTGAGCTTCTTTGTAAGACCGCCACCCTTTTTTTTGGCGGCATGCTTCAATCACCTGCAAACACAAATGAAGAGAGTGGTTTATTAGTACACAATATTGTAAAGAGATAAATATTAGTGAAAGCAACAGAAATATAAGTAGATGAACATTAATGAAAGCAACAATAATGCAAATAGATGAACATTAATTAGTGGAAGCAACAAATAGCTAGCATAGAGTTCTCTCAAACATAGCACGGAGTTCTTACAAATAACCTAGCTAGACAATCACGGTTACACGAGTTATTACAAATAGGCTAGCCTCACAATTACTACTACATAGATCAGTAGCCCGTGTCGCCATCCGTGATTGGACCGCGTGTCTCCTCATCGTCATCAGGCTCGGCGAACCAATAATCATCAATGAAACCTGGAGGTGGTCCATCTGCATCGAGGTCAATCCCTGCTTTGAACGCCTCGAGCAAACTCAGGTCTTCCGGGGCACAAACATCCTCGCCTTCATCTTCTGCATTGTCTCCATCCATGCCCGCGTCTTCTTGTTCATCGTCTACGACCATGTCATCGATAGTCGGCAAGCCGATTGTGAAATGGCCGGGAGCCCTTCTTCCTGATAAAACTCGACACTCCTTGCTGAGGGGTCTACGCGGCGGTAATCGTCCTTGTTTGGCGGGGGCGGCCTATTGCGTGAAGGCGCCGTCATCACAACATCCCATCCATGTAGACGTTTTGTCGGGTTTTTGCACGCATACGGGAGATAGAATACTTGAAAGGCCTGGGTAGCCAAGATGTACACATCCTCTCCCTTATAAACGGAGTTCCTTTGAACTTCAACCAACCCAATTTCAGGATCCCGTCTCACCCGACGTGGGTCAAACCAATGGCATTTGAAGACGACGGGATTTAGCCCTTTGTGAAACCCGTAATTCAGCTCGTATATACCCTCGACTCTTCCATAGTAATGGAGCCCATCATCACCTTGACATACCACCCCGCTATTTATTGTCTTCGCGTTGGGCCGGCTTGTTGTGTATTGATGGGTCTGGAAGCGATACCCATTCACGTCATAGGAGTTGAACGCTTCTACGGAATGGTCAAAGCCCCTAGCAATTTTTCTTAGCTCTGACTTCATCTCTTTGTCGGCTCTTGCCTACAAGTTTAGCACAAGAAGTTTAGAACGAGAAATGACCGATAAATGTCGGAAGTGCTAGCTAATTTGGATAGAATAGTACCAAATTACAAAACCAGCTACTGAAACCGAAACCGCCGCCTTTATCGAAAATTTGCTTGGATTCTTCCGGGGTAGGCTCCCTGTGGGTATTCTTCCAATGTATAGCCTTGAATTTCCTATACCGATGAAAAGAGGAAGAGTTAGCCACGAACATACGAATGAATGTTTGCGAATAATTAAATGGTTCGCACTTACTCGATGTACGGCTTCACTTCGACCATGGTGTTTAAGACATACGAGTGGATCAAGGTCCGCTCATGTAGGTCCGTTCTGTACGGCTTCGAGCCACTTGACTTGCCACCAAGCCCCACGAAGATGCTAAGCTTGGGTACTTCTTCATTGTTGGCGGCATTGTAACGGAGGACCGGGTTGTGCTTTGTGGGAATGTTGGGATCATAGTGCTTAGTGGTGAAGTTTGCCACCTCCACGTTCAGGACTGCCTCGGCTATGGATGCTTCGATCTTGCATTTATTGCCGTCATTTGACGAAGCTTTTGTGTTTCTCTCTCGGGACCAAATCGCCAACGGCCCCAATTCGGGCCCCCCTTTAAGCACTCCTCCGCGAGGTGCAGGATCATGTGTTGCATCGGATTAAAGAACCCTGGAGGAAAGATCTTCTATAGATCGCAAAGCAACACGGGTGCCTCTTCATCCAGCTTCTCAATCACTTTAGTGTCTAAGTCCCTAGCACAAATCTGGCGGAAGAAAAAACTCAACCTCGCTAGCACTCGCCAAGTCGACTCAGGGACATAGCCTCGAATCATCACCGGCATTATCCGCTCAAGCCATATGTGGTAGTCATGACTCTTCAGTCCTTGTACTCGCAGCGTTTCAATGTTCAGGCCCCTCATCCAGTTGGCTGCGAACCCATCGGGGAAAACAAGAAGTCCTTCATCCATTGGAAGACCTCCCTTTTTTGGGCCTTTGTGAGGCAGAACGGAGCGTGTGGCTTAGTCCAAGTTTTTTGGCACCATTAGGTGGCTGCATGTTCAACTCCGGCCTATCACACCACATTTCTTGATCAATTCGAGCCTTTATGTTATCCTTCGTCTTCTCGTTGTCCACAATCGTGCTCCAAATGGCTTCACCGATATTCTTCTCGGTGTGCATTACATCAATGTTATGCGGGAGCTCCGAAACTCAAAGTAAGGGAGCTTCCATAAGCACGGCTTGTGAGTCCATTGGTGTGTCTCCCCATATCCCAAGAAACCATTCCCATCGAGGCTAGGCTGAAGAGCATCTAACTCGGCCTTGATTTCCGTTCCGGTCTTCAGAATTGGCTTCGGGCCACAGACAACACGGCCTTTCTTCAAACTCTTTACATCACTCCTGTATGCATGCCTCCGCTCAAGGAACTGCCGAGCTTCATCAAAGCATGAATACTTGCCTCCCTTGTTTAGCCAGAAGAAAGTAACGGCCTGTCTGCACTGTGGGCAAGGCCACTTCCCATGTGTACACCACCCGCAGAACAAAGCACGTGCTGGCAGGTCATGCAGAGACGTGTGGTACCACACATACATATCGAAGTACTCCTTCTTTGATGCGTCATATGTTCGGATCCCGCGACCTTCCCAGCCACGAACCAAGTCATCCACCAGCGGTTCCAGGTACACATTCATGTTCTTACCCGGTATTTGGGCCCCGGGATTATCATCGACACAAACATGTTCTCTGATCTCATGCGGACGCCATGGGGAGGTTCATGGGAATAATAAACACTCGGCCAACAACCGTATACCGCAGCCGACATACCATATGGATTGAACCCATCGGTTGATATCGCAACTCGCTACGCTCCTCGGGTCACTCGCTTTCGTGGAAATTTCTTGACAAAGTTCTTCCATGCAGCACTCATCCGACGGATGTATCATCTTGTCGGTGTATCTCGTTTCCTTCCACGGCCCACCTCATCCGCTGGGCAGTATCCTCGGCCATGAAGAGCCGCCGGATCCTCGGTAGAACTGGAAGATAGAGGAGGATATTCTTGGCAATCGTGGTCCGCCTCTTCGACCATCACCATTGCGGTCTACCTCAAAGTACCTAGAGGAATTGCATTTGATGCAATAATTTGTGTCGCGTGCTCCTCTCTCGAATAGCATGCATCCCTTTGGACATGCGTGTATCCGCTGAGATGACATCTTAAGGTCACCGAGCAATTTGGTCGAATAGTAGAAGTTTTGCGGCAAGAGGTGCCCTTTCGGCAGTAAGGCTGCCTACGATGACCAGAAGTTCATCGAACCCATCTCTCGCACAAGTTCCTATGGCACTTCAAGGCCATAAGGCGAGCGATGGCATCTAGTTGGGTAACCTCTCGTATTTTCATGTAGGGGTTTCTCGCGAAGCAAACAGAGCCTCATAATACTCCTTTGTGTTTTCCTCCGGGTCCTCACTTGTCTCCGCATCCCGAGGTGTCTCCACCTCTACATGAGAGCTTTCAGTGCACATTACCATTAGCCAAGTTTTCTAAGCACCTATCAAAACCAAGTGTCATATTCCCTCCTTGGTTGAATCTGCCGCACCTCCTTCCTAGCACGTTTCTTTGCCTTTTCTCCATGGTAAGTCCAAATCTTGTAGGACGGTGTGAACCCAAACTTGATCAGTGCATACTCATAGTGTCCTTGTCCTGTGCCTTTTGGTTAGCGCACTTACTACAAGGGCACCAAACTCTTATAGGTCCGCTAGGGATGGCAAACGCCCTATCCACAAACCGCTCGGTCTTTTCTCCCCATTCATCAAGTATAGTTCCACCGACCGATTCTCGCCATCGTACATCCAGCCACGATTATCCATCCTCTAATCAGCAACAAAACAGAGGAACATAGCATTTATATATCAAATAGGAAATAAATGCATCATTTTTTTTTTACGCGTGCATCAACCTGAAACTCTACTAGGTGGGCTCCTAGCAACCGCCGGATCCGTAGATTGAGTACGTTCTCCCAGCTCTACCCCGATCCGAGACAGAATTTCGGCAGCACCTCCCCGCTGCTCTCCCGATACACGTCTCGGCAAAAAGCCGAGAGGGGTGTGCATCCGGAGAACAACGGGGAGGCGCTACCGAAATCCTGTCTCGGATCGGGGTAGAGCGGGGAGAACGTACCCAACTACGCATCCGCCGGCTGTCCCGATAAATGCCGTAAGAGTTACGGTTCATAATATGCGAGACCACTAATGCATATTTATCCGCGTAACCCTTACGGTCGGGAAGAGACGCCTAGGTATCGCGACAGACTTGGTGATCTAGACACAAAGAAAACCTAGGTACATGTAAATGTGGGAGGGAGATTTATACCCTAGACGCGTGAGAGAATCGCCGAAGAAGTTCCGGGACGCCTTCCCCCCGTCAAACACCCCCACGACGCTGCCCCCCGTCAAACACCCCCGCGACGCCGTCCACCGTCAAACACCCCCGCGACGCCGTCCACCGTGTCCACCTCGAAGCATCACCTACATAGCGAGAAAATAAAATAGTCATGCAAGTGAACACTAAATTCCCTAAGTCATATACTACACTAAAATCATCTATACAATAAAACCATCTACACTAAAATCTATACACTAAAATCCTCTAAATTTATACACTAAATGCATCTAAATTTATACACTAAATACATATAAATCATCTAAAATCCTAAACTACACTTAAATCATCTCAATCTATAAACTAAAATCATCTAAATGTACACTAAAATCATCTAAAACCTACACTAACACTCATCAATCCATGTAGTTTCAGCAGCAAATGAAATCGGAGAGAGGAGGAGGAAGAGAGGCATACCTGCAGGGAGGGTCGCCGGACCGGGGCGCCGGAGAGAGGCGCGTGCACAGCAGCAGCAGCACCTAGCTAGGGGAGGGCCCGGTGGCAGCGGCTGCGCGGCGACGCATTCGGGCGGCGCGAGCAGCAGCACCAGCAGCCGAGGCAGCAGCTAGGGGAGGGAGGAGGGCGGCTGCAGCGTCGGCGGGGGGAGGCGGTGGCGTCGGCGGGGGGCGGCAGCGTCGAGCGTGGCTGGTGGCAGGATGTGGCGGCGACGTGCTACCGTGGGTGGCGGCGGCGGCGAGGGGAAAAGGGGTGGTGCGTGCTGCTGTTTCTGTGTGGAGGAGAAGGGTTCGGGCCCGACCGTTCCCACCTTATCCGCTGCCTTTGCCGTGCGAGCTCCCTTTGCCGTGCGGCAAAGGAACGTTGCCGTGCGGACGAAACGGTGCCGTGCGCTTTTGCACGGCAAAGATCTTTGCCGTGCGCTTTTGCACGGCAGAGGTCTTTGTCGTGCGTTTGTGCACGGCAATGACTTTTTTTTTTACAATTCAACAATGTTTTCTTTTAATTTTACCATTTTTATTAAACATTTAATTTTATTTCAAATTAAATTAAACCTGTTTTTCCAACATGAGTAATATTTTATAATGTTCTTATCATGTTTTCTTAAAGCTATAGGGGTGCAAACTCGATCGCATACCTCGCACGGCGTAATCTATAGGGTAGATCCACCGGGCGCATATGTGTGCCCCGGCGTACACATACCGCTCTTTTGGGGAGGAGGGGAGAACAACCGCCGAGCACCGAAACCCTAACCCTAAACCTAAACCCTAAACTACACGTGCCGACACCGGAGCACCGAAAACCTAAACCCTAGCCCTAACCCTACACCTAACCCTAACCGAGAGATCCGGCTCACCGTCGATCGTGTGATAATGGCTCGAGCTGCGTGTGTATGTACCAAAGGGTCCCAATCTTGGTTCTCCATGTGTATATGTCCTAAACAAACCTAAAAGAATGAAAAAGTACATTGGTGCACCCTCGCGCGGAGAAATCTAGGGGGTAGACCCGCCGGGGCACACGTTCCGCTGTTTTGGGGGGAGGAGGGGGAGAACGACCGCCGGAGCACCGGAACCCCACCAAATCTTGCATGTGGGCCTATGATATGTGTCAAAGTGTGGTGCAAGGTCTAATGGTGCAAAAAGTAGCTCCCCTAAACCCTAAACCCTAAACTGGGGAGGCTTCGTGCCCTAAACCCCTCTAAACCCCTAAACCACAACACCGGAGCTGCAGAACCATGCATCATAAACCCTAACCCTAACCCTAAACCCTAAACCTATACCTAACCATAAATACTTACCTTTAAACTAAACCCTAGCCCTACCCCCTAAACCCTAGCCCTAACCCTACACCTAACCCTAACCAGTAGATCCGGCTCACCGTCGATCGTGTGATAATGGCTCGAGCTGCGTGTGTATGTGACAAAGGGTCCCAATATTGGTTCTCCATGTGTATATGTCCTAAACAAACCTAAAAGAATGAAAAATTACATTGGTGCACCCTCGCGCGGAGAAATCTAGGGGGGTAGACCCGCCGGGGTACACGTTCCGCTGTTGGGAGGAGGGGGAGAACGACCGCCGGAGCACCGGAACCCCACCAAATCTTGCATGTGGGCCTATGCTATGTGTCAAAGTGTGGTGCAAGGTCTAATGGTGCAAAATTAGCTCCCCTAAACCCTAGACCCTAGCCCTAACCCTACGCCGAACCCTAACTAGTAGATCAGGCACACCATCGATCGTGTGATAATGGCTCGAGCTGCGGGTGTATGTGCCAAAGGGTCCCAATCTTGGTTCTCCATGTGTATATGTCCTAAACAAACCTAAAAGAATGAAAAAGTACATTGGTGCACCCTCGCGCGAAGAAATCTAGGGGGGTAGACCCGCCGGGGCACACGTTCCGCTGTTTTGGGGGGAGGAGGGGGAGAACGACCGCCGGAGCACCGGAACCCCACCAAATCTTGCATGTGGGCCTATGATATGTGTCAAAGTGTGGTGCAAAAGTAGCTCCCCTAAACCCTAAACCCTAAATTGGGGAGGCTTCGTGCCCTAAACCCCTCTAAACCCCTAAACCACAACACCGGATCTGCAGAACCATGCATCATAAACCCTAACCCTAACCCTAAACCCTAAACCTATACCTAACCATAAATACTTACCTTGAAACTAAACCCTAGCCCCACCCCCTAAACCCTAGCCCTAACCCTACACCTAACCCTAACCAGCAGATCCGGCTCACCGTCGATCGTGTGATAATGGCTCGAGCTGCGTGTGTATGTGACAAAGGGTCCCAATATTGGTTCTCCATGTGTATATGTCCTAAACAAACCTAAAAGAATGAAAAAGTACATTGGTGCACCCTCGCGCGGAGAAATCTAGGGGGGTTGACCCGCCGGGGTACACGTTCCGCTGTTTTGGGGGGAGGAGGGGGAGAATGACCGCCGGAGCACCGAAACCCCACCAAATCTTGCATGTGGGCCTATTCTATGTGTCAAAGTGTGGTGCAAGGTGTAATGGTGCAAAAGTAGCTCCCCTAAACCCTAGACCCTAGCCCTAACCCTACGCCGAACCCTAACTAGTAGATCAGGCACACCGTCGATCGTGTGATAATGGCTCGAGCTGCGGGTGTATGTGCCAAAGGGTCCCAATCTTGGTTCTCCATGTGTATATGTCCTAAACAAACCTAAAAGAATGAAAAAGTACATTGGTGCACCCTCGCGCGGAGAAATCTAGGGGGTAGACCCGCCGGGGCACACGTTCCACTGTTTTGGGGGGAGGAGGGGAGAACGACCGCCGGAGCACCGGAACCCCACCAAATCTTGCATGTGGGCCTATGATATGTGTCAAAGTGTGGTGCAAAAGTAGCTCCCCTAAACCCTAAACCCTAAACTGGGGAGGCTTCGTGCCCTAAACCCCTCTAAACCCCTAAACCACAACACCGGAGCTGCAGAACCATGCATCATAAACCCTAACCCTAACCCTAAACCCTAAACCTATACCTAACCATAAATACTTACCTTTAAACTAAACCCTAGCCCTACCCCTAACCCTACACCTAACCCTAACCAGTAGATCCGGCTCACCGTCGATCGTGTGATCATGGCTCGAGCTGCGTGTGTATGTGAGAAAGGGTCCCAATATTGGTTCTCCATGTGTATATGTCCTAAACAAACCTAAAAGAATGAAAAAGTACATTGGTGCACCCTGCGCGGAGAAATCTAGGGGGGTAGACCCGCCGGGGCACTACGTTCCACTGTTTTGGGGGAGGAGGGGAGAACGACCGCGGAGCACCGGAACCCCACCAAATCTTGCATGTGGGCCTATGATATGTGTCAAAGTGTGGTGCAAGGTCTAATGGTGCAAAAGTAGCTCCCCTAAACCCTAAACCCTAAACTGGGGAGGCTTCGTGCCCTAAACCCCTAAACCACAACACCGGAGCTGCAGAACCATGCATCATAAACCCTAACCCTAACCCTAAACCCTAAACCTATACCTAACCATAAATACTTACCTTTAAACTAAACCCTAGCCCTACCCCCTAAACCCTAGCCCTAACCCTACACCTAACCCTAACCCTAACCAGTAGATCCGGCTCACCGTCGATCGTGTGATAATGGCTCGAGCTGCGTGTGTATGTGACAAAGGGTCCCAATATTGGTTCTCCATGTGTATATGTCCTAAAAAAACCTAAAAGAATGAAAAAGTACATTGGTGCACCCTCGCACGGAGAAATCTAGGGGGGTAGACCCGCCGGGGTACACGTTCCGCTGTTTTGGGAGGAGGAGGGGGAGAACGACCGCCGGAGCACCGGAACCCCACCAAATCTTGCATGTGGGCCTATGCTATGTGTCAAAGTGTGGTGCAAGGTGTAATGGTGCAAAAGTAGCTCCCCTAAACCCTAGACCCTAGCCCTAACCCTACGCCGAACCCTAACTAGTAGATCAGGCACACCGTCGATCGTGTGATAATGGCTCGAGCCGCGGGTGTATGTGCCAAAGGGTCCCAATCTTGGTTCTCCATGTGTATATGTCCTAAACAAACCTAAAAGAATGAAAAAGTACATTGGTGCACCCTCGCGCGGAGAAATCTAGGGGGTAGACCCGCCGGGGCACACGTTCCGCTGTTTTGGGGGAGGAGGGGAGAACGACCGCCGGAGCACCGGAACCCCACCAAATCTTGCATGTGGGCCTATGATATGTGTCAAAGTGTGGTGCAAGGTCTAATGGTGCAAAAGTAGCTCCCCTAAACCCTAAACCCTAAACCGGGAGGCTTCGTGCCCTAAACCACTCTAAACCCCTAAACCACAACACCGTGAGCTGCAGAACCATGCATCATAAACCCTAACCCTAACCCTAAACCCTAAACCTATACCTAACCATAAATACTTACCTTTAAACTAAACCCTAGCCCTACCCCCTAAACCCTAGCCCTAACCCTACACCTAACCCTAACCCCAGTAGATCCGGCTCACCGTCGATCGTGTGATAATGGCTCGAGCTGCGTGTGTATGTGACAAAGGGTCCCAATATTGGTTCTCCATATGTATATGTCCTAAAAAAACCTAAAAGAATGAAAAAGTACATTGGTGCACCCTCGCGCGAAGAAATCTAGGGGGGTAGACCCGCCGGGGTACACGTTCCGCTGTTTTGGGGGGAGGAGGGGGAGAACGACCGCCGGAGCACCGGAACCCCACCAAATCTTGCATGTGGGCCTATGCTATGTGTCAAAGTGTGGTGCAAGGTGTAATGGTGCAAAAGTAGCTCCCCTAAACCCTAGACCCTAGCCCTAACCCTACGCCTAGAACCCTAACTAGTAGATCGAGCACACCGTCGATCGTGTGATAATGGCTCGAGCTGCGGGTGTATGTGCCAAAGGGTCCCAATCTTGGTTCTCCATGTGTATATGTCCTAAACAAACCTAAAAGAATGAAAAAGTACATTGGTGCACCCTCGCGCGGAGAAATCTAGGGGGGTAGACCCCCCGGGGCACACGTTCCGCTGTTTTGGGGGGGGGGAGGGGGAGAACGACCGCCGGAGCACCGGAACCCCACCAAATCTTGCATGTGGGCCTATGCTATGTGTCAAAGTGTGGTGCAAGGTGTAATGGTGCAAAAGTAGCTCCCCGCTGTGACCTTCCTCACCGTTGGGCGATAACACTTAGGAGATTTTCCGAACCGCGGGTTGCTCCGAAACCGTGATATATGTGGAGGATGAACATATATGGAGAGTAATTTTGTATTGCACATTGTCTAATAAATAGTCATCAAAAAGAAAAACTAATTAACAAATAAATATAAGTATTAGATGAAATAAAATAGGAAGAAAAACAAAAAAAATTATATTGGCGCACGGCAAAGAAGGGAACGCACGGCAAAGGTGCGAGCCATGGCAATGCCCAGGGCCTTTGCCGTGCGTGGTTTCTTTGCCGTGCGGCACGTAGGGACTTTGCCGTCTTCCTTTCTTTGCCGTGAGGTTTCCTTGTACTTTGCCGTCATTTGATTCTTTGCCGTGCGCCGCTTCTATCTTTGCCGTGCAAGAAATCATTGCCGTGCGCTGCTCTCAGATGTTGCCGTGCGGATTATCGTTGCCGTGCGTGCTGCTTGCTGCGCACGGCAATGATCCGGCGGCTCACGGCATTGAAACGCTGCACTGCAGCGCCTGTTTTTCCCGTAGTGACGCGTGGCTGGCGTGCTCGGTGAATAGTCGTGGGATGTATGAAGCAGCACGGAGGTTTTCTTGTCTGCCATTTGCTAGATCTGTTAGTATGTATGCCGTGACTTATGTTTGCCGTTACTAAAAAATTTGGAACTAGTAGGAGCGTCGTGCCCTTTGTTAAATACGGTCTGTATAGATGTATTTATACATGTATTGTAACCTGTTGATGTCTATATAAATAAAGTTGATCACGTGGTGGAGACACACCACGAAACCCTAAACCTATTCTCAAACTTGGTATCAGAGCCGAGCCGATCTCGGCCCTCTCGCTCCCGCCGCCGCTGCCGCCATGAGCTCCTCCGCTCAAACCTCCAAGGCCCTCGGCCCTCTCCTCGCACCGCCCAGTGCCACCACCGCCGCCGCCGTCACCACCTCCGTCCCACCACCGGCGGTGCGTCTCAATCGGAGCAACTTCATGCTGTGGCGCACTCTCTCGCTCCCGAATCTCTCCGGGGCGGGACTTCACGGCTATCTTGATGGAACTACGGCCGCGCCGGCGAAGACCATCGTCGAAGGCACTGGTGATGCTGCAATCACCGTGGCAAACCCCGCCTACGCCACATGGTGGACACAGGACCAGCGTGTCCTAGGGCTACTCCTCTCGTCCATGGACGAAGACATCGCTCGCGGATGATCGGCAGGACTACGGCTGCCGCGGTGTGGGAAGCAGTCCACGCCATGTTTGGTGCCCGTAACCGTGCCAATATTCGGCACATCCATCGGCAGATCCAATCTCTCGCGGAAGAACGACATGACCGCCGGCGAGTACATGAACAAGGTCAAGGTTCTCGCGGACACCATGGCCGCCGCCGGATCACCACTCAAGAACGATGAGATCATTGACTACATGATCACGGGGTTGGGCTCCGACTTCAACCCCTTGCGGCCTCCATGATCCGCAACAACCGCGCTGACTCCTCGCGGACTTCTACTCGCACGTGCTCAGTTTTGAGTCCCCGTGTGCGGGTCGGACCTGCACCGATGACTCGGTCCTCCTCTCGCAAACGCAAGTATCCCGGCTCGGCCCTTTCCCCGCCGCCGGTCGGCCATCGCAGCGACCGCCCCTACGACAACAACTCTGGGCGCCCCGGCACCGGTCAAGGCGCTGGTGGTGATCGTCGCCAGAACAACGGCGGCAGCAACAACTACGGTGGGGGTGGCAACTACGGTGGGGGCGGCGGCAACGGCCGCTCTAACGACGGTGGCGGCGATCGCCGTCAGTACAACGGCGGCGGCAACGGCCGAAACAGCCGCAAGAAGCAGCGGCCACAGTGCCAGTAGTGCAACTACTCGGGGGCATGAGGCGAGCGACCGCCGCAACCGCTTCAACCCTGAGTTTGTGCCCCCACGCCGGCGCTCGAGCAACTCGGCGTCCACCAGCTCCAATGACTCCCATTGGCACATGGACACGGGGGCGACGGACCACCTGACGAGTCATGTCGAGCGCCTCCACATGGCTGAACGATACGGCGGGAAGGATCACGTGCAAGTAGCCAATGGTGCAGGTTTGTCAATTTCTCACATTGGTCATTCAACTTTAGCCGGTTCCTCCCTCCGCTTGAAAAATATCCTGCATGTTCCAAATATCCACAAAGATCTTCTTTCTGTATATCGTCTCGTTTCCGATAATTATGTCTTTGTGGAATTTCACCGTGATTTTTTCTGTGTCAAGGACAAGGCCACGAGGAAACTTCTTCTTCTCGGTAGAAGCAAAGGCGGTCTCTATCCAGTTCCTTTTAGTCGAGCCTCGTCATCATTGTTTCGCCATGCCCTCTCCAGCACCAAGACCACATCCGCGCAATGGCATCAGCGTTTAGGTCATCCCACAAATAAAATAGTGCAAACTCTTGTTAGGAACAATAATTTATCTTGTTCATCGTCAGACAATATTGTGTTGGTTTGAGATGCTTGCCAGCGTGCAAAGAGTCACCAATTATCTTATACTGCATCTCATCGTGTGTCCACTATGCCTCTTGAGTTGATCCACTCTGATGTTTGGGGTCCTGCTATTGCCTCCTCCGGAGGTTTTAAGTACTATGTTAGCTTTATTGATGACTACTCTCGGTTTTGCTGGATTTATCTTCTCAAACACAAGTCTGATGTTGAGCAGGTCTTCTACACCTTCCAGGCACACGTCGAACGCCTTTTGAGCACCAAAATCAAGGCAGTTCAGTCCGACTGGGGGGGCGAGTATCACAAGCTCCATCGGTATTTTCAGCGCACGGGCATCTCCCACCGTGTGTCCTGCCCTCATACGTCCCAACAAAATGGTGTTGCGGAACGTAAGCACCGCCACCTCGTAGAGACGGGCCTTGCCCTGCTCGCTCACGCCTCCGTCCCTCTACGGTACTGGGATGAAGCATTCTTAACGGCGTGTTATCTCATCAATCGCATGCCTACCTCTGTGCTTAACAACGACACTCCTGTGCAGCGCCTCCTCAAAATAAACCCCGACTATTCCTTCTTACGTATTTTTGGATGTGCTTGTTGGCCCAGTCTTCGCAAATACAATTCCCACAAGCTCTCTTTTCGTTCCAAAATGTGTGTTTTTCTGGGATATAGTCCTATGCATAAGGGGTACAAGTGCCTGGATAGGTCCATCGGGCGCATTTACATTTCTCGTGACATCGTGTTCGACGAGTCCGTGTTCCCTTATGCGACCCCCGGTGTCACCGTTGATATCTCCACCCTAGCCGAGTCCATCATCACTTTTCCTTCCACCGAACCGGCTATGAGTGCCCATGTGAGAAATTATGACCTGTCCTATTTGTCTACTGACCATGTTGTTCCAGAGGCTGTGTTCCCTGTGCAGGTTGTCGTGCCAGCCTCGTCACCGACGCCCGCTCATCCGATCGACGTGCATGGGCATGGGGAGACTCCCGAGGTCTCCCATGCAGACGCGCCCTCCGCGCCTTCGTCGCCTGCCCCTGCTGGGCCTTCTTCGGCCCAGCCCGCGTCGCCCTCCGCCGGCTCCGCACCGGCTGCGTCGCCCTCCGCCGGCTCCGCCCCGGCCGCATCGCCCTCCACCGGCTCCGCTCCGGCTGCTCCACCTTCGACGGAGCCTTCGTCCGATGCTGCTACGTCGGCTGCTGCCCCTGTCACCGGCCATCCCATGGCGACACGTCTTCGCACCGACTCTCGCCGCGCGAAGCAATTCACTGATGGGACCGTGCGGTATGATCCTCGTCGGCGTGCCTTCTTCGCTGCTCCCGTTTCGCATCGTGATGCTCTCCGGGAGCCTGCCTGGCATGCTGCCATGACCGATGAATTTGTCGCCCTTCGCCAGAATAATACGTGGCGTCTTGTGCCCAGGCCCTCTGGTGTCAATCTGGTTAGCTGCAAGTGGATCTTCAAGACCAAGCACCGCCCTGATGGTTCTATTGACAAGCATAAAGCTCGCCTAGTCGCTCGCGGGTTCTCACAACAGCATGGTATTGATTATGGCGACACTTTCAGTCCAGTTGTGAAGTCTGCTACGGTGCGCCTGGTTCTCTCGCTCGATGTGTCCCGCGGCTGGACTCTCCGTCAAATTGATGTGAGCAACGCTTTCCTCCATGGATTCCTGACCGAGGAGGTCTATATGCAGCAGCCGCCTGGGTTTGAAGATGCTCAGTACCCTCAGCATGTGTGTAAGCTGCAGCGTTCCATCTATGGTTTGAAACAGTCCCCCCGTGCATGGTATGCTCGCCTGAGTGCTCGATTGTTTCAGCTCGGATTTACATCCTCGAAGGCTGATACGTCCTTATTTATCTTCTCCCGGGATGGTGTTCAGATTTATATGCTGGTCTACGTTGACGACATTGTCATTGCCGGCTCTACACCTGGAGTTGTTGATCGTCTGGTCCAGTCTCTCTCGGACAGCTTTCCCATCAAGGATTTGGGTCCCTTGGATTATTTTCTTGGCCTAGAAGCGTCTTTCAATTCTGGGGGCATGACTGTGACACAACGCAAGTATGCACTGGACCTTCTGCATCGTGTCAACATGGAGAATTGCAAGCCCACTTCCACGCCTCTTGTTCCTTCAGAGAAGCTTTCCCGTCATGGTGGTACACTGCTACATACTGATGATGCGTTCCGGTATCGCAGTTGTTGTTGGCGGGCTTCAGTATTTGACTCTCACAAGGCCAGACATCTCCTTTGCTGTTAATAAGGTCTGTCAGTACCTTTCTCAGCCGACTGAGGTCCATTGGGAGGCGGTTAAAAGCATCCTGCGATATGTGAAGGGTACACTTGATACTGGCTTGTGCTTCCGGAGGTCCCGCTTCACTGGCATTAGCATATTTACTGATGCAGATTGGGCCGGGTGTGTTGATGACAGACGATCTACGGGTGGTTTTGCCATCTTTGTAGGACCGAACTTGATATCCTGGAGTTCGAAGAAACAGCCCACAGTCTCAAGATCCAGTACCGAGGCTGAATACAAGGCGTTGGCAAATGGAGCTGCTGAAGCGATTTGGCTCGAGTCTTTGCTTAAAGAACTCGGAGTAACTCAGCAGCGCACGCCCATATTATGGTGTGATAACTTAGGGGCAACATATCTGACCGCTAACCCAGTTTTCCATGCTCGAACGAAGCACATAGAGATCGAATTCCACTTTGTACGCGAGCGTGTTGCAGCTGGAGCTCTTCAGGTCAAGTTTATATCTTCAAGTGATCAGCTAGCTGATGTATTTACTAAACCAGCTACCCAACAGATGTTAGACCGTTTTAGATCCAATCTGAATCTTGTATGTAAAAGTTCAGATTGAGGGGGAGTGTTAAATACGGTCTGTATAGATGTATTTATACATGTATTGTAACCTGTTGATGTTTATATAAATAAAGCTGATCACGTGGTGGAGACACACCACGAAACCCTAAACCTATTCTCAAACTCCCTTTGTATCTTGTTTTGTCCGCACCTCCCTCCCCCCCCCTCCCATATTTTCTTCTATGTTAATGGACAATTCTTCCGTCGTGATTCTCGAAAATTCCCGCTCGATACAATTTGCTTTCCATTGTACTCAAGGGTTGTAATCACGTTTTCGTACTTTTCAAATTGCGACAGATTCATAGGGGCGTGTTCCATTGTTTTTGTGTCCCAGATTAAAATTATGACAAACACAAAGAGGACACAGTTGGAATTCTATTATGCCTAAGAGGAGACAAACTGATTGGTCGGTCAAGTATTACCCGATTTGAGTGCAGTAGAAGCTCTCGTCGCAATCTAGGACAGTTTGTTCATGGTAGAAACGACTACTGGGCCACCCACATTGGTTTCTTATGTTAAATGTCATAAACAGGGCTAAACTCAAATAATTCAAAGACGGTCGGAATCCTCGAGGAGCGGCCTAGACTGGGTATCATTCAGCTCTCAGGTGGGTGCACGACACTGACCGGCCATATGGGCAGATTAGAGCAATTCCAATAGTGTAGCCAGCTGCTGGCTGTAAGCCAAGTGCCATGTCATCTATAGCCAACTTAGAGTCAACATATACAATAGTGAGCTATAAAAATGTAGTACTTAATCAATGTGTGGTCCACCTTTCACTCTCACAAAGTCGCTTACTGACACGTCGCTGAGAGCTGGCTCTTGCATAAGAGCCCACTCTCCTTCTCTCTCCTCCTCTCTCTTCCAACTAAGCAATAATATACTATTTTAATCCTTATAGTCAGCTGACTAGGACTTATTGTACTTGCTCTTAAGGGTTCGCCGGCGCTAGTGCTGGCCTGCCTCTCAATCCTAGGTACAACCACGTTCCCCTCTTTATTTCCGGCCTATATATGCACGCATGCATGCTATACTTGATATTTCCACCTGCTCGGTTTGTTAGGTACAACCTTAGGAATTGTGGTCGATCTCATCTCGCTCATATCGTCAAACTTTCCCTGTACCATATATACAGTTCACAATGTACTCCATCTAGACATGACATGGGACGTTGCGTGCACGTGAAAACATGAACTCACTTTTTGATGTTCAGAATGGGTGGTATCAGAAAAACATCTTCGACTTCTCTCCACGCTTATCGTGAGAGATTGTGCCCACTGGTGGTTATGCCGTGTAGTTTTATTTGCACCACACGAGGTGTTGGTTTCACTTACAAAGATGGACTGACATGATCCAAAAATGCTGCAGCCGGTGAGTCGACGGCCCGAGCAATGCCGTGAACCTTGTCCACCATGGCCATGTTTTGAAGGCGCGCCCATCAATATGATAACTGCAGGTGGATATGTGCTCCTTGGGGGGCCTGTTGGGTTATTCCAAAGCCTCTCTGGGTGGGATACGATTCATTGTTGTTTTAATCTTCTAGACGGAGGGTGCGCGAAACATGCTGTTTTCTTCTCTAGCATCTTCTTTGTGTGTTAGTGGTTATGCAATGCTCTTTGTTTTTGTTCCTCTATGTCTATTTGTCGATGATGGCGCTTTGCATCTTTTTTCGCCCATTTTTCATAATTAACCTAGTCCGCGGGAACTCACTCGTGCTGCTCCGGGAGAAACCCTAGATCCAGCCAGGATCGGACGATGACGGCGCTCCCTGCGTCGTGCTACCTTCTGGGGCATCGTTTTTGGAGCAGCGGCTGGATGGAGCTGGTTTTTGGTGGAGTGGTGTTCATCTACCAAGTTGTCGTCAATGATTCTCAGTGGCATGGAGCTGCGGGGTATCGAAGACAGGCGAGGACTGCTGGACGCGTGCAGAATGGTGGAGGTGTCTGGCGTCATGGTGACATCGATGGCAGGTCTGGCAATGTCTATGCGGTGATCCCTCTTGAAGATGGGTGCGAGGAAGACGGCGGTAGCGATTTCTGTGGCGTGTGTACTGGCGTGCGCTCAGGGTCCACTTGACTGGTTGTGCTTCTCACTCGCCAATGGGCGGCTTGGGAAGGCATTCAGTTTTAGATGAAGTGTGTTGGTGTATTGTCAGGGTAATGGCCATGTTCATGGTCAACCCCTTCATTGCTCTTGTAGGCATAGAGAGTTGTCGATGGAAAGGTGGCTTCGAGTTGATCTTTGTATCTCCCTTGTAAGGATTTACGAATAATTTAATAAAAAAGCTGTGTGCATCCTTTGGATGCAGAGGCTGGAGCGATGCTCCCATTTCGAAAAAAAACAACCAACTATTTTCTTCTATGTTGCAGCTGTCGACTTTCCCGGAAATCAGTTTGTTGCACCTCTGATCTAGTTGTTAACACTGTCAAACTCTTCCTAAACCATGGAGTACTCCACCTGGAGATGTGATGTTGCATGCGCAACCACGCACTATTTTTTCGAAATTCAGAATGAGTGACATCAGAAAAATACCTTCAGCTACTCTTTGACCACATCCTAATAGAGCACGCAAATAGAAGGCCATGTGGCTTAGCTGTGTTCCCCACAAAACATGACAAACATTCGCTTGCCGGAACTGTCTGTCTAGGTGTGGAGGGGCTTCTGCTTGCAAGACGATTGATGCATGTAGACTATACATCCATATTCCAAGAAGCTCTCTAGTCATCCTACAGCATGTGGGAGAGGGCAGGCCAGACCAATTTGATCGGTGGAGAATGTGTGGGTTGTATTGTACATTGTGGAGGTTTTCTTCTCCGCCATTTGCTAGGTGTGTTAGTGTGTATGCCGTGCACTGTGTTTGCCGTTTCCACCAATTCGCGAACTAGTTGGAGCTTCGTTCCCTTTGTATCTTGTTTTTGTCTGCCTTTTTTTTTCCCTAATTCACCGGATAAGTATTGTCTTCCATGTTAATAGCCAATTCTTTCATCGTGTTTCTGGAAAAAAAAGTCCTCTCGTTACAATTTGCATTGCATCGTACTCAAGCGGTCGGAATTGCTTATTCATAATTTTTGCTATGATTAAAATTATGAAAATTACAAGGGGCGCGGCCCTTTTTCTTGTCGTAGATTAAAATTATGACAAATAAAAATCACGACAAATCCAAGGAGACAAACTGATTTGGTTCGTCTAGTATTACCCAACTCGGGCACGATTAATTCGAGCTCTCATCGCCATCTGGAAAAGTTTGGCCATATTGGCACCAACAGTTAGCCCACGCGACGGTCTCTTTTGGCAAAGCCACGTGCACTTCCCTTGCCGTTACTACTCCATTGCAAACATCAATGCTAGTATGGATGACATTGACCAGCATTTACTTGCTAATGCAGCTCTCCCTGTGGCAGGCCATATGCATGAAGAGAAACACTTTTGGTATGACAAAGAACATCCTGTGATAGAGGAAGGTTCCTTGTTTACTTCAATGGAAGAGTTTAGGATGCTCTTGAGAACATTTGCTATTAGAGGCAAGTTTGACATTCAGATACAACATAGTGACACTACTCGATTTATAGGCCATTGTAAAGGAAATATATGTCGTTGGAGAATAACTGCTAGGACAACGGAAGATGGAAAAACAGTCAGGGTAATAACTCATCTAGCATCAACCTTTGATGTTATATATTGCAACTATTTTATAAAGTTACACACAACTAACAGATTATATTGCGTTTCCATGCAAGTTAACAAAATAGTAAAGCCTCATAATTGTTCATCGACAGTTGAAGTGGTCTCAAGCATGGCACATCAAGCATGGGTGATTGAAAAGTCAATTAGCATACTTCGGACTGAACCAAATATAGGTGCTACTGATCTCCAAAAAAAAGTTAAAAGACGAGTACGAAGTTACTACAGGGTGTTTGGAGGGCCCAAGAAAATGCCATGGATAAATTATATGGTACATGGGGAGAGAGCTTTCGGAATCTCTCGGAACTTCAAAGCTGAGATTGAGAAGAGATCTCCGGGTAGCATTGTAGAGGTTGATGTGAAAGGTGAATGAGGTAAAGTGTATTTCTGCAGATTTTTTATGGCACTCAAGCCACCGATTGAAAACAAAATGAAAAGATAAGGGAGATGCTTGCTAACCAGTTTATTCCATCGTATTGACGGATTTTTGAACGGTCTGTAGACCATATGTTAGTATAGACTCCACCTTCATGAAGGGAAAGTGAAATGGTCAACATGTACATCACTAGATGGACATAACTGGATATTTCCTTTGGCATTTGGATTCTTTGCTTCAGAGATGGAGGATAATTGGACTTGGTTTATGCAACAATTGCATAGGGCAATAGGACATCTTAAAAATCTAGCTATATGTACAGATGCATGCAAAGATTTAGAAAATGCAGTTAAAAAAGTTTTTCCTCAAGCTGAGCAAAGGGGATGCTTTAGGCATCTAATGAAAAACTTCAAAAAAAGTTTCATGGAGACGTTTTTGGCCGGATGTGGCCAGCAGCCAAAGCATATCGCGTAGAAACATTTAACTACCATATGGCCAAGGTATTTGAAGCTAAAACCAAGGTAGCTACCTACTTGAGTACTTATCATAACTTGAAGTGGATGAGATGTGACTTCAACACCAAAATAAAATGTGATTACATTCACAACAATCTACCTCAGAGCTTCAATATCTGGATTAGAGGAATGAAGGACCTTCCTCCAGATGAGCTAGCTGACTCACTATGAGAGAAAATCATGAAGCTTTTTCATAGGTCGAGAGAGGTTGGGAGAATTCTCACTGGAAATATACTACCTGCTATCATTCAACAGATAAATAATAGGACCAGAGAATTTGATCATTTCGATGTTGGAAGATAAACAGAGAAAGTTGTGAGGTTAAGGACACGAACAAGAATATAATCTTAGGCATATTGTGAAGATAGATAGTCGTGAGTGCACTTGCCTAGAACGGCAGCACACCGGAAAGCATTGTGATCATGCACTTGCATTCCTTATAGGGACGGCAAATACAAACTTTCATCCATATGTGCATCGGTTCTACTCGGTGAGTATGTTCTAGGCAGCATATGGCGGAGAGATTGAACCCATCACGGACAAGTTTTAGTAGCCTCAGTGTTACTTTAGATTTTGAGATGGTGCCACCGATTTCAAAGAGGCCTATAGGGAGACAGAGGAAACTTAGAATCAAGGTTGCCTCATCATAGTAGTTATAACTACCTCTCGCAGTCATGTCCAAATGCTTCAATGTCTGCAGAGGTAGTTATAACTACTATGATGAGGAACAAAGTTGCTGTCAGTAAACAGAATGACATCAGTTCGTTGATAGAATATGACTGCTAACCTGCAGTTCGTTGGTAGAATGAAAACATATGCTTCCAGGCTTCCAGCCATAGGCATTATAAGCATGCAGCAAGCAAAGTCAAAATAAAATGTAGCACATCTATTTCATATACTAGTACTACCTATGCACAGTAACGATTTCCAATTCAGAAGGATGGATTCAAATAGTGTCTATGCATACATACGTGCTTTCCATCCAGTTCAACAACAAAAATAAACAAAATTCAGCAATAATAAATGGAGGGGAAGAAAGGGCCAAGTACCCGACCGCAGAGGATATCTTTGCAGGTCCCGCTCTTTCGGGATCTCAATTTTGGCGCAGCCTCCATAAAATCAAACACCTCTTCAAGCTGGGTGCGACTCATGTCGTCAAGAGCGGAAATCGTACCAGCTTCCGGTCGGACCGTTGGGTTGGACTTTTGCCCCTCAAAGAGAGGTTCCCGAGGCTTTTCGGTATCTGCCGTGACCAAGCCTCCACGGTTGCTCAGGTCTGCGGGGGTCTGAGACCGATTTCGTTTCGGCGCCACCTTGATCGGGAGGATAACAACAATTGGCTTGAGCTCAGAGATCTAATCGAGAACACCATCCTTGCAAGCGGCCCTGATGAGGTTGTCTGGAACCTCGAGCAGTCCGGGAGATATTCTGTTAGTTCTATGTATGCGAAGCTGTCGCAAGGGGCGACAGTGGCGCACTTTAAAGATGTTTGGGCTGCCAAGATCCCTCTCAAAATCCACATCTTCTCGTGGCAACTTATTCTCGACAGACTGCCCTCCAGTGCGAATCTGGCTCATATCCACGGCCCCGGTACCGGCCGCTGTTCTCTTTGTGGGAGGGAGGAGGGCACCGATCACATTTTCTTTGCTTGTTCCCCGGCACTTCTAGCCTGGAGTGTTCTGAGAGAGTTGCTTGGGTGCAACTGGAGTCCAGCCTCCTTCGCGCAATTTTTCGCTATCGTCTCTAACTTCTCGGGCAGTTTTAGGCATTTGGCGGGTCTTGTTTGTGGCATCTTGGATGCTTTGGACGTGTAGAAATAAGCTTACCATTGAGTCTAAAGTTCTTTCTCACCCTGCTGATATTGTGTTTAAAACTATGCTTTTTCTACAGCATTGGATGCCGCCGGCGAGAACTAAAGATCTCCCTCACCTTCGGCGGGCGACAAGCGGATTGAAGAGGATCCATGCCATGCTGCTTGCGCCGGCGCCTTAGCTTGTGGGTTTCGGTCCGTTAGGGGAGGCCGACCCCATCGTTTTTTACCGTACTTTGGCTAAGCCGTATGTCGCAGACATTGTACTCGTATCGTTGTGAACTCGCAGGGCTTTATTAATTTAAAGTCGGGCACCCGAGTGCCTTTTATCTAAAAAAGAAGAGAGAGAGCTTACGTGCAATAGCTGGTTCGGGAGGTGGCCCGGAGCAGCATATCGAAGAGGTTGCCGGCGGAAGGAGCGCCGGGATGTCGCCGCGAACATCAGCTTTCGAGGTGTCGCCGGCAGCGGCTCCGGGGTGGACTCCGGCAAACACACCTCCAGGAAGGTGACCGCGAGATCTTCCTCATCATGCCATCTGCGGCCGCCGCCGAGCGCCGCCACTGTGGCTCCATCTTGCACGTCCCCTCCGTCCGCACGAACATGCATCGACGAGCTCGCTGCCTCCCCTACCATGGGCTAGCTCGCCGTGGCTCGGCCAGCCACAGGATGAGCGCGTGCATGGCGGCCGGCGGGCGGGCGCGGACCCTCGCCGCCGTGGCGTGCTCCCTTGTCGGATGGTGCTCGGTCCCGTGGTCACTAGGAAGAAGAATGGGGAATAGCAGTGGGCAGCGTACAGTGGTTGACCGACTATTTTGGTATTCATCTGTTTAGTTGATTGGTTTGTTCCAGCCACGTGAATTTCAGCCATAGGGGTACAATTACGGAATTACATAACGTATTTTGGTGTAAAAAAAGTTAAAAAATCTGTAAAGGAAGGAATATGGCAAATTATAAATAAACTGGTGTAATGTGTGACAAATAGTAAAAGACAAAGTAATGTGTGGCAAATTATAAAGGGCCATGCTACAGAGTGCTCAGGCACTATTTAGTCTTCATGCGCGCTCCACCCCAAAATAGAAAATAAGTAGTTAACAGTCGCTGTCACATCCGAAAAAGGAAATCCTGGTCCCCACGTTCACTCTGGACGCCCTCCCCAGATCCCCATCGCACGTCTTCCTTTTGCCATGCCCCATCTTTCCACGCCTTCTCCTCTTTCCCCAGTCCGACCCTATTACAGTATTGCTATTTAGTAGCAGAAAAATAGAGGATCTTGATAAGTAGTAAAATAAACTTAAGATAAGTAGTAGAATAAACTTAAGGAAGACAAGATTTGAGCTTTATTAAAAAATCCCTTTAAAAATAACCTATACCACTAATTTTGTGATCTAACTGACAATGTAAAAAGTGCAACGATGGATGTAAAATTAAATAAAAATTACATCCAAAATCATCAAAACGGGGATCACAAATATAATACAGTTTTACACCTTGGTCCATTAAACATTCAGATGTAGAAAAATGATAAAATCTACATCCAAAGTAGAGAAAGAAAAGAATATAGTTACATCCTACTGAGAAGTGAAAAAATTTAAGAGGCAAAAATAGTCTATAAATATTACATACATGACATAATTTATGTCTTTCTACCAATCTCGAAGTAAAAGGTTTAGGAGGCAACATTAGTCTGCAAAAATTCGATTTATCTGGAAGTAAAAAACTACATCACCAATAAGCAATACAGTAGATCAAACATTAATAAGTATCAGGCACCTGAACATCCTTAGCGCTAGCGCTCTGGCTCGCGGGCTCCCAACCGACGAGCCATGCGCCGCTGCGACCCTCCGGAGGATCTGCTCGGTCTCCGTCGGCCGTCGCTGTCCAACCGCCTCACAGGGCTCGTCAAGCAAGACGTTGTATGCGGAGGCCACCGCCGCCAGGAGGGCGGGGCACGCGGCGAGGCCACAGATGAGAGGAGCAGCGGCGGCGAGCGCTTGGAGGCACGTGATTGGAGGGGAGCAGTGGAGGTGAGGCCAATGTTGGCAGAGAAGAAGTGTTGTTGGTCGACGGAGGCTTACCGAGGTGCTGGGAGCGGAGGCAGCTCCCCTCGCGCCTCGTCGCCGCATCAAGCATGCAGGCAGGTGCTCGCTGCGTTGCTCGGCGGTGGCGGCATCCTCACGGGGCCAGAGCGCCTCCTCAACGGCGGTCTCGCACATGTAAGAACTAACACAAGAGCTACTGCATGTAAAAACAATCTGCCCTTTGTAAATACTAGGAGAAATTCACATGTGCTGATTGAGTATATGGTTTACCGAAAGACAAGAGCTACTGCGTGTAAAAAAACAATCTCCACTATGTAAGTAGCAAGCGAAATTTACATGTGCTGACTGAGTATATGTTTTACCGACACACAAGAGCTCCTGCATGTAAAAAACCATCTACCCTATGTAAGTAACATGCGAAATTTACATGTATGACTGCATAAATGTCTAACCCAAAACTCATGAACTACTGCGTGGAAAAAAAAAACTCCTATATGTAAAAACTAGGCGAAATTTACATGCATTTGACTGCATAAAGTATAACCGACACACATGAACTATTGTCTGTAAAAAAACATCTCGTCCATGTAAATCTGGTGTCATGTATGTAAGTTTTGATTCAAATGTACATGGTCTACAAAGGTATTATTACCACGCAGCTGCCAAAATGATTTAACCACATAGTTTGCTACATGTAGAAATTATCTCGATTAGGCAGCTACTAATCGAAGATAAGGAACACCATGACATGTTTAACGAGCAACGCCATGAAAACGAGCACAAATCGTGAGTACAAGCAGCTCGTTGACCAACAACGCCAGATAAACGAGCGAGATCGAAGCACTCACCAGTCTCGAACAGGTCGATTCGCGGGTGCGCGTCGCTGATTCTCCTTCACCGGCTACTCTCAACGACGAACGAGCCTTAGAAACGTCGATTCGCGGGGTCGCGCCGCCGAATCCAACGCCCCCACTGCTGAGGCGAGTCGATCCGCTCTTGGGCGCCGCCCATGCTCCTTCACCACTTCTCCGTCGCCCAGCACTATCGCCCCCAGGACTTCCTGCCGTACCGCTGGCCGCCGACGAGGAGGAATCAGAAACGGAAATCGAGCATACGTTTGGTGCGGGCAAGAGAGAGGAGGGGAAAGGGGATGAGCTCGGGAGAGAAATACTATGAACAGTCAACCAAAAAGGAAAAAACGACGAGGAAGGGAAAACACCCGTGTCATATTTTTGTCTGGATGCGCCAATTCGTCAGGTCCGTCCGATGGAGATCCGACGCAAGAGAAGGGTGAGCACCGCGGTAGACAACGCAGAGTCCAGGCAAGAAATAGATTTGGGGAATTATAAAATATCCCTTAAAATCGACAAGGCTGGGAGTTTTTTTTAAAAAAAACAGACATGGCCGGGAGTTGATTTCCTGGCAATTACAATCCGGAAAACGTGTTCGATTTAGAAACCACCCCCGTCGCCTTTGCCTCCCACGCCAATGTCCTCTCTCAACCGATATCCCCCCACCATAAAATAGAGATCCGCCAATATCCACGGAGTATCTTCAAACTAGAGATCCGCCGATAAAATATCAGCCAATGCCTCCTCCCTCGCCTTCCCTCGTCCTATTCGACCGCCTCGTGCATGCGTACCCGCCCGGCTACGACAGAGACAATATCCATGGACGTGTACTCACCTCTGGAGACAAGCTGGCGTTCGGGTTCCACGCGCAGGACGACGCCAATTCGGTGGTGCGGGGCCTGGACCTAGAAGCGGTGCTCGCCGGTGCGTCAGATCCGTCCTTTCTGATCCTCCGAGGCGGCCACATATACACTGGTATCCACACCGTCGACAAGAATCTAGTTTTGATCGCATCGGCCTTTACTGAAGTTTACTCCCGCGAGGTCTTTCTCATCTACAACGACATCGACAGGTCCCTCCACATGATCCCCTCAATGCCCCGCACTTACCCTACGCCCTTCCGTACGAATCATGTTCTCGTCGCGCGTCGCCATGACCACGACGAGTCATACGCGCTGGCCTTCCCGGGGCAGAAGAAGTTTGACGAGGGAAATCAGGACGTTCTCTTTGTGTCGTATTCCTCATCCGCCTCGCCGTGGCATGCGACTAAGAAGGTCAACTTCCCCAACGATTTCCGCTCTGGTAAAAGCCTCTTCAACGCCGAACAAACATTCTCGTCCCGTGGTCGTGGTTACTGGGTGGATCTCCTGGTCGGCATCATGTACTGCGACTGCGGCGATGTAATCTCTGACGTCATTGATACGGTGAACATCCGCTCCTTGGACCTGCCTGTCGGGTGCAACAAGTACTTTGGCTGCAGAGAAGACATTGCAGAGGCTAGAGCCTTTCGAGCCATGGGCCCTGTTGGGGACTCTATCAAATTTGTCTCCATCGACGGCTACCTTGAGCATGTGGATCTTAAGGACTGCAAGGTGAGGATCTGGAGACTCATGGAAGATATGGATTGGGCTGTAGAATACGAGCTCAAGCTGGCGAGCCTGTGGGACGGGGTGGAGTTCAAAGGGAACTTCATGCCAGATTCCATGGCTCCGGTGTACCCCTCCTTAGCACACATGAAGACCATGTTATCTACTTTGCACTGGGCTTCTGCAACCGGGACAAGGAGATCTACCTTCCAAGTGATATATGCTGTATGGTCCGTGTAGATTTGAGCACTCAGACTTTTCACTGCACAAGGCTATCTCAATTGCTACGTAACAACATGGCCAGTCGTCTTGCTATCTTCTGCAATGCTGATGGCAAGCTGCTTGGACACCAACTTTCTGCCCTTGCTTCTGTTAGTTAGGTGATTATACTACCTGCTGCTACCAAATGCTTAATTTCTTTCATCTCAATTGTGCCATTCATATTCCATACTGTCATATTTAAGATCAACAACATATATAGCCTGTTCAACTTTTTACCTTCTAAGATCGACTTTGTGCCACTTTTTACCTAATTTAACAAAACATCCTCAAAACTACCCTATTTAGCATACTTCCCTCCATTTTTTGCCTTTTTCTATATTTTGCCCCGTCCTGGCCAGTCGGTCCCACTCTCAGGACGACGTGGCAGCACCAGATTGAACAACGGTTCTCCTAGGCATGTCCTACTCACCTCCCATTACCAGACCCGCTCGCCCTCTAGCATCGCACGAGAACGCGCGAGAAAAAGCCGAACAAAGGCTGGCGACAGGGGGCGCTAGGTCACATCGTGGCTGGTGATCGGCGGCGATCGCCGGAGGAATACGTGGTTCACCGGTAGGCTATTCTATCCCAGGTCTTACCGCAATGATTTGGATGTGTTTACTCTCCCAATGCAGGGCTCTTTGTGTGCCAGAACTTCGGTCCATCGCTTGTGCCATTCTAGTCGCCTAATATAAGCCTATATTAATGACATGGAGTACAATGGATGCTTATACACGGGAGGAAGCAATGTAGAAGAATCAGTTTTGAACATCACTGTTTTGCTCAGTATACATAGTAATGGAACTTTTTTTCGGATTGTTACTAGAGAAATCTCGAAACTCTGTGTAATCATGCACTCTACTATATTCTCCTCTGAAGTTTGCACATAAATAAGTACTATCCTGTACTACTCACATTTAGAAACTCGATCCAATCTATTGGGTTACCCGTTTTGGCACTTTTCAACATACGAATAATTCAAATTTTGCGGTGCAGATAGAAGGTGGTATATCTTCGATTCATGTTCATGTGAATTATGGTCAGTTGAGTCGCGTAGATATTTGGTGACTGTACATACCTGCAGTAACACAATTAGATCATAAACACGCAGACCATGTAAAAAATATAGAAAAGGGGTAAAAAAAATGGAAGGAAGTATGCTAAATGGGGTAGTTTTGAGGATTTTTTTTGTTAAATTGGGTAAAAAGTGGCACATAATTGATCTTAGGGGCTACAGGAATGGCGCGCTGCGCCGACGGCCGTGGCGTACGCCGACGGCCAAATGTCGGGGCCGTCGGCGTACTGCCCGGTCAGCCCAGCTGCTCGAAGCGCCCCTCGGCGTATAGCGCCCCTCGGCATATGACACGCTATGCCGAGGGTGGCCCTCGGCGTATCGGCGGCCCTCGGCATAGGTTGAGGGTGCGACCCCGTCCCATCGCCCCGCGGCCATGCACCTAACTGGACCTTGACGGCGTGAAGCCTATGCCGAGGGCCACCGTCGGCGTAGCTGAAGCCAATTTCTCCCGCCGAATCCTCCCGCCCCTCCCGCCAAAATGACGTCGCCTGTCTAGCCTATGCCGAGGGGCACCGTCGGCTTAGCGTCCATCTTTTTTTTCCTTTTTCCCGCCCATTTCTCCCGCCCAATCTTTCCCGCCAATTTTTCCCGCCATTTTCTCCCGCCGCCTTTTCTCGCCGTTTCGACCCCCTCGCCTCCCTATATATACCCATGTGTTCTTCTCCAACAAAACACCGCCACCAGCATGGTGTGGTGTTGTTTGTCTAATGTTGTACCCCCGGGGTCTTTCGGCTACACGCACATGCGCCGACGCGCACTTAGGCATGTCCCGGACGTATAGGGCGTAACTCACCGGTGGGGTGAACCGGAGGAAAACCTTAGATAGCATGGATCCATACTTGCCACCACATGACCTAAAACAAAGGAAAAAAGTCCATTGCTAACCCTAACTCTAACCCTAACCCTAACCCTAGGGGTAGATTTGCGGGTCCCCGCCCCTAGGGTTTCCCTAGATACAAACCACCGGAGCGTCCGAATCGCCGGGAAACTCCCGCTACGGCTCATCCGGGGCCTATTTCATTCCAAACCTATGGTTTCCATGTGCATATGTCCTAAAAAAGCAAAGAAATTAAAAAAATCCATTGGTGAACCCTCGCACGAAAAAAGCTATAGGGGTAGATCCGCAGGGTCCCCGCCCTAGGGTTTCCCAAGATACGGATCACCGGAGCGTCGGAATCGCTTGAAAACTTGCATTTGTCCCTAACATATGTGTACAAGTGTGATGTAAGGTTTGTCTAACCTTGCATGTACCCCGCGTTGACGATTTCCGCATACATGGGCCGACACTTGGTAAAATCCAGGATTTGTATGTGGAAACTCCCGCTACGGCTCATCCGGGGCCTATTTCATTCCAAACCTATGGTTTCCATGTGCATATGTCCTAAACAAAGCAAAGCAAATAAAAAAAATCCATTGGTGAACCCTCGCACGAAAAAAGCTATAGGGGTAGATCTCGCAGGGTCCCCGCCCTAGGGTTTCCCAAGATACGCATCACCGGAGCGTCGGAATCGCTTGAAAACTTGCATTTGTCCCTAACATATGTGTACAAGTGTGATGTAAGGTTTGTCTAACCTTGCATGTACCCCGCGTTGACGATTTCCGCATACATGGGCCGACACTTGGTAAAATCCAGGATTTGTATGTGGAAACTCCTGCTACGGCTCATCCGGGGCCTATTTCATTCCAAACCTATGGTTTCCATGTGCATATGTCCTAAACAAAGCAAAGCAAATAAAAAATCCATTGGTAAACCCTCGCACGGAGAAAGCTATAGGGGTAGATCTGCAGGGTCCCCGCCCTAGGGTTTCCCAAGATACGGATCACCGGAGCGTCGGAATCGCTTGAAAACTTGCATTTGTCCCTAACATATGTGTACAAGTGTGATGTAAGGTTTGTCTAACCTTGCATGTACCCCGCGTTGACGATTTCCGCATACATGGGCCGACACTTGGTAAAATCCAGGATTTGTATGTGGAAACTCCCGCTACGGCTCATCCGGGGCCTATTTCATTCCAAACCTATGGTTTCCATGTGCATATGTCCTAAACAAAGCAAAGCAAATAAAAAAATCCATTGGTAAACCCTCGCACGGAGAAAGCTATAGGGGTAGATCTGCAGGGTCCCCGCCCTAGGGTTTCCCAAGATACGTATCACCGGAGCGTCGAATCGCTTGAAAACTTGCATTTGTCCCTAACATATGTGTACAAGTGTGATGTAAGGTTTGTCTAACCTTGCATGTACCCCGCGTTGACGATTTCCGCATACATGGGCCGACACTTGGTAAAATCCAGGATTTGTATGTGGAAACTCCTGCTACGGCTCATCCGGGGCCTATTTCATTCCAAACCTATGGTTTCCATGTGCATATGTCCTAAACAAAGCAAAGCAAATAAAAAAATCCATTGGTAAATGATACGTCTCCAACGTATCGATAATTTCTTGTGTTCCATGCCACATTATTGATGTTATCTACATGTTATATGCACACTTTATGTCATATTCGTGCATTTTCTGGGACTAACCTATTAACAAGATGCCGAAGTGCCAGTTCCTCGTTTCTCGCTGTTTTTGGTTTCAGAAATCCTAGTAACGAAATATTCTCGGAATCGGACGAAATCAACGCCCAGAGTTCCTATTTTACCCGGAAGCATCCGTAACACACGAGAACCGCGCAGAGAAGAGCCACGGGGCCACCAAACCCTAGGCCGGCGCGGCCGAGAGGGGGCCGCGCCGCCCTATGGTGTGGCCCCCCGTCAGCCCTCCGCGCCGCCTCTTCGCCTATATAAAGCCCCCGGATCAGAAAACCCGATACCAATTGACGAAACCCACGTAAACCCGCCGGAGCCGCCGCCATCGCGAAGCCAAGATCCGGGGGACAGGATCTCTGTTCCGGCACCCCGCCGGAGCGGGGAAGTGCCCCGGAAGGCTTCTCCATCGACACCGCTGCCATCTCCACCGCCATCTTCATCACCGCTGCTCGCTCCCATGAGGAGGGAGTAGTTCTCCATCGAGGCTCGGGGCTGTACCGGTAGCTATGTGGTTCATCTCTCTCCTATGTAGTTCAATACAATAATCTCATGAGCTGCCCTACATGATTGAGATTCATATGATGATGCTTGTAATCTAGATGTCATTATGCTAGTCAAGTGAGTTTTACTTATGTGATCTCCGGAGACTCCTCGTCCCACGTGTGTAAAGGTGACAAGTGTGTGCACCGTGTGGGTCTCTTAGGCTAGATTTCACGAATACTTACTCATTGAATGTCATAGTGAGGTGCTTATTTATATCTCTTTAAGATTGCAGCATGTTGTATCACAATTTATCCATGTGCTACTCTAGTGATTTGTTATTAAAGTAGTTTATTCCTCCCCGCATGTGTGCAAAGGTGACAAGTGCGTGCACCGTGTTAGTACTTGGTTTATGCTATGATCATGATCTCTTGTAGATTATGGAGTTAACTATTGCTATGATATATTGATGTGATCTATTCCTCCTACATATGCATGAAGGTGACAAGTGTGCATGCTATGCTAGTACTTGGTTTAGTAGCGTTGATCTATCTTACACTAAAGGTTACTTAAACATGAGCATTATTGTGGAGCTTGTTAACTCCGGCATTGAGGGTTCGTGTAATCCTACGCAATGTGTTCATCATCCAACAAAAGTGTAGAGTATGCATTTATCCGTTCGTTATGTGATCAATGTTGAGAGTGTCCACTAGTGAAAGTGTAATCCCTAGGCCTTGTTCCTAAATACCGCTGAGTTACTACTCGCTTGTCTACTACTCGCTGTGTTACTACCGCTACATTACTACCGCTTGTTACTCGTTTTACTGCGTTACTACTCGCTGCAATACCACCACCATCAACTACACGCCAAGCACTTTTCTCGGCACCGTTGCTACTGCTCATACTTATTTATACCACCTGTATTTCACTATCTCTTCGCCGAACTAGTGCACCTATTTGGTGTGTTGGGGACACAAGAGACTTCTTGCTTTGTGGTTGCAGTGGTTGCATGAGAGGGATATCTTTGACCTCTTCCTCCCCGAGTTCGATAAACCTTGGGTATCCACTTAAGGGAAACTTGCTGCTGTTCTACAAACCTCTCGCTCTTGGAGGCCCAACACTCGTCTACAGGAAAGGAGGGGGAACGTAGACATCAAGCACTTTTCTCGGCGCCGTTGTCGGGGAGGAAAGGTAAAAAGGCTCTCATACTACGGTCCCGGTAAAGTATTTTTCTCGGCGCCGTTGTGTGTGTGCTCAAAGCTATTTCCTTTAGATCCTGCAATTGCATCTTTTTGTTTCTTGTTTACACTAGTTTGGCATAATGGACAACAATGAGCTTCTTGTTCTATTTCCCGATTTAAAACATGGATTGTTTGATGCGAAAATTAAAAAACCTATGAAATCTTCTTTGCATGCTCGGTAGTAATATTAGTATGAACGCTTTGAACACCATTGTTGACAATGATATAGAAAGTTCTAAGCTTGGGGAAGCTGGTTTTCATGATATTTTTAGTCCCCCAAGCATTGAGGAGAAAATTTTCTTTGATGATACTTTGCCTCCTATTTCTGATGATAATGATAGTGGTCTTTTTGTGCCACTTACTGCTGAGAGTAAATTTTGTTGTGATTATACTATGCCTCCTACACTTGATGAGAATAATAATGATAGCTACTTTGTTGAATTTGCTCCCACTGTTACTAATAAAATTGATTATGCCTATGTGGAGAGTAATAATTTTATGCATGAGACTCATGATAAGAATGCTTTATGTGATAGTTATATTGTTGAGTTTGCTCATGATGCTACTGAAAGTTATTATGAGAGAGGAAAATATGGTTGTAGAAATTTTCATGTTACTAAAATGCCTCTCTATGTGCTGAAATTTTTGAAGCTATACTTGTTTTATCTTCCTATGCTTGTTACTTTGCTCCTCATGAACTTGTTTATTTACAAGATTCCTATGCATAGGAAGCATGTTAGACTTAAATGTGTTTTGAATTTGCCTCTTGATGCTCTCTTTTGCTTCACATACTATCTTTTGCGAGTGCATCATTAAAACTAGCTGAGCCCATCTTAATGGCTAAAAAGAAAGAACTTCTTGGGAGATAACCCATGTGTTATTTTGCTACAGTACTTTGTTTTATATTTGTGTCTTGGAAGTTGTTTACTACTGTAGCAACCTCTCCTTATCTTAGTTTTGTGTTTTGTTGTGCCAAGTAAAGTCTTTGATAGAAAAGTAAGTACTAGATTTGGATTACTGCGCAGTTCCAGATTTCTTTGCTGTCACGAATCTGAGCCCACTGCCCTGCAGGAAGCTCAGAAAATTATGCCAATTTACGTGCATGATCCTCAGATATGTACGCAACTTTCATTCAATTTGAGCATTTTCATTTGAGCAAGTCTGGTGGCCTAATAAAATCCATCTTTACGGACTGTTCTGTTTTGACAGATTCTGCCTTTTATTTCGCATTGCCTCTTTTGCTATGTTGGATGAATTTCTTTGATCCATTGATGTCCAGTAGCTTTATGCAATGTCCAGAAGTGTTAAGAATGATTGTGTCACCTCTGAACATGTTAATTTTTATTGTCCACTAACCCTCTAATGAGTTGTTTCGAGTTTGGTGTGGAGGAAGTTTTCAAGGGTCAAGAGAGGAGGATGATATACTATGATCAAGGAGAGTGAAAGCTCTAAGCTTGGGGATGCACCCGGTGGTTCACCCTTGCATATATCAAGAAGACTCAAGCGTCTAAGCTTGGGGATGCCCAAGGCATCCCCTTCTTCATCGACAACATTATCAGGTTCCTCCCCGAAACTATATTTTTATTCGGCCACATCTTATGTACTTTACTTGGAGCGTCCGTGTGCTTTTGTTTTTGTTTGTGTTTGAATAAATTGGATTACATCATGCTTGTGTGGGAGAGAGACACGCTCCGCTGGTTCGTATGAACACATGTGTTCTTAGCTCATAATATTCATGGCGAAGTTTCCTCTTCGTTAAATTGTTATATGGTTGGAATTGGAAAATGATACATGTAGTAATTGCTATAATGTCTTGGGTAATGTGATACTTGGCAATTGTTGTGCTCATGTTTAAGCTCTTGCATCATATACTTTGCACCTATTAGTGAAGAATACATAGAGCATGCTAAAATTTGGTTTGCATAATTGGTCTCTCTAAGGTCTAGATAATCTCTAGTAAGGTGTTTGAACAACGAGGAAGACAATGTATAGTTTTATAATGCTTGTAATATGTCTTTTATGTGAGTTTTGCTGTACTAGTTCATACTTTTGTTTGCTTCAAATAAGCCTTGCTAGCCTAAACCTTGTATCGAGAGGGAATACTTCTCATGCATCCAAAATACTTGAGCCAACCACTATGCCATTTGTGTCCACCATACCTACCTACTACATGGTATTTCTCCGCCATTCCAAAGTAAATTGCTTGAGTGCTACCTTTAAAGAATTCAAAATTTATTACCTCTTATTTGTGTCAATGTTTTATAGCTCATGAGGAAGTATGTGGTGTTTATCTTTCAATCTTGTTGGGCAACTTTCACCAATGGACTAGTGGCTTCATCCGCTTATCCAATAATTTTGCAAAAAGAGCCGGCAATGGGATTCCCAGTCCCAAATTAATTAACAAAAATAGACACTCCTCCATGGTATGTGATTGTTGGACGGCACCCGAAGGATTCGGTTAGCCATGGCTTGTGTAAGCAAAGGTTGGGAGGAGTGTCATCATAATAAAACTAAAATAAAAAGGTACTCCTTCATGGTATGAGATTGTTGGCGGGCACCCGAGGATTCGGTTAGCCATGGTTTGTGAAAGAAAGGTTGGAAGGAGTGCCATCCAAAAATAAAATAAAATGGGAGCCGCTCTTTGAAGGTTTGTCTCGGCAAGGGGGTTAGAGTACCCGCTACCATTCGTTGACAACAACATACACCTCTCAAAACTTTATTTTTATGCTCTCTTTATGTTTTCAAAATCAAAGCTCTAGCACAAATATAGCAATCGATGCTTTCCTCTTTGAAGGACCATTCTTTTACTTTCATTGTTGAGTCAGTTCACCTATTTCTCTCCACCTCAAGAAGCAACAGTTGTGTGAACTGTGCATTGATTCTTACATGCTTGCATATTGCACTTATTATATTACTCTATGTTGACAATATCCATGAGATATACATGTTACAAGTTGAAAGCAACCGCTGAAACTTAATCTTCTTTTGTGTTGCTTCAATACCTTTACTTTGAATTATTGCTTTATGAGTTAACTCTTATGCAAGACTTATTGATGCTTGTCTTGAAGTGCTATTCATGAAAAGTCTTTGCTTTATGATTCACTTGTTTACCCATGTCATACACATTGTTTTGATCGCTGCATTCTCTACATATGCTTTACAAATAGTATGATCAAGTTTATGATGGCATGTCACTCCGTAGAATTATCTTTGTTATCGTTTTACCTGCTCGGGACGAGCAGAACTAAGCTTGGGGATGCCGATACGTCTCCAACGTATCGATAATTTCTTGTGTTCCATGCCACATTATTGATGTTATCTACATGTTATATGCACACTTTATGTCATATTCGTGCATTTTCTCGGGACTAACCTATTAACAAGATGCCGAAGTGCCGTTCTCGTTTTCTCGCTGTTTTTGGTTTCGAAATCCTAGTAACGAAATATTCTCGGAATCGGACGAAATCAACGCCTGTGTTCCTATTTTACCCGAAGCATCCGGAACACACGAGAACCGCCGGAGAAGAGCCACGGGGCCACCAAACCCTAGGTCTGGCGCGGCCGGAGGGGGCCGCGCCGCCCTATGGTGTGGCCCCCCGTCAGCCCTCCTGCGCCGCCTCTTCGCCTATATAAAGCCCCCGGATCGGAAAACCCGATACCAATTGACGAAACCCACGTAAACCTGCCGGAGCCGCCGCCATCGCGAAGCCAAGATCCGGGGGACAGGATCTCCGTTCCGGCACCCTGCCGGAGCGGGGAAGTGCCCCCGGAAGGCTTCTCCATCGACACCGCTGCCATCTCCACCGCCATCTTCATCACCGCTGCTGCTCCCATGAGGAGGAGTAGTTCTCCATCGAGGCTCGGGGCTGTACCGGTAGCTATGTGGTTCATCTCTCTCCTATGTAGTTCAATACAATAATCTCATGAGCTGCCCTACATGATTGAGATTCATATGATGATGCTTGTAATCTAGATGTCATTATGCTAGTCAAGTGAGTTTTACTTATGTGATCTCCAGGAGACTCCTCGTCCCACGTGTGTAAAGGTGACAAGTGTGTGCACCGTGTGGGTCTCTTAGGCTAGATTTCACAGAATACTTACTCATTGAATGTCATAGTGAGGTGCTTATTTATATCTCTTTAAGATTGCAGCATGTTGTATCACAATTTATCCATGTGCTACTCTAGTGATTTGTTATTAAAGTAGTTTATTCCTCCTGCATGTGTGCAAAGGTGACAGATGCGTGCACCGTGTTAGTACTTGGTTTATGCTATGATCATGATCTCTTGTAGATTATGGAGTTAACTATTGCTATGATATATTGATGTGATCTATTCCTCCTACATATGCATGAAGGTGACAAGTGTGCATGCTATGCTAGTACTTGGTTTAGTAGCGTTGATCTATCTTACACTAAAGGTTACTTAAACATGAGCATTATTGTGGAGCTTGTTAACTCCGGCATTGAGGGTTCGTGTAATCCTACGCAATGTGTTCATCATCCAACAAAAGTGTAGAGTATGCATTTATCCGTTCGTTATGTGATCAATGTTGAGAGTGTCCACTAGTGAAAGTGTAATCCCTAGGCCTTGTTCCTAAATACTGCTGAGTTACTACCGCTTGTCTACTACTCGCTGTGTTACTACCGCTACATTACTACCGCTTGTTACTCGTTTTATCACGTTACTACTCGCTGCAATACCACCACCATCAACTACACGCCAAGCACTTTTCTCGGCACCGTTGCTACTGCTCATACTTATTTATACCACCTGTATTTCACTATCTCTTCGCCGAACTAGTGCACCTATTTGGTGTGTTGGGGACACAAGAGACTTCTTGCTTTGTGGTTGCATGGTTGCATGAGAGGGATATCTTTGACCTCTTCCTCCCTGAGTTCGATAAACCTTGGGTATCCACTTAAGGGAAACTTGCTGCTGTTCTACAAACCTCTGCTCTTGGAGGCCCAACACTGTCTACAGGAAAGGAGGGGGAACGTAGACATCAGTAAACCCTCGCACGGAGAAAGCTATAGGGGTAGATCTGCAGGGTCCCCGCCCTAGGGTTTCCCAAGATACAGATCACCGGAGCGTCGGAATCGCTTGAAAACTTGCATTTGTCCCTAACATATGTGTACAAGTGTGATGTAAGGTTTGTCTAACCTTGCATGTACCCCGCGTTGACAATTTCCGCATACATGGGCCGACACTTGGTAAAATCCAGGATTTGTATGTGGAAACTCCTGCTACGGCTCATCCGGGGCCTATTTCATTCCAAACCTATGGTTTCCATGTGCATATGTCCTAAACAAAGCAAAGCAAATAAAAAAATCCATTGGTAAACCCTCGCACGGAGAAAGCTATAGGGGTAGATCTGCGGGGTCCCCGCCCTAGGGTTTCCCAAGATACGGATCACCGGAGCGTCGAATCGCTTGAAAACTTGCATTTGTCCCTAACATATGTGTACAAGTGTGATGTAAGGTTTGTCTAACCTTGCATGTACCCCGCGTTGACAATTTCCGCATACATGGGCCGACACTTGGTAAAATCCAGGATTTGTATGTGGAAACTCACGCTACGGCTCATCTCGTGGCCTATTTTATTCCAAACCTATGGTTTCCATGTGCATATGTCCTAAACAAAGCAAAGAAAATAAAAAAATCCATTGGTAAACCCTCGCACGGAAAAAGCTATAGGGGTAGATCCGCGGGGTCCCCGCCCTAGGGTTTCCCAAGATACGGACTATCGGATCGTCGGAATCGCCGGAAAACTTGCATATGCCCATAACATATGTGTACAAGTGTGATGTAAGGTTTGGCTAACCTTGGATGTACCCGTTGTTGACGATTTCCGCATACATGGGCTAACACTTGGTAAAATCCAGGATCTGTATGTGGAAACTCTCGCCACGGCTAAAATGGAGCCTATTTTATGGTAAAGTATGCCCAACCTATGGTTTCCATGTACATATGTCCTAAATAAACCAAAACAAGTAAAAATTACATTGGTAAACTCTCGCACGGAGAAAGCTATAGGGGTAGATCTACGGGGTCCCCGCCCTAGGGTTTCCCAAGATACAGATCACCGGAGCGTCGAAATTGTTGGAAAACTTGCATCTGCCCCTAACATATATGTACAAGTGTGACACGTCATTTTATGTGCTAAATGTTTTCCGTTTCGCGCGTTGGCGGACGGGTGCACGCGCGCGCCCGGTACGGCCATACCGCATGTCCCGTTGGCCCCGTTTTGCGCAGTTGGCAAAGCAAACGGAGCCAAAAAATCGAGCGGAGCCGCGTGGCGTCATTTTATGTGTCCTAGTAACCACCTGCAAAAGACGGAACTGGGATACGGCAATTATCTTGGAAAACCCTTCACGAACAGGGCTATCTCGTCCGGAGTTCTATGGCTTTTAAGGGAAATGAGTAGGAAACGGCCCGTTTCACCACATAGTTTGTCGGAACGAGGCCATATTTGGCACGTGCGTGGGCCTTAGGATGGGAAGCAAGGCCCCGGTCGCGGATTTCCAATCCGAACCACGGGCGACGGTTTTTCCATTTTCGGGGTGCCGGAAGGGCTTTTTTTTGTGAAGCGGCTACATGGCGCGCATTTCAGCATCGCGCGGGACCTCCGCGCGGCGGTAGGATACCTCCTACGCACCACCTATCACATGCCGTATGCGCGCGGAAGCCATCCGGGAATCCCACCCGCTTCCCGCGGTGCCCCGTCGAATCCGCCGGAAACTGTCCGGATTTGAACTGGGGCGACACTTTCCTTCGCTCAATAAATGGAGGGAAAAATGTTTTTAGGTCTAGGACGCGTCATTTTATGTGCTAAATGTTTTCCGTTTCGCGCGTTGGCGGACGGGTGCACGCGCGCGCCCGGTACGGCCATACCGCATGTCCCGTTGGCCCCGTTTTGCGCAGCTTGGCAAAGCAAACGGAGCCAAAAATCGAGCGGAGCCGCGTGGCGTCATTTTATGTGTCCTAGTGACCACCGCAAAAGACGGAACTCGGGATACGGCAATTATCTTGGAGAACCCTTCACGAACAGTGGCTATCTCGTCCGGAGTTCTATGGCTTTTAGGGGAAATGAGTAGGAAACGGCCCGTTTCACCACATAGTTTGCTCGGAACGAGGCCATATTTGGCACGTGCGTGGGCCTTAGGATGGGAAGCAAGGCCCCGGTCGCGGATTTCCAATCCGAACCACGGGCGACGGTTTTTCCATTTTCGGGGTGCCGAAGGGCTTTTTTTGTGAAGCGGCCTACATGGCGCGCATTTCAGTATCGCGCGGGACCTCCGCGCGGCGGTAGGATACCTCCTACGCACCACCTATCACATGCCATATGCGTGCGGAAGCCATCTGGGAATCCCACCCGCTTCCCGCGGTGCCCCGCCGAATCCGCTGGAAACCGTCCGGATTTGAACCGGGGCGACACTTTCCTTCGCTCAATAAATGGAGGGAAAAATGTTTTTAGGTCTAGGGACGCGTCATTTTATGTGCTAAATGTTTTCCGTTTCGCGCGCTGTCGGACGGGTGCACGCGCGCGCCCGGTACGGCCATACCGCATAGTCCCGGCGGCCCCGTTTTGCGCAGCTTGGCAAAGCAAACGGAGCCAAAAAATCGAGCGGAGCCGCGTGGCGTCATTTTATGTGTCCTAGTGACCACAGCAAAAGACCGAACTGGGATACGGCAATTATCTTGGAGAACCCTTCACGAACAGGGCTATCTCGTCCGGAGTTCTATGGCTTTTAGGGGAAATGAGTAGGAAACGGCCCGTTTCACCACATAGTTTGCTCGGAACGAGGCCATATTTGGCACGTGCGTGGGCCTTAGGATGGGAAGCAAGGCCCCGGTCGCGGATTTCCAATCCGAACCACGGGCGACGGTTTTTCCATTTTCGGGTGCCGGAAGGGCTTTTTTGTGAAGCGCCTACATGGCGCGCATTTCGCATCGCGCGGGACCTCCGCGCGGCGGTAGGATACCTCCTACGCACCACCTATCACATGCCATATGCGTGCGGAAGCCATCCGGGAATCCCACCCGCTTCCCGCGGTGCCCCGCCGAATCCGCCGGAAACCGTCCGGATTTGAACCGGGCGACACTTTCCTTCGCTCAATAAATGGAGGGAAAAATGTTTTTAGGTCTAGGACGCGTCATTTTATGTGCTAAATGTTTTCCGTTTCGCGCGTTGGCGGACGGGTGCACACGCGCGCCCGTACGGCCATACCGCATGTCCCGGCGGCCCCGTTTTGCGCAGTTGGCAAAGCAAACGGAGCCAAAAATCGAGCGGAGCCGCGTGGCGTCATTTTATGCGTCCTAGTGACCACCGCAAAAGACGGAACTGGGATACGGCAATTATCTTGGAGAACCCTTCACGAACGTGGCTATCTCGTCCGGAGTTCTATGGCTTTTAGGGGAAATGAGTAGGAAACGGCCCGTTTCACCACATAGTTTGTCGGAACGAGGCCATATTTGGCACGTGCGTGGGCCTTAGGATGGGAAGCAAGGCCCCGGTCGCGGATTTCCAATCCGAACCACGGGCGACGGTTTTTCCATTTTCGGGTGCCGAAGGGCTTTTTTTGTGAAGCGCCTACATGGCGCGCATTTCAGGATCGCGCGGGACCTCCGCGCGGCGGTAGGATTCCTCCTACGCACCACCTATCACATGCCATATGCGCGCGGAAGCCATCTGGGAATCCCACCCGCTTCCCGCGGTGCCCCGCCGAATCCGCTGGAAACTGTCCGGATTTGAACTGGGGCGACACTTTCCTTCGCTCAATAAATGGAGGGAAAAATGTTTTTAGGTCTAGGACGCGTCATTTTATGTGCTAAATGTTTTCCGTTTCGCGCGTTGGCGGACGGGTGCACACGCGCGCCCGTACGGCCATACCGCATGTCCCGGCGGCCCCGTTTTGCGCAGCTGGCAAAGCAAACGGAGCCAAAAATCGAGCGGAGCCGCGTGGCGTCATTTTATGCGTCCTAGTGACCATCGCAAAAGACGGAACTCGGGATACGGCAATTATCTTGGAGAACCCTTCACGAACAGGGGCTATCTCGTCCGGAGTTCTATGGCTTTTAGGGGAAATGAGTAGGAAACGGCCCGTTTCACCACATAGTTTGTCGGAACGAGGCCATATTTGGCACGTGCGTGGGCCTTAGGATGGGAAGCAAGGCCCCGGTCGCGGATTTCCAATCCGAACCACGGGCGACGGTTTTTCCATTTTCGGGGTGCCGGAAGGGCTTTTTTGTGAAGCGGCCTACATGGCGCGCATTTCGGTATCGCGCGGGACCTCCGCGCGGCGGTAGGATACCTCCTACGCACCACCTATCACATGCCATATGCGCGCGGAAGCCATCCGGGAATCCCACCCGCTTCCCGCGGTGCCCCGCCGAATCCGCCGGAAACCGTCCGGATTTGAACCGGGGCGACACTTTCCTTCGCTCAATAAATGGAGGGAAAAATGTTTTTAGGTCTAGGACGCGTCATTTTATGTGCTAAATGTTTTCCGTTTCGCGCGTTGGCGGACGGGTGCACGCGCGCGCCCGGTACGGCCATACCGCATGTCCCGGCGGCCCCGTTTTGCGCAGTTGGCAAAGCAAACGGAGCCAAAAAATCGAGCGGAGCCGCGTGGCGTCATTTTATGTGTCCTAGTGACCACAGCAAAAGACCGAACCGGGATACGGCAATTATCTTGGAGAACCCTTCACGAACAGTGGCTATCTCGTCCGGAGTTCTATGGCTTTTAGGGGAAATGAGTAGGAAACGGCCCGTTTCACCACATAGTTTGTCGGAACGAGGCCATATTTGGCACGTGCGTGGGCCTTAGGATGGGAAGCAAGGCCCCGGTCGCGGATTTCCAATCCGAACCACGGGCGACGGTTTTTCCATTTTCGGGGTGCCGGAAGGGCTTTTTTTTGTGAAGCAGCCACATGGCGCGCATTTCAGTATCGCGCGGGACCTCCGCGCGGCGGTAGGATACCTCCTACGCACCACCTATCACATGCCATATGCGCGCGGAAGCCATCTGGGAATCCCACCCGCTTCCTGCGGTGCCCCGCCGAATCCGATGGAAACTGTCCGGATTTGAACTGGGGCCACACTTTCCTTCGCTCAATAAATGGAGGGAAAAATGTTTTTAGGTCTAGGACGCGTCATTTTATGTGCTAAATGTTTTCTCGTTTCGCGCGTTGGCGGACGGGTGCACGCGCGCGCCCGGTACGGCCATACCGCATGTCCCGGCGGCCCCGTTTTGCGCAGCTTGGCAAAGCAAACGGAGCCAAAAATCGAGCGGAGCCGCGTGGCGTCATTTTATGTGTCCTAGTAACCACTGCAAAAGACGGAACTCGGGATACGGCAATTATCTTGGAGAACCCTTCACGAACAGTGGCTATCTCGTCCGGAGTTCTATGGCTTTTAGGGGAAATGAGTAGGAAACGGCCCGTTTCACCACATAGTTTGTCGGAACGAGGCCATATTTGGCACGTGCGTGGGCCTTAGGATGGGAAGCAAGGCCCCGGTCGCGGATTTCCAATCCGAACCACGGGCGACGGTTTTTCCATTTTCGGGTGCCGGAAGGGCTTTTTTTTGTGAAGCAGCTACATGGCGCGCATTTCAGTATCGCGCGGGACCTCCGCGCGGCGGTAGGATACCTCCTACGCACCACCTATCACATGCCATATGCGTGCGGAAGCCATCTGGGAATCCCACCCGCTTCCCGCGGTGCCCCGCCGAATCCGCTGGAAACTGTCCGGATTTGAACTGGGGCGACACTTTCCTTCGCTCAATAAATGGAGGGAAAAATGTTTTTAGGTCTAGGACGCGTCATTTTATGTGCTAAATGTTTTCCGTTTCGCGCGTTGGCGGACGGGTGCACACGCGCGCCCGGTACGGCCATACCGCATGTCCCGGCGGCCCCGTTTTGCGCAGTTGGCAAAGCAAACGGAGCCAAAAAATCGAGCGGAGCCGCGTGGCGTCATTTTATGCGTCCTAGTAACCACTGCAAAAGACGGAACTGGGATACCGCATGTTCCACGTGCCCGATACGGCCATACCGCATGTTCCACGCGCCCGGTTAAAGGGGGAGATCTACGGGCCTCTGAGGTTAGGGTTTCATGTACCAGAGGGAATCTGCAGGTAAGATGCTATAATTATTTTACTACTAGTATATTATTGTTAGAATTAGAAGAAACAATGAAAGAAAAAAAAACAAAAATTTAAAAAAAATCATTATGCCGAGGGGGGCCCTAGGCGTATCTGGGGCCCTAGGCGTATCTGGCAACCCTAACATTAATCCAGGGTCCACCTGGTCGGCCCGGGCGAAACAGCTACCCCGAGGGTGGCCCTCGGCGTATGGGCGCGACAGGGTAACCCGAGGGTGGCCCTCGGCGTATCTGGGGATTTGGATAACAAGCACCTGGTCGGCCACGCACGCGCGCACGCGTTTTCCTCCTCCCGCTCGCGTTTTCCTCCTCCTGCCCGCCGCCGCCACCTGCCCGCCGCCGCCTCCTGCCCGCCGCCGCCACCTGCCCGCTCGCGCCGCCACCTGCTGCTCGCGCCGCCACCTGCTGCTCGCGCCGCCACCTGCCCGCTCGCTTTTCCCCCTGCCCAGCGCCGCCTCCTGCCCGCCGCCGCCTCCTGCCCGCCGCCGCCACCTGCCCGCTCGCGCCGCCACCTGCTGCTCGCGCCGCCACCTGCCGCTCGCGCCGCCCTCCTCCCGTCGCGCCACCCTCCTCCCGTTCCCGACCTCAGGCCCGTGGCCCTCCTCCCGTCCCCGCCCTCCTCCCATCCCCATCCCCCGGTCGCCGGCCTCCTCGTCGCGCCCTCGCCCTCCTCCTCGCCCCGGCCATCCTCCCGTCGCCGGCCTCCTCGTCGCGCCGCCCACCTCCTCCTCAACACCCCCGCGCAGTACCCGGCCGGCCTGCAGATGGTAAGCACTTTAGCCCTTTTTTCATTTTTGTGTTACTTTAATTGTTGTAATACAAATTGATGTTGGAACTAGTAATAGAAATTGTGTTGTTGAATAAACTCATGCTCGGGATGCACATGCAGCGTGCTAGCACAAGAAACATGTGAAGTGTGAAAGTGAGACATTGCACCACTAGTAACTAGTAAGTCAAGATTTTAACAGTAGTCAGGATATATGTTGTCAGTACGGCTAGACTTCTTAGATGTAGTCAAAGCACCAAGTAGCAGCAATAAGAGAAGAGCAAATTGCCTCAGCTCCTTGTGTCACTCGTGAAGAGTTCTATCCTAGTCTCTAGTGCGTGTGTGTATCATCTAGCCACAGCCATATAGTGGTTTAGAACTCACATGTGTTACTTTCATTTTTGTGTTACTTTAATTGTTGTAATACAAATTGCTGTTAGTTAGTTAGTTAGGATTTTTTGCTTAGTTAATTTGTTAGCCGCCACCGGATCCGTAGATTGTGTAGTAGAAATATGTCTAATAATGTGAATTTTGTGAATTTGTAATAGGCTATGCCGTGACCGCCTCGTCGTGAGCCTCCCGGTGTGACGATCCCGGATCTTGACGCGCTTCTCGACGGTCGCCGACATCGACACTCGGTTGTTCCACTACTTCCTCTACAGCCGAGGGTGAGCAAAATTTCGAACTTCTTCTCCGCATTTTATTTATGTCACTAGATTCATTTTCCAAGTCAAGTTGCGTAACCTAGGTGTCACTTCCCGTCCTCAAGCGTTACGCGGATAAATATGCATTAGTGGTCGGCATATTTTCAACCGTAACGCTTGCGGCATTTACGGGACAGTCGGCGGATCCGTAGTTGGGTACGTTCTCCGGTCCGAGTCAGGATTTCGGCAGCGCCTCACCGTTGTTCTCCGGATGCACATCCTCTTGTCTTTTTGGCGAGACGTGTATCGGGAGAGCAGCGGGGAGGTGCTGCCGAAATTTTGACTCGGACCGGGGTAGAGCATGGAGAACGTACTCAATCTACGGATCCGGCGGCTGCTAGGAGCCCACCTAGTAGAGATGTAGGTTGATGCATTCGTTTTGCCTCGTTAAAAAAATTAAAATATGATGCATTTTCCTATTTGATATAAATGCTATGCTTGTCGTTTGGCTTCCAATAGAGCGAGAGGATGGCTGATAATGGATGGATGTACACCGGCCGTGTTAGTGCGACTAATAAAACAGATGAGTGGATAAGGAAGACTTCGCATTTAGTGAAGGAGTTGGCGCGTGGTACAAAACAGAAGGTTCAGCCACTTTGCCCGTGCAATCGTTGCTTGAAGCATCACCGTCGTGGAAAGGATGACATGTTTAAACACCTTCTGCAATATGGGTATATGCCTCGTTACGTCACGCGGATCGACTTTGATGAGCACGAACGTGACAGAGGTGAGGTGATGCGGCAGCGGCTCAATGGCAATGAGTACGATGGGGTTAGAGACTTTCTAGATGATCTTGTCGATGCCCACATGCCGCAGTCGCCACCTTCACGGGAGGAACCGCCGGAACCGGAGGAACCTCCGGAACCGGAGGAACCGGAGCCAGCCGCGAAGGCCTTCTATGATATGATAGCCGCTGCTAAGACGCCTCTGTACGATGGCGCCGAGATTTCTCAGCTCGATGCCATCTCCCAATGTCTAGCCGACAAGACCCGGTACAACACCACCCGTGACGGCTTCGAAGCAAGTCTGAAAACAACTGGTAACATGTTGCCCAAAGGGCATTGTCTGCCTAAAAGCCTGCACGAGACGAGGCAACTCATGTCGGCGCTCAACATGGATTATCAAAGGATAGACTGTTGTGAAAATGGCTGTGTTCTCTTCTCGGAAACAGTTTGCGGAGGACAAGTATCTGTCCCATTTGTAAGGCCTCTAGGTATGAAGAGGTAACGGGAAAGGATGGTCGGTGAGGCAGTCAAAGATCGCAAAGTCGATTCTTCGGTATCTCCCATTCATAAAAAGAATCCAGCGGCTTTACTTGACCGAGGAGACCGCCAAACAGATGACGTGGCACAAGATGGGGACTCGAATAAAGGACAATCAGGGGCGGACGAAGATGGGACATCCATCTGATGGCAATGCATGGAAGAACTTTGATAGAAAATACCCCCATATGGCAGCAGATGCTCGGAATGTCGAATTGCGATAGCTACGGATGGCTTCAATCCATATGGTATGTCGAATTCCAATTACGGCTTGTTGGCCCGTGTTTGTAATTCCGCTCAATCTCCCTCCCGGAGTCCTAATGACGAGGAAGACCATGTTTCTGTCGCTGATCATTCCAGGGCCCCATTACCCGGGGAAGAACTTGAGTGTCTACATGCAGCCGATTGTGGAAGATTTGAACCACTCTTGGCACCACGGGACGTTGACGTACGACCGAGCATCGAAGACAAACTTCTGCATGAAAGTTTGGTTGCAGTATACCATGCATGACATGCCCGGGTACGCCCTAACATGTGGATGGTGTACAGCTGGTAAATGGCCATGCCCAGTGTGCGAGCATCGACTTGAGTTCCTTTGGCTAAATAAGGGTCGCAAGTATGTTGCGTTTGACACGAATCGGCAGTACCTCAAACGGAGGCATCCGTTCGCAGAAGACAAAAAGAACTTCAAGAAAGGCAAAGTTGTGCATGAAGTAACGAGAGGTGCCAAAGTTCGATGGTATAGCTGCTGATGCCGAGCTACGTGCTCTCGTGCCGGCGGCATCGGAATCTGGCCATCAATTTGAGGGATATGGTGTAACGCACAAGCCGGACTCACGAGGCAGCCTTAACGAAGCTCGAGTATTACAAGGACCTCGAACTGCCCCATAACATCGATGTGATGCACACCGTAAAGAATGTCGCGGAGTCCTTATTTCACACGTGCCTAAACATTCCCGGAAGTCAAAGGATAATGTCAAGGCTAGAGTCGATGTTGAGAAGCTCCGTGATAGGAAGAAATTACACATGCAACGTCCTACGCGCCGTCGAAAGAATTGGTTCAAGCCGCACGCCGACTTCTCGCCTTGATTCCATCCAAAAGAAGGAGGCATTCAAGTGGCTAAAATACGTTGTGATGTTCCCTGATGGTTATTGTTCGAATATGAGCAAGGGAGTCAATCTTTCGACGGGAAAAGTCACCGGGCTCAAGAGTCACGACTATCATATATGGATTGAGCGGCTGATGCCGGTGATGCTTCGAGGGTATCTCCCCGAGAAAATATGGCGAGTGCTCGCGGAGTTGAGCCATTTCTTCCGCACGCTCTGTGCTAAGCAGATATGTCCTAAGGTTATTGAGAAGGCTGCAAGTTCAAGTGCCGGAGTTGTTATGCAATTTGGAGATGATCTTTCCGCCAGGCTTCTTTACTCCGATGGCACATCTCATTGTGCACCTCGCAAACGAGGCACTATTGGGTGGCCCGGTGCGGCTTCGGTGGCAGTTTTGTATTGAGAGAGAGTTCAAGTATATTCGGAAGATAACCGGAAACAAAGCCAAGATTGAAGCATGCATAGCCGAGGCAACGTGCCTTCGGGAGATGGCAGATGCCGCAACAACGTACTATCCCGATGAAGCTCCCACTCCGCATAACCCGGTCTCTCGTTACAATGTCGACGTGCCCATGAATGACCCCAAGCTTCAACTATTCCAATGTCCCGGTGGCAAGGCTGGTAAAGGACAAAAATATAGATTGGAGAGGGAAGAGAAGGATTGCATAATGCTCTATGTGCTTATGAACATGAAGGAAGTGGTGGGGGGGACGACGACGATGGCGGTCACGATTTCATTAGGTAACATGGTGTAATGCTTATTGTATCTAGTTTCGATCACCTACACTCAACTCGGTCTAATGCTTATTGTATCCTTTCAGCGAATTCACGGATGAACAGTGGTGGCTTCCGCGCGATCCCACGGGCGCGGAGTTGGAGACTCTACTGAAAGAGGGTGCTCCCGAAGTAAAAATAAACTTTGTGTCTTGGTTCATGAAAAAAGTAATGTCTAAGCTGTCCCTCTTACCTACCAATATGTGACTTGTCCCTGTTATTCCACGTAACTAATGCACACAACAAATTTGAACCGTGATTGTAGGGAGCTGATGCAAACGTTGAGATGACGAGATGAGTTGAGATGTGTTTCCCAAGGTTGTAACCGTGACGTCATGAAGTATGAGAAGTATGACGTGAATGGGTTTCGATTCCATACGGAGACACACCGGAAGGGCCGGGCGAATCCAAAAACGATAAATACCGGTGTCTTCACTAAAGGATCCGATACCTTTGATTACTACGGGAGGTTAGAGAATGTATACGAGCTGACCTTCAACCGTACAAACAAACAACTCAATCTCGTTGTGTTCAAGTGTCATTGGTTCGACCCAAGAGGTGGACGAGAGAATTACCAAGTCCATTGGGTTAGTTGAAGTTAAGCCTTCCACCACCTATACCGGAGCCGATGTCTATATTGTTGCTCACCAAGCCAAGCAAGTTTATTATTTGCCGTACCCATGCCAGAAAGCGGCCCTCAACGGCTGGGAAGTCGTGTTCCAGGTATCGCCACATGGTAACCTACCGATTCCCTCCGAGGACGATTACAACAACATTGACCCCGTAACATACGAGGGAATTTTCTATCAAGAGGAAGAGGACTTCGGGCACTTTGAGTTAGAATGTGTTCTTGAAGAGGACCTCGGGAACGATGCGAAACTCGTGGTGAGTCGATGGTGGATCTAAAGGACATAGATATGCTCGAGAAGTTACAAGTGGAAGATGATAGCGATGATGAGCCTCCACCCGTCTATCAAAATCCAACTTACTACTCAAAAGATAGTGATAGTGATAGTGGCAAGGAGAAACAAAATGAGATTGACGATGAGATTGATGACGGTCTGGTGAGGGTCTTTTATGTGTTTATATTTCAACATGCTTCTTATTTGTTTAGTATCTTTATGCTTAGTATTTATATTTTTTTCAACATGCTTCTTTATTGTTTAGTATCTTTATGCTTAGTATTTATATATTCTTGAACATGCTTCTTAATTGTTTAGTGTCTTTATGCTTACTATTTATATATTTTTCAACATGCTTCTTAATTGTTTTCTCTTTCTCAATGCGGGTGATTGAACAATATGAGCGGCGGCAAGGAGGACTCGTCGAGCTTGCTTAAGAAGATGCAACAACGCAAGAACAATGTTAGAAGGAGTGAGAGGGAACCGCGTCGCAATCCGCGTTACGAGGACTTTGCGGTAGGAGGAGGAGGACGAGGACGAGGACGAGGACGGGGACGAGGTGGTGGAGGTGGAGGTGGCTTGGGAGGAGGTGGAGGTGGAGGTGGAGGTGGTCGGGGAGGACCGGACTTTGAGCCACCACCCTCGGCTTCGAGCAACGTTGCTTCCGGGTTCTTTTGGAGGGGACGTCTAGAGAGGAGGCGGAGACGGAGTCTAGAGCCGAGGAGGACTCTAGCCGCGGGTTTGAGACTCCGGAGGAGGATGGGCGGCCGAAGGCACTGAAGATTCGTGGGGAAGCGAGAGTCCCCGACGAGAGGAAGGAGCCTAAGACCCATGAGGCGAAGACCCTTATTATTCCTGGTGGCCCTGAGTAAGTGTACTAATTTGGCAATTTCGATTTTCATGTACTAATGTTTGATTTTCATGTGCTAATGTTTGATTTTCATGTGCTAATGTTTGATTTTCATGTGCAGCAATTGGATATTTCCTCCGGGGGTCAAGGGGCGCCTGCCTAGCGAGCATGATTGGAGCTTTGCTTAGGAAGTTCTGGCCGGGCAAGTACTATCCCCTCGGCACTGTCCCAGTCTGGCGAGATGAAGCTAGCCACTACTTGGACGGACTACGAGAGTGCCCCCGGCGTAGGCTTCCCGACGGCTGCCGAGGCCGTGATGAGAAAGTTTTGGGTAAGACATATTTTCTCGAGCTTCGTTCATATTTGATGACCCCAATGTTCTAACTCATGAATCTCACAATTGTTTTTTGCATGATTGAAGTGTTTTTATCGTGTGGCGCCCGAGGTTGAGGAGGCGGCCGCGAACAGGACTTTGCGGGCGACTTGTGAGAGGTTGACACCGCAGGTGTGGTACAACCAAAGGATCACGTCCGCGGGTCACTTCTGGGCAGAGAGAGGCGAGAGGGTCCATAAGCCGGACATTGTCGGTAAGAATGCTAAGGCCGAGTACGAGATGACGGTGGAGGACTACATGTCGGTGAGTAAAATGTCAATGAGATTCTACATTGCTACTAAGTTGCGATTGCATTAGATTGAGTTGAGTATTGCATTTTCAGGTTATCCCCGATTGGGCCGAGCCGCATGCCGAGGCATGGGAGGAGATGGTTAGGACGAGGTGGCTCAAGATGGACGAGGACTTTGCAGCCGTGGCGAGGCGGAACGCGGAGAACCGAGGCGACGGTGGCACACACCGTGGGGGAAACCTCGGCTACGAGCGCTACAAGGGGAAGACGGTATGTATACATTTTATTTTCCTTCAGGTTCAAAGTTGGTACTCACAACATTTCCTTTCGCGATGCGAGAGGGCCGCGTTAGGACCCGAGGAGGAGATGTCTGACCTCGAGATATACAACAAGATGCGGCTTAAGAAGCCCGATCTCTCGCAGCCTCAGCCCTCGCTCCCCGAGTACTTCGGCACCTACGCCGAGGACGTCGAGAACTACTCGCGAGATGGTGAGGCATCGTCACCCGGAGGTGGATGACCCCATGAGCGCGGAGGTCGACGAGGAGTCGTTGGTCCTGTCGTCCGGAGGGTTGCCGCATGGCCGTCTCGCCATGCTGAACAAGGCCGTCAAGCATACCCTCACCACGACCTTCACGCGTCTCAAGGCGGGACTCACCAAGGACAGCCCCCTCTCCCGCCTCGTCGCCGGGCTCGGCAACAACCCGCATACGACGTAAGTTTCCCTCATTTCCATCCTCTTTCCGACTTTCGTTCATACATTGCTAAGTGCTAACGAGACATGAATTTGTGAAATTGTAGCCCGACTTCGAGGCGGCCTACGTGGTCGCTCATCAAGAATATCGGGTGGCCTTCAACCAGCACCAGCAGCACTTCATGGAGTACATGGCATATATACATGTAAGTTCCAACCTTTGTTTTCGCAAATGATGACAAGTCCCACTTTCCCCTAGTTTGATGCTTCATTTCTTCAAAGACCGACATGTAAACTATCTTGCAGGCGTCGATGGTGGCCAATCAAGCTCGGACGGACAGCGGATTTAGGGCCGATGCCTCCCTTTCCGGGGCCGGCGCCAAACATGCCATCGAAGGAAAATTTCGCTGCGGAGTACTATGGGAGAACAACGGTAAGTTCTTCGCCAAACCGAATACTACGGCTTTCCTTTGCCTCGCAAATTGCTAACATCTCGGGAACATGTGTGTAGGGAACGGGATGTTCCGGAAACCAGGGTGGTGGGAGGGAGATCACACCGGTTCATCATGGTGGTCCTTCTCCCGGTGCTACACCCGGTACTTCTCCCGGTACTTCTCCCGGTCCTTCTCCCGGTGGTTCTTCCGCAGCTTCTACCGGAAGGAATCGGCCCGGGCCGGTGTCTAGCGGCGACGAGCTCCTCTAGTTGTCGCATTGTATCTCTTATCGACACTATGGCACCATGTATGCACACTAGGGCACCACCATGTATGCACATTATGGCACTATGTATCCACTATGACACTATGTATGCACTTCATGTTATGTGTATTTGCACTTCATGCGAAGTTCCTGTGAATTTTATGTGAATTTTATGTGCTTTTATTATCTGCCAAATCTGGAAAACAGCAAAAAAACCAAAAAAAATGACCAAATGGTCCAAGCTACGCCGACGGCTTCCCCCTCGGGGTAGCGTCGACATGGACCAAATGGTCTCATGTACGCCGACGGCTTCCCCCTCGGGGTAGCGTGCGCCAGCGCTCGCCAGGGCCTGCCGCGTGGCAGCGTACGCCGACGGCCTCACGCTCGGCGTAGCGTGCGCCAGCGTTCGCCAGGGCCTGCCGCGTGGCAGCGTACGCCGACGGCCTCACGCTCGGCGTAGCGTGCGCCAGCGCTCGCCAGGGCCTGCCGCGTGGCAGCGTACGCCGACGGCCTCACTCTCGGCGTAGCGCGCGCCACGGCTCGCCGAGCCCGCCGCGTGGCAGCGTACGCCGACGGCCGCACCCTCGGCGTAGCGGTAACGACCGTCAGGTCGACGTCGTCCGTTAGCTTGCTACGCCGAGGGCTAGTACGCCGACGGGTGGTCGTCGCCCTCGGCCTTCGCCTTCTACGCCGACGGTCTCCTCTACGCCGACGGCCAGCTGGGCTGTCCCGAGGCTGACCTTGCCCGAGGAGCTATGCCGAGGGTCCCCGTCGGCGTACCATACGCCGAGGGCGAGGCGGTGGTACGCCGAGGGCCGCCGGCCGTCGGCACCTCGATGGATTCCTGTAGTGGTAAAAAGTGGAATTCACTCTTTATTTGGTTTGTTTGGCAGGGAGAGGCACATAATTTGAATCGAAAATAAACAGAGCTAGCCTTCGACCATACTTGCAAAACCACAATTGCTTTTGATTTTTTGCATGAGAATCCTTAGTGAAATACGGCTGGAGCAACCATCCTGCTCATGTTAGCCTACAGTTTGCAAGCATGGACTCATGATCAAACAACCTTAGGAGGCAATCATGCTCACGCTAGAACAAAATAGGAAGTCATGACTCCCAAGCCATGTTCCGAACCCTGTAGTTGGAAATAGGGGTATGTGTGACAAACCAGTTTTCATGATTATCCAAGGAAAAAAACGGTGGTTCCAAAGAAACACTCTTCGTCATACAGTGAAAAATAAACACATTCGAAGTATAGCATCATAGTAGAAAATTAAGATGATCATGCAGCAAACTAAGATAATGATGGGTTTACATGTACGTCTGTTAACAAATTGGATTTTACTTGTATAAAACAGAAGGTGTTATGCAATGGAAAAAACAGTGAACCAATTAGAGTCTATTGGTTATGGCAAGAAACTGAGTTAGATAAGAAGTATACCTCCATAATTTTCCTCTTAGTTCTTCATCAATTCCTGTGCCCAGAATCCCAGATCAACCAAGATGAAACAAAAAGAAAATTTTCAGCTGAGAACTCCATGCAACCATGGGCCCTCCCATATGCTTTTCGATCAAAATTGATTGAGATGCACAGAGAGAGAGAAAGCTCACACGTGAATTTTGATACATCACGTGTGGGTGCAGATGGCGTCAAAGAGACCAACAGTTGGCTTCGGCTCCTCTCATATCACGCCTCCTCAGGATATGGAGAAGATGGCATCAAAGTCCTCCTCTATGCCACCAGGCACCAGCTAGGTCAGAAAGGAGAGATGGGATCTGCCTCCACAACATATTGCTATCCCGGACGTCGTGCCGGCTCGATTCCTCCCATATTGCCCTCCTCTGGATGGAGAAGATATCGCCAAGGTGCTCCTCTATGCCGCCAGCCAAGTCAGGAAGGAGAGATGGGCGCCGCCGCCATCAGCATCTTGCCATCCACGGCGCCGCGGAGTTGGACGGTGAGCAGGGACTCGCGTCCCCCACGGTAATGGAGTCCGCTTCCTTCGATTTATTTTTCTTCCATAGAGGCGTGAACCCAGCTAGGGCACAAATCCAACGGCGAGACCGTGTGCTGGCCGCTGCAGCAACCCAAGCCGGCCATCTTCGCAGCCACGGCCAGGAGCCGTCCCCTCCACCGCCACCACCAATGACGGGATGCTTCAGATTCTCACCCAGGTCCCGCCGTCTGCTTCCTCCTCCTCCGCCGCCGTCTTTCATGGCGGCGAGGAATCCTCCGCCAACCACCGCAGCAAGCTGCAGCCCACGCTCGCCGACGCCATGGCCCCGCGCACCACCACTGTGCTGCAGCAACATTTTTTTGAGGAAGAAGAATTGGAGCCACGACGACAGGGAGGAAGAGAGGAAAAAGAGACGTGGCTGTTTAGGCTATTTGCCCCTGTTAGCGATCCAAGCGGTGAAGGTGGGTCCAGCCGCACCGCTTTGACCAGACATTCGGAGAAACGCAGTTACCAGGAAGGACCATGCAAATATGCATGAGGGCATGTACAATTGTTCGGACGACGGCAGTCTGTAATATGTGTACATATCAGCTCCAGACGCCGCTGCAGATGACTCGTACAATAGGTTGTTGGTTCAGTTGTCTGCAAGAGCCTGAAACTCGTAACTGCACGAAATTAAAAGATTTGTTTATTAGCACTAAACACGGTGGGACCACCACGATTAGAGGAGCAGATTTTCTTTGAGGTCACAGGTTATTGACGCCATGTATACAACGGGACTAGAGCCATCCCTAAGCTACCAAAAAAAAGTGGAAATCGTTGTACCGACAACCTCTCCTTCTCTCACCTCTAACTGACCAAAAATCCTAAATGGCATACGTTCTGACATGGTACCATTGTACATGCCCTGAAAAAAGGCTACAAACCGGTAACCGGTTACCATGGAGCCAAAAAAAAAGTAACAAAAAATACCCAACGAGTGAATCAACAAAGGGAAAAAAAAGAGAAGCAACGTGTCACACAACTGTTGGAGGGAAGAGAGGATAAATATGGCATCTACAGTGCTAAGATCATTCAGGATGCCCTAAATCGTTTAACTTTTATATAAGTAATAATAATATTTGACATAAACTCAACACACCACGTCCGTTTGGTTGTGGCTGCCATGGCCAGCCGACGATGGGCTTGAAGTCGCATGGTTCTTGTGGACAGATTTCTATACGACTTGGACAACGTAAGAAAAATTGCAAGAGATCCAATTTTATCCGCTGGCTGCTCCGATCCGTTTTTTACGGTGTCGACTACAAACGTGGCAGATGTCAATGGACAGCAGTGTCATCATTATTGGAAGTCTCTTCCTCCTGCTTGACCACCGTGTTCGCCACCTGAGGCGCTGCATCTGCCACCTTCCACAATGGATTGGGTGAAGGATTCCATGCCGTTGTGGGAGCCTTGTGGCCTCCATTCTCCATCACTGGCTTTCGGGTCCGCCTCTGGTGTCATGTTGTTGAGCAGGGTATCCCTAGAGGCGACAAAAGGAGCACAAGATATTGGATCTTCAACAACTCGATCGCGTTGTGGTGTCTCGAAAACGCTCGGAAGGATGTCTTTTTA
>NC_061510.1:223624058-223647714 GCF_022539505.1 Lolium rigidum | reverse complement strand
CAAAGACTTTACTTGGCACAACAAAACATAAAACTAAGATAAGGAGAGGTTGCTACAGTAGTAAACAACTTCCAAGACTCAAATATAAAACAAAAATACTGTAGTAAAAAACAACATGGGTTGTCTCCCATAAGCGCTTTTCTTTAACGCCTTTCAGCTAGGCGCAGAAAGTGTATATCAAGTGTTATCAAAGGGTGGTGCACCTACAGCGGGGTTTGGAGTTTTCTCAACCATGCATAGTATATTGGATACATAAGTTTCAGCGTCTCCCTTCTCATTAGTCTTGGGCTTGCTACTCTCATCGAACAAATTTTCAGGAACAAGCCAAGCATAGTTATGTTCTAGTGCATCATTCATAGCTAGGAGTTTACATGGTATTGGTGCTTTGATCTCCCCACCATCATTAGCATTATTAGTGTATTTTAGTCTATACATATCCATTTTTTCAAGTGTTCTTTTAAAGTCGGTATAAAAGCCAAGCCTCTTATGCTTAATAAAAACTTTTCTAGCTTCTATAGCTATATCTTCAAATTCTCGCACTAAGACTTTTAGAACAAAATCTCTCTTCTCTCCCCGCTCCATATCAGAAAGTGTAAGAAACATGTGTTGTATCATGGGGTTGAGACTAATAAATCTAGCTTCCATCATGCGTACCAAACAAACAGAGGCATCTTCATAGGTAGGGACAGCTTTTGCAAGTGGTATATCTTTAAGATCTTCATGCATACTAATATGGGTGAAAAATTCTTCTATATTATCTCTTCCAATTATAGACCCTTGTCCCACCGGTATGTTTTTTGTGGTAAAATTAAAAGGAAACATGATGAAATAAGTAAAGCAAATGCAAGTAACTAATTTTTTTGTGTTTTTGATATAGCAAACAAGACAGTAAATAAAGTAAAGCTAGCAACTAATTTTTTTGTGTTTTGATATAATGCAGCAAACAAAGTAGTAAATAAAATAAAGCAAGACAAAAACAAAGTAAAGAGGTTGAGAAGTGGAGACTCCCCTTGCAGCGTGTCTTGATCTCCCCGGCAACGGCGCGAGAAAAAGAGCTTGATGGCGTGTATTTCACACGTTCGTTGGGCAACCCCAAGAGGAAGGTATGATGCGCACAGCAGCAAGTTTTCCCTCAGAAAGAAACCAAGGTTTATCGAACCAGGAGGAGCCAAGAAGCACGTTGAAGGTTGATGGCGGCGGGATGTAGTGCGGCGCAACACCGGGGATTCCGGCGCCAACGTGGAACCTGCACAACACAACCAAAGTACTTTGCCCCAACGAAACAGTGAGGTTGTCAATCTCACCGGCTTGCTGTAACAAAGGATTAACCGAATTGTGTGGAAGATGATTGTTTGCAGAGAAAACAGTAAAACAAGTATTGCAGCAGATTTGTATTTCAGTATTAAAGGAATGGACCGGGGTCCACAGTTCACTAGAGGTGTCTCTCCCATAAGATAAAAGCATGTTGGGTGAACAAATTACAGTCGGGCAATTGACAAATAGAGAGGGCATAACAATGCACATACATGTCATGATAAGTACAGTGAGATTTAATTGGGCATTACGACAAAGTACATAGACCGCCATCCAACCGCATCTATGCCTAAAAAGTCCACCTTCGAGGTTATCATCCGAACCCCTTCCAAGTATTAAGTTTCAAAGCAACAGGACAATTGCATTAAGTATGGTGCGTAATGTAATCAACAACTACATCCGCGGACATAGCGCCAATGTTTTATCCCTAGTGGCAACAAGCACAACACAACCTTAGAACTTTACGTCACTGTACCAGGTGTCAATGCAGGCATGAACCCACTATCGAGCATAAATACTCCCTCTTGGAGTTAAGAGCAAAAACTTGGCCGGAGCCTCTACTAGTAACGGAGAGCATGCAAGATCATAAACAACACATATGTAATAACTTGATAATTAACATAACATGGTATTCTCTATCCATCGGATCCCGACAAACACAACATAGAGTATTACGGATAGATGATCTTGATCATGTTAGGCAGCTCACAAGATCCAACAATGAAGCACAATGAGGAGAAGACAACCATCTAGCTACTGCTATGGACCCATAGTCCAGGGGTGAACTACTCACTCATCACTCCGGAGGCGACCATGGCGGTGTAGAGTCCTCCGGGAGATGAATCCCCTCTCCGGCAGGGTGCCGGAGGAGATCTCCGAGAATCCCCCGAGATGGGATCGGCGGCGGCGGCGTCTCGGTAAGGTTTTCCGTATCGTGGTTTTTCGCATCGGGGGTTTCGCGACGGAGGCTTTAAGTAGGCGGAAGGGCGGAGTCGGGGGCCGACGAGGGGCCCACACCACGGGCGGCGCGGGCCCCCTTGGCCGTGCCGCCTTGTGGTTTGGCCACCTCGTGGCCCCACTTCGTATGCTCTTCGGTCTTCTCGGAAGGTTCGTGGCGAAATAGGCCCCCGGGTCTTTGTTTCGTCCAATTCCGAGAATATTTCGTTACTAGGATTTCGAAACCAAAAACAGCGAGAAAACAAGAATCGGCACTTCGGCATCTTGTTAATAGGTTAGTTCCAGAAAATGCACGAATATGACATAAAGTGTGCATAAAACATGTAGGTATCATCAATAATATGGCATAGAACATAAGAAATTATCGATACGTCGGAGACGTATCATGGATGAGCAGTCTCCTCCGCGTGAGAATACTCCGCCGCCTCCTCCTCCTCCTCATCAGAATACTCCGCCGCCTCCTCCTCCTCCTCGTCAGGAGACTCCGCCGCCTCCACTTAAGCAAAATAGGAAGCTAACTGAGGCACCTCCTACAGCTCCGAAGAGATCATCAACTCCGATGAGGTCACAGACTCCAGAGTTGTTACCACATGAGCAGACTGAAGAGCAAAAGGCGTTTCTTGCGCCGAAGAAGATGTTTATTCCACCGCATACAGTGAAGCACTTTGCCGAGACGAGAATGAAGAGACCTGAGCTGAGAGCTGATTATGACCGCTCTCTTGGACAGTCCTCTAGAGCGAGCAAAGAAGCAAAAAAAGTCGCCCGGCTTGGACGAGCAGGACATTCAGGCCGTAGCCCACTTCGTCGTGGAGCCCTATCATGATCCGGAGACGGCATCGATGATCGAACGGGATGCTAGAGCTCGGGGAGCATCGGTTGAGTACGAAGATTACTATCCAACGGCTCAAGTGGTAAACAAGTATAAATACGGAAAAGATCTCGTCAAACCCGGCGAGCTCGCGCGTCTAGGGACTCGGATGCGAAGGTTGCATGACTGGTACCGAAAGCCTCGTCGAAGAGGTGATCGCTACCTCACGGTGTATCTTAGAGATGAGCATTACTTCCGGGGGTCGAGGAGATAAACCTTGAGTTAGAAGAACTGTTTCGGTTATTCAATCAAGACGCCCTCGACAAAGCTGTCATCGGTTGCTACTGCACTCGTAAGTGATTTATTTATGTAATTAAGTCCGTAGCTCAGCGCTCATTCATTTGCACTAACAATTATCCTCACTATATTCTTTGTGTACGCTATACATTTAATTATGCAGAATGAAGAAGCTCGAATACAAAAGAGGCAAGCTCCTACACGTGGGGTTCATAGACCCGGACACGGTTCATGAAGTTACGGTTCGAGACTTCCCCAAGGACACGAGAGGACAACATGTTAATGTTTTTAGTGAAGCAAGCAAACAAAGAGGATATATTCTTTCCCTACAACTTCAAGTGAGTGTTATATATAACATACATTATGCTTGTGCACCTTCCACTTTATTCTCGTAATCATTGAGCTATGCTTGTGCAGATTCCACTTTATTCTCCTAATCATTGATCTTCACAAAGGAGTCGTAAATGTCATGGACTCGAAACGTAAAGAATATGCGGAATGGGCGAACATGGCTGCCATCCTCCAGAGGTAATTTCAATCAATTTCGTATTGGCATCTTCATCTGTTCTAATTCGACGATATCATCAACTAATCAATAACTCATTTACTCATTATTTCTTGCCGGGCAGGGCATGGAAACGGTTCATCAATACTGTTCCGGGTACATGGAAACCGGAGCTTACATTTCAAGATTACCCTGTAAGTAGTACTATATATCTATGTCCGTGAAACTCTATATATATGATATTTACTTTCAATACGATGCTTGATTATTAGTTTGATCGAACTATTTTTTCGTAAAGTGTATGAGGCAGGAACCCGGGAATAACTTATGTGGGTACTACGTCTGCACCTTCATTCGTGACATGGCCTGTCCCAAGGGTGGGGATGCCCGTATACACCACACTCGTGTACGATAACAAATTCTCACAATTATCTTAATTAGTACCATCTATTGTATTGAGTTCCATTCATATATTGATCTCCTTTTTAAATATAGATGAAACGCCTGCGGGACACTCTCATAACGGAGGCCCAAATACGAGCAATTCAAGAGGAAATCGCGGGATTCTTTATTACCGAGGTCATTACCCAAGGTGGAGAGCACTATGCGAAGGTCATAGATATGGAGGAACTCCGTAGAGGCTAATAGATTTAGTAAAGAGATCCGACTAGCTTTATATTGTAAATATGCATGCATTACGTGTACTGTTGACGATGTCTATATATATTCACAACGATATTTTGTGGTTTCTTGAATGATATATATGCATTGCTGAAACTCTGCCGCGGCAGAGAAATGCCCTGTTTCTCTGCCGCGGCAGAGAAACGCTGCTACAGCCGAAACCTGTGCCGCGGCAGAGAAATAGCAATTCTCTGCCGCGGCAGAGAACCACAGGCCCGGTTCGTACCACGAACCGGGACCAAAGGCCATCCACCGCGAGCTTCCTGGCCACACCACGTGGCGCCGCCTTTAGGCCCGGTGCAACTTTGAACCGGGACTAAAGGGTGGACCCTTTAGTCCCGCCTTATTGGTCCCGGTTTGAAAACCGGGACTGAAGGCCCAAATGGACCGGGCCTATAGCCCCGTTTTCCACTAGTGCTCACCACCGCTTTATAAATAAATTTACACCGGATATAAAGCGATGAGAAAACTCTCTCACAAAGTACATCATCACTGATAAAATAGATAACAAGAATGGACACACCCTACAAGAGGCATCAAGACTATTGACTAGAGGTGTGACACCACGTCTTCTCGAGAAACCACCAAACATCATCATACCACACACACAAAGTCATCGCCGAAAGGGCTGCCTGCCCTCAGGTTCCGGGCTGTAGAGTGTCGATCCTACCCAGAGACAACGAGGATCAAGAAGGTTACGACGCAAAGCTATGCCGTCGGTCGCTGAGACCAAAGCGGTCAAGGGTTCTTACGCACAGCCCTGACACAAGGGTTGAAAAAAAATGAAGTAAAGAGGGTAACTAAATAATAACGTTTTCAAAATAATGATTTCATTAAATAAATTAGTATGAAGAAAGTAGAGTGTACCTTATATTGATCCACTTGCATATCTTTAATGTATATACGGCAGTATATCCGGATTTCCCTAAAAAGAAAAGTAGGTGTACTGCGTAGTACATACTACTGTATAACTGTATCTCCAAATTTCCCTAAAAAGAAAAAAGTGTCATATATCCAAAAAAAGTTTTCTTGGAAGGAAGGTTTCGGGTCGTGAGGCCGCCTAAAGAGTCAAGACTGGAGACGGGCATCTAGAAGAACGCAGGAGTCCACGGCCGCCGCGAGGCCGTGCGCTGATCGCTGGCGGTCCGCGCGAGGGCATATATAAAGCATCAAAATAAGGAAAGTAAAACTTCGTACGGAACCGTATCTCCCTAGGTTAACCCTAAACGTCGGATGCCTGTCTCGATCTCGTGCTAGCAGCGGCAAGCCGTCGATCGATCGGGGTGGGGCCAGTCGGCCGGACCGCCGTGTAAAGAAGCATGGACGCCGCCGCCGATGCGTCGTCCGGCGTACGGCCGAATGCGGCGCCCCGGCTCAACCTGCCATCGGGGTACCACTTCGCCCCGACCGACGAGGAGCTCATCATCCACTACCTTCGCCCGAAGATCGCTGGCCTCAAGTCGCTGCTTCCCATCTTCATCAATGATGCGGATTTCATTAGTTCCGGTCCGGAGGAAATCACAGGTACACGAGGGACAGCTAAGTAAATTTCTTGATTTCTCGTTGGTGTTGATTGGTTTCGAATGTGAGTCGAAACGCGAGAGATTTGCGCGTGGATGTAATAGTTGGACTTGGAATGCAAAGTTAAAACACGAGATTGTGCTATCGCATGCAGAGGAGTACAGGGATTACGGGGCGGACAAGCGGTGGTTCTTCTTCACCAAGCGGCAGAAGAAGTACCTCAGCGGCAACCGGCCAAACCGGACGACGACGAAGAATGGGTGCTGGAAGGCCACGGGTCCCCAAAGGTTGATCCGCAGCGTCGGGGAGGGGTTGGTGGGGCGCGTGAGGACGCTGGTGTTCTACGGCGCGCCGCCGAAAGAGACGGACCAGGAGACGACGGGGCAGCCCACGGGGAAGAAGAGGATGGCGCAGTCCGAGGATAAGACCCCCTGGACCATGTACGAGTACGAGCTCTGGTCCGAGGAAGAGCAGGCTTCTGGCCTGAGCGTCGACAAGGTGCTGTTCTCGTATTCTTCTGATTCTTTTGTTGTATCCGTTTGTGGTGTGTGCGTGTTCATTTGTCTAGACGAAAGTAGTAATTTGTTGCATCCTTTTTTCTTTGCAGCTTGATGAGTACGTGCTGTGCACGATACAAGAGCAGAAAAAGAAAGAGGGGGGCAAGGAAGGCAGCGGCGCCGGCGAGAAGAAGGTTAAAGAGGCTAAGGAGAAGGGGAAGATCAAGGGTGCTGGCAAGAAGAGGAAGGGGAAGCAGGAAGTGATCAAGGTAGAGAACATAGCTGATGATCAGGACCAGATGATTCAACACCTTCATGCCATGAAGAGACCCAAGGTGCCAATGCTGCTGCCGCCGCATCCAGAGACGTTTGCACCCGAGGAAGGATATGAGTCGGGGATGTTTGACTACAACAACTTACCTATGAAGAGCTCACCCCGGCTGATGCTGCAGGATGATGAATCACCGCTCTCAGAGACGGTGTCTCCCGGTGGTATCGTAGACAATGACTACTACCACCAGGGCCACCAAAACATGGCGCCAACTCCGTCTCTGCATGAACCACCGCACTCGGAGATGATGTCTATTCCTACTGGAGGGAGCCACAACACTGTTGAAGGTCCGATATTCCCAGACTTAACAAATCTCCATTATTGGTTACCGGGAAAAATTCATAGCTGCAATCTGCCTATAGCGCCAATGCCGGTGTCCCAGGAACCGCCACACCCACACATGATGAGGGAGTATGAAACATCGTCTCATTCAGGATACAGCCACCACAACATGATGACATATCAGCCGGCCACCAACTACCTGTATTCCCATGTGGAGGCGACACCTGCTACTGCTAGAGCTTACATTTACGGCAGCGCCGCACAGAACATGGTGAACCGCCACAACAGCCATGTTCAACCCGACCCAGGATTCATGGAGGACTTGTTGCGGAACAGTGGACCAATGAGCAGCGAGGGCCTTCGAGGGCGTTTCGTAGACTCCACGCAGTACCACGGCGGACCATCCGATCTTGCTCAGGGAAGAGCTGTGACACCGGCGGCGGCGCTACCGCGGCAGGATCAGGTGATGACAGCGAGGATGTAAGTACGTAAATCGCAGGTTGCCTGGTTTAGTATCGTTAATTAGGGGGATAGGTTTTGGGGACCCTAGATTTGCCGGATAGTTAATTATTTCCCGCACAAAAATTTACTCGAGCTCGTCGTCGTAATTACCTACTACTAGTACTTCGCTTTAGGATGTGTGTGTTTTCCTAGTGTTGTTGAGTTCTGCTGCGCTGCCATGTTGTGTCTGCTCCATTGGATTTGGAGCAGGTCCGTTGAGGTTTTTGTTGTTGAGAATTGGCTCCCCCCAGTATCGTACTACATATTTTGTTCCAGAACAGAGATTAATTAGTATGTGAGACCTGTTATTATTTTGAAGTTATTAATTATGGTGTGATTTGAATTGATCGATGATACCTTTGTGCTCCTAGTTTGGGTGTAATATTCGTTTCAAATTTCTTTTGACCATAGTATAGAACTATAGATTATCATATTTGCAATGGTTCACACAATGTCAGTTGAGCTTAGATCAAGCGGTGCCACAACTCTTATTACTATTCCAATCATGATGTATAAGTAGAGAAACTTTAAGACGCTGTAACTTAGCTTCTACAAAGAGGGAGGCTCCGCTAGTCAAGAAACCAGTGATCAATTTTGGACAGGGTAAAGCTTTTCCTCTTTTGGTAATTAATAGTGTTTTTGTTTCTTGTATTCCTTCAGGGTAATTTCTGCTTTTGGTAAATTTGATTATCTTGTTAAGCGGTAGATAGTACATCATCGAATTTCAGAAAATCAGCTCAGACATTAATAAACATGAAATTTCGAAAAGTTTCAACTTCCAGAAAATTCGAAATATTTAGTAATTTCATTTTTCAGAAAATTCTAATCTTTAAGTAGTATTATCTTTCAGCATTTCAACCTTTGAATTTTAAACTTTCTAACTGTTGAACTCCTGGCAGTATCAAACTATCAAAATTCTGAACTTAGTGGACTATTTGTTTTTATAAAAAAACATTTCAAAACTTTGAAATTTCAAACTACAAAATTTTCAAACTTTCTAATTTTCACAGGAGAGAGTGAAAATCTGAGAGAGTGTATGTCACATGGGTGGCTCCGTAGGAGGGGGGAAGCTGAGAGATTTGAAGAGAGAATGCATTGGAGCCATACTATTGTGATATTTTGTCTGAATGCACATAATGTAGACTGGGCTCAAATGAATACTTATGGTAAAAAAGATAGGGAAATTTTTGATTATTCAACGTTGGTTCGAATCATGCCTAATGGCCATTGGAATTTGATCTATCCTTCATCTGCCCGCCCTCCTCTTTGCCCGACACACGTAGAAGATGAGAGGGAAACAGGTGAAGAGAGATGAGGAAAAGACTGATTTGTTTTTCAAATCAGCTAGGATCCGGTTGCAAAATGGAGCAAGGTTATTTACGTTCGGTTACTCCGATTTAATCTGTGGTAAAACAATATATGCGTGGTACTTCATATTTACCCAAATACACAGTTAGATTACTTATAGTGCAAATAACTTCAGCAACAATTAGGGTTTAACTCAACAAATTTGCTAATGTAACAATGAATTAATGAGAAAAGAGGAGGATTGAGGAACATAGATAGTTACCATAACATCACACTTTTCAACACACAATGAATCTATAAGCTAATTAATGAATTCGTCTATGATACGACATCTATGTTACTATGCACTATGATAGTAATATAGAACATTAGTCTAAGTTACTCCCCCCCTTAATTATGAGCAGTAAATTTGTTTTCTTTTGTGCAACCTACTCACATAATAACTAATGTATTTTCTCCGTTCGGAAATATAAACATTAGAAAGCTAAACGAGTCACTGTTCGAGATATCGATTTATTGTGAATCAGGTGGTAACCGATAAGATTTTGGCATATTGACTAATTTATCGGGACATCGATACTTCAGCCAATTTTCAGATTGACAACCGATATTTGCCTGATTTGTAGTCTGATGGTTTATAGTTTAGCCGTTTTTAGTGACATTTCGTCCTATGGTTTTGTAAAATTGTGCATTAGTTCAAAATTTCCCCTTTCATTGATTCAAATGCAAAGAATCAAGGTAATGCTTATGTTCAATGCCTTAATATTATTTTTACATAGCATATTATAGAAAATTTATTGCCAAAAATTAATATCTACAAAAAAATAGTCGATAAATGTGCAAGTGATAAAATCGATTAATCGGTCCATAAATGATTAATCCCTATTTTAAGACCGACCGATAAGTTAACGATTAAAGAATTTTCAAACATTAAGTCACTACTAGTTAGCGGACGGCTTTGTTAGGCTGGACGGCACAATACACGTGGGTAGCTAACGACAACACAGAATATTCTACCTTCGCTTCTCCACATCAAACCACTTCCTTCTTAATTTGTTCCTTCCAGCATGGACATTGCAGATTTAGTAAGATGCTGACAAAATCAGAATAAGACGAGTTGACATAGTATTGTGCAACGTGACGTCGTTCTCGCTGGTTGGCATTTTTTTTGAGGGATCTCGCTGATCGACATTTGTTCTTCTCTAATTATTGTTATCAACAACAACAATGTTGATCTAGTATTGAGCATGAACTAACCACATCATTATGAAAACCATTTGTTTTGATACGGAGTGCATTCCAGCTTGTGACTTCTGATTGTGGTCGACACTGATTTGACCGTTTATTAACCTTGGCTAGTTCAAGGTCTAGTTAGAAGTTACCGTGCGATTATGTAAGAGAAGCTTACCTGTTGCCCAAAGCACATTCTAGCATTATAGTATGTCATTGTGTGCCTAGTTTAATCTAGTATCAATCTTTTCCTTCACTAGATCACAGTATCACACGTTCACACGCATAGCCCTTTGCCTATTTCCCATCTCTTTTGAGGAAGAAAAGGCCGCCATTTACACGTGGAAATGGTCACTTTTGTACGGCACAGTGAGTACAGAAACCTGAAGGATGAGATTTGTTATTCTTTTAATGATATATCTTCGCTAGCTGTATCCTGTATGTAAGCATGTGGAAGCAATCTCTAGACTCTAGTGATATTGAACACGCCAGCGATATTTCACTTGCTCGCGTAGCTATACCATGCTCCGAAGAAAACGCCAATACTTCGAATATCGACTCGGAGTCGGTGGACCTGTGTGCACCCGATTATGAATTTTTTTAAAAAATGATATTTTAATATTTCTTTAAATTTTGGAAAAAACACGTATGTATATATTATCTTGATACTTACTCGTGTAAGTTTTCATGAAAAAAATGCGATTATGTGTCACATATGCAAAAATGAGAAAATGGAAAATTCTATTTCTTCGAACAGTACAAATCCAATCATTATAGTGTCATTCAGATATTTTGTTATTTTCGTGTAGGCTACATACAATCGTATTTTTTAGTAAAAACTTACACGAGCTAGTATCAAGATAATATGTACATGCAAATATTTATTTCAATTTTTTTAAAAGTTTTAAATAGAATTTTTCCAATTTTCGAGAAACCTGATGCCTGTTCCATTTGGTATTTTTAAATATTGTTACTACTATATTAGTATCGATTGGATGCATAGTAGGGTTTAAGGTGTCATTTCTAAGTTCTGTCTTCTAAGAAATCAACTCGCGTTACACACACATTTGAACATTATAAGGTGCATGGACAGTGCCCTCACTCACGCAGTCACACCTAGACGGTCAAATCTAGATTTTTGGTGGGGCAAAACGGTATTCCCAATCTTTTTCTTCTCTGAGACCAAAAAGCGTATCGACACGTGTCAGCACCCTCCCCTTATGTGGTGAACCCTACCACGGGGCCGCTTCACAAAGCCTGCCCAGTGCCGATGGCAGCGGGTCTTCCCATACCCACTGCGTTTTAGGTTGTCCAACGATGTCCAACTCGAGCAATATAATCCTTAAGACTCAAGGTGTTTGCACGATCCAGGTTGTGGACTAGGCAGCTTTGAGGTTTCCCAACAATACGCGTAACCGGTATCTATAAAGGTGACTGTTGGGCCGCCTAAGAAGCAACCCGCGTGGCATGGTCGACAAAACGTAATCTGCCCCTCTAACTCGAAGAGATATTCTCTAGGCCATCTTGTGTGATATGATTCGGAAGCACGGCCACCTGCAACTCGGTTAAGTGTTAAAGAGAGTTAAGCTGACAGTGACATGACGTGTTCCTCGCGTGCACCTTTCCATCAGTATCACGAGGCAAGGGGACTTGGACATTTCGTCACACTAGTAGAGTACTCAAGGTAACATGGAACTGGCATGCTTTGCTAGAAGCCACTTCCACCTATCAGTTCTGAGCGCGTCTCAAAAAACTGGATCCGGCTTACCTTTGAGCCTATGGGGTCACACACTTAAGGAGTATAGTACTAATCGGATAAGATTCGACTGACCGAAGTTGGCTAAGTGGAGTCTTAGGTGGACAGGGACACGTGTCAAGTCGTTGAACTCACTTTGACTAGGTATGGGTTTCAGAATGAGGGACAATTGGGATTGTCCCAATATCCCCTCATGTACTCCCTATAAAAAGGAGCAGTGGACTGGCGGCATACAAGTGAGAGACAAGCCTATGAGGGTTTTGCCTTAGGAAGCAAGTTGGTCCCGTCAACACCTACCCGTCCCCATTGGCGGAAAAGAGGCTTGCACCTTCCTCTCGCCATTACAACTTGTATGTGTGTGTGAACCTGTAGAGGTACCTCACCTACAATGCTCTAGGTACCAACATGACCGGAATCAGAGAAGGCGTTGAAGCCAACGATGGAGTGAGTTCACAGGAGTCCGGTTCTTCACCGACAAGGACAAGGAGGAGTGGTACAACACGAGGTACAAGGACTACACTGCCCCGACCGACGCCTGCCACCAACTTCCTCACATACGCGTCAATGTGTAAGAACCATGGCCCCTCACCCGAGACGGATCCTCATCGGCGTCTTGTGGGAGTTGGAGGAATTTTTTCTATTTCTCTTCCTCCCACGAACACGGGGCCCTACATATGATTGCCGTTCGACAGGGGCAAGGTCTTGAATTCCAAGGCCATGACCCTAGGAAGGTGGAGTGCATGACCGGCTGTTCGGCGAGCGTGTTACGGTTGGTGATAGTTCTCTCCTTAGCTGTGTGGATGGCGAGGAGCAGGTGGCGGGGGATCGTGGTGTTAGCTGTGCTTCGGCAAAGGCGTCTCTCATATGACGTTATGAAGGCCTGGCATGGTGATAGCGTCCGGTCCGAGGTATTGGGGTGTGATACCAAGGTTTTTTCCACGCGCAATCTCAGCGCGTCCATGATGCGTGTAATTGACACGTCCGTTGGTAACCCCAGGAGGAAGGTGTGATGCGCACAGCGGCAAGTTTCCCTCAGTAAGAAACCAAGGTTTAATCGAACCAGTAGGAGTCAAGAAGCACGTTGAAGGTTGATGGCGGCGGGATGTAGTGCGGCGCAACACCGGAGATTCCGGTGCCAACGTGGAACCTGCACAACACAACCAAAGTACTTTGCCCCAACGAAACGGTGAGGTTGTCAATCTCACCGGCTTGCTGTAACAAAGGGTTAACCGTATTGTGTGGAAGATGATTGTTTGCGAGAAAACGGTAAAGAACAAGTATTGCGGTAGATTTGTATTTCAGTATAAAAGAATGGACCGGGGTCCACGAGTTCACTAGAGGTGTCTCTCCCATAAGATAAAAGCATGTTGGGTGAACAAATTACAGTCGGGCAATTGACAAATAGAGAGGGCATAACAATGCACATACATGTCATGATAAATATAGTGAGATTTAATTGGGCATTATGACAAAGTACATAGACCGCCATCCAGCATGCATCTATGCCTAAAAAGTCCACCTTCAGGTTATCATCCGAACCCCTTCCGGTATTAAGTTGCAAAACAACAGACAATTGCATTAAGTATGGTGCGTAATGTAATCAACAACTACATCCTTAGACATAGCATCAATGTTTTATCCCTAGTGGCAACAGACACATCCACAACCTTAGAACTTTCCATCACTTGTCCCGAGATATCAATGGAGGCATGAACCCACTATCGAGCATAAATACTCCCTCTTGGAGTTAAGAGAAAAAACTTGGCCGAGCCTCTACTAATAACGGAGAGCATGCAAGATCATAAACAACACATAGGTAATAACTTGATAATTAACATAACATAGTATTCTCTATCCATCGGATCCCGACAAACACAACATATAGTATTACGGATAGATGATCTTGATCATGTTAGGCAGCTCACAAGATCCAACAATGAAGCACAATGAGGAGAAGACAACCATCTAGCTACTGCTATGGACCCATAGTCCAGGGGTGAACTACTCACTCATCACTCCGGAGGCGACCATGGCGGTGAAGAGTCCTCCGGGAGATGAATCCCCTCTCCCGGCGAGGGTGCCGGAGGAGATCTCCGAATCCCCGAGATGGGATTGGCGGCGGCGTCTCGGTGAGGTTTTCCGTATCGTGGCTCTCGGTGCTGGGGGTTTCGCGACGGAGGCTTTAAGTAGGCGGAAGGGCAACGCGGGGGCCACACGAGGGCCCCACACCATAGGTCGGCGCGGCCGGGGCCCGGGCCGCGCCGCCCTAGTGTGGCGGCGCCTCGTGGCCCCACTTCGACTCCTCTTCGGTCTTCCGGAAGCTTCGTGGCAAAATAGGACCCCGGGCGTTGATTTCGTCCAATTCCGAGAATATTTCGTTACTAGGATTTCTGAAACCAAAAACAGCGAGAAAACAACAAGCGGCTCTTCGGTATCTTGTTAATAGGTTAGTTCCAGAAAAAGCACGAATATGACATAAAGTGTGCATAAAACATGTAGATATCATCAATAATGTGGCATGGAACATAAGAAATTATCGATACGTCGGAGACGTATCAGCATCCCCAAGCTTAGTTCTGCTCGTCCCGAGCGAGTAAAACGATAACAACGATAATTTCTGAAGTGACATGCCATCATAACCTTGATCATACTATTTGTAAACATATGTAATGAATGCAGCGATCAAAACAATGGTAATGACATGAGTAAACAAGTGAATCATAAAGCAAAGACTTTTCATGAATAGTACTTCAAGACAAGCATCAATAAGTCTTGCATAAGAGTTAACTCATAAAGCAATAAATCAAAGTAAAGGTATTGAAGCAACACAAAAGGAAGATTAAGTTTCAGCGGTTGCTTTCAACTAGTAACATGTATATCTCATGGATAATTGTCAACATAGAGTAATATAACAAGTGCAATATGCAAGTATGTAGGAATCAATGCATAGTTCACACAAGTGTTTGCTTCTTGAGGTGGAGAGAGATAGGTGAACTGACTCAACATAAAAGTAAAAAGAATGGTCCTTCAAAGAGGAAAGCATCGATTGCTATATTTGTGCTAGAGCTTTTATTTTGAAAACATGAAACAATTTTGTCAACGGTAGTAATAAAGCATATGAGTTATGAAAATTATATCTTACAAGTTGCAAGCCTCATGCATAGTATACTAATAGTGCCCGCACCTTGTCCTAATTAGCTTGGACTACCGGATCATCGCAATACACATGTTTTAACCAAGTGTCACAATGGGGTACCTCCATGCCGCCTGTACAAAGGTCTAAGGAGAAAGCTCGCATTTTGGATTTCTCGCTTTTGATTATTCTCAACTTAGACATCCATACCGGGACAACATGGACAATAGATAATGGACTCCTCTTTAATGCATAAGCATGTGGCAACAATTATTATTCTCATATGAGATTGAGGATATATGTCCAAAACTGAAACTTCCACCATGAATCATGGCTTTAGTTAGCGGCCCAATGTTCTTCTCTAACAATATGCATGCTCCAACCATTAAGGTGGTAGATCTCTCTTACTTCGGACAAGACGGACATGCATAGCAACTCACATGATATTCAACAAAGAATAGTTGATGGCGTCCCAGAAACATGGTTATCGCACAACAAGCAACTTAATAAGAGATAAAGTGCATAAGTACATATTCAATACCACAATAGTTTTTAAACTATTTGTCCCATGAGCTATATATTGCAAAGGTGAATGATGGAATTTTAAAGGTAGCACTCAAGCAATTTACTTTGGAATGGCGGAGAAATACCATGTAGTAGGTAGGTATGGTGGACACAAATGGCATATTGGTTGGCTCAAGGATTTTGGATGCATGAGAAGTATTCCCTCTCGATACAAGGTTTAGGCTAGCAAGGTTATTTGAAACAAACACAAGGATGAACGGTGCAGCAAAACTCACATAAAAGACATATTGTAAACATTATAAGACTCTATACCGTCTTCCTTGTTGTTCAAAACTCAATACTAGATATTATCTAGACTCTAGAGAAACCAAATATGCAAACCAAATTAGCAAGCTCTAAGTGTTTCTTCATTAATGGGTGCAAAGTATATGATGCAAGAGCTTAAACATGAGCACAACAATTGCCAAGTATCAAATTATCCAAGATATTTTAGAATTACTACATGTAGCATTTTCCAATTCCAACCATATAACAATTTAACGAAGAAGAAACTTCGCCATGAATATTATGAGTAAAGCCTAAGGACATACTTGTCCATATGCAACAGCGGAGCGTGTCTCTCTCTCATACAGTGAATGCTAGGATCCATTTTATTCAAACAAAACAAAAACAAAAACAAACCGACGCTCCAAGCAAAGTACATAAGATGTGGCCGAATAAAAATATAGTTTCAGGGGAGGAACCTGATAATGTTGTCGATGAAGAAGGGGATGCCTTGGGCATCCCCAAGCTTAGACGCTTGAGTCTTCTTAGAATATGCAGGGGTGAAACACCGGGGCATCCCCAAGCTTAGAGCTTTCACTCTCCTTGATCATATTGTATCATACTCCTCTCTTGATCCTTGAAAACTTCCTCCACACCAAACTCGAAACAACTCATTAGAGGGTTAGTGGACAATAAAAATTAACATGTTCAGAGGTTACACAGTCATTCTTAACACTTCTGGACATTGCATAAAGCTACTGAACATTAATGGATCAAAGAAATTCATCCAACATAGCAAAAGAGGCAATGCGAAATAAAAGGCAGAATCTGTCAAAACAGAACAGTCCGTAAAGATGGATTTTATTGAGGCACCAGACTTGCTCAAATGAAAATGCTAAAATTGAATGAAAGTTGCGTACATATCTGAGGATCACTCACGTAAATTGGCTTAATTTTCTGAGTTACCTACAGAGAATTAGACCCAGATTCGTGACAACAAAGAAATCTGTTTCTGCGCAGTAATCCAAATCTAGTATTTACTTTACTATCAAAGACTTTACTTGGCACAACAAAACATAAAACTAAGATAAGGAGAGGTTGCTACAGTAGTAAACAACTTCCAAGACTCAAATATGAAACAAAAATACTGTAGTAAAAACATGGGTTGTCTCCCATAAGCGCTTTTCTTTAACGCCTTTCAGCTAGGCGCAGAAAGTGTGTATCAAGTATTATCAAAGGGTGGTGCATCTACAGCGGGGTTTGGAGTTTTCTCAACCAAGCATAGTATATTGGATACATAAGTTTCAGCGTCTCCCTTTTCATTAGTCTTGGGCTTGCTACTCTCATCGAACAAATTTTCAGGAACAAGCCAAGCATAGTTATTTTCTAGTGCATCATTCATAGCTAGGAGTTTACATGGTATTGGTGCTTTGATCTCCCCACCATCATTAATATTATTAGTGTACCTTATTCTATCCATGTCCATTTTTTCAAGGAGACCAACAAAATTAGTATGAGAACCAAGCATATTAAATTTAGCAAAGACCTTTCTAGCCTCTCTTGCTAGACCACCAAATTCTCTAAGAAGGGTTTCTAAAACAAAATCTTTCTTTTCCCCCTCTTCCATATCACCGAGTGTAAGAAACATATGTTGGATTATAGGATTGAGATTAACAAATTTAGTTTCTAACATGCGAACTAAAGCAGCAGCAGCAATTTCATAAGTAGGAGCAAGTTCTACCAAGTGTCTATCTTCAAAATCTTCAACGGTACTAACATGATTGAAAAATTCTTCTATATTGTTTCTCCCAATTATAGACCCGCGTCCTACCGGTATGTCTTTTGTGGTAAAATTAAAAGGAAACATGATGAATCAAGTAAAGTAAATGCAAGTAACTAATTTTTTTGTGTTTTTGATATAGCAAACAAGATAGTAAATAAAGTAAAGCTAGCAAATAATTTTTTTGTGTTTTGATATAATGCAGCAAACAAAGTAGTAAATAAAATAAAGCAAGACAAAAACAAAGTAAAGAGATTGGGAAGTGGAGACTCCCCTTGCAGCGTGTCTTGATCTCCCCGGCAACGGCGCCAGAAATTTGCTTGATGCGTGTAATTGACACGTCCGTTGGGAACCCCAAGAGGAAGGTGTGATGCGCACAGCGGCAAGTTTCCCTCAGTATGAAACCAAGGTTTAATCGAACCAGTAGGAGTCAGGAAGCACGTTGAAGGTTGATGGCGGCGGGATGTAGTGCGGCGCAACACCAGAGATTCCGGCGCCAACGTGGAACCTGCACAACACAACCAAAGTACTTTGCCCCAACGAAACAGTGAGGTTGTCAATCTCACCGGCTTGCTGTAACAAAGGGTTAACCGTATTGTGTGGAAGATGATTGTTTGCGTGAAAACAGTAAAGAACAAGTATTGCAGTAGATTTGTATTTCAGTATAAAAGAATGGACCGGGGTCCACAGTTCACTAGAGGTGTCTCTCCCATAAGATAAAACCATGTTGGGTGAACAAATTACAGTCGGGCAATTGACAAATAGAGAGGGCATAACAATGCACATACATGTCATGATAAATATAGTGAGATTTAATTGGGCATTACGACAAAGTACATAGACCGCCATCCAAGCATGCATCTATGCCTAAAAGTCCACCTTCGAGGTTATCATCCGAACCCCTTCCAGTATTAAGTTGCAAAACAACAGACAATTGCATTAAGTATGGTGCGTAATGTAATCAACAACTACATCCTTAGACATAGCATCAATGTTTTATCCCTAGTGGCAACAGCACATCCACAACCTTAGAACTTTCTGTCACTGTCCCAGATATCAATGGAGGCATGAACCCACTATCGAGCATAAATACTCTCTCTTGGAGTTAAGAGAAAAAACTTGGCCAGAGCCTCTACTAATAACGGAGAGCATGCAAGATCATAAACAACACATAGGTAATAACTTGATAATTAACATAACATAGTATTCTCTATCCATCGGATCCCGACAAACACAACATATAGTATTACGGATAGATGATCTTGATCATGTTAGGCAGCTCACAAGATCCAACAATGAAGCACAATGAGGAGAAGACAACCATCTAGCTACTGCTATGGACCCATAGTCCAGGGGTGAACTACTCACTCATCACTCCGGAGGCGACCATGGCGGTGAAGAGTCCTCCGGGAGATGAATCCCCTCTCCCGGCAGGGTGCCGGAGGAGATCTCCCGAATCCCCCGAGATGGGATTGGCGGCGGCGGCGTCTCAGTAAGGTTTTCCGTATCGTGGCTCTCGGTACTGGGGGTTTCGCGACGGAGGCTTTAAGTAGGCGGAAGGGCAACGCGGGGGGCCACACGAGGGCCCCACACCATAGGTCGGCGCGGCCAAGGCCTGGGCCGCGCCACCCTAGTGTGGCGGCGCCTCGTGGCCCCACTTCGACTCCTCTTCGGTCTTCTGGAAGCTTCATGGCAAAATAGGACCCTGGGTGTTGATTTCGTCCAATTCCGAGAATATTTCGTTACTAGGATTTCTGAAACCAAAAACAGCAGAAAACAGCAACTGGCTCTTCGGCATCTTGTTAATAGGTTAGTTCCAGAAAATGCACGAATATGACATAAAGTGTGCATAAAATATGTAGATATCATCAATAATGTGGCATGGAACATAAGAAATTATCGATACGTCGGAGACGTATCAGTCCACGCCAGCGGAAGTGATGCATGCAGGTGTTGTAACCCTTGGGAGGCGCAACCGTGGTTACCTTCCCCGCGCCAGGGCTCCATGTGAAAACCCTTGACCGTCCCGTTCTTGACGATGGTGTCGTGTTTTGTTGTCACCCTATTCGGATGTTGTCGTAGTGCTCCGGTACATCTCGATCTCCTTCCGGTGTCATCGGTGGGTAATTTTGGATCCTATCTCGAGGCACTTTTTGCTCTGGCGTGGGGCGTTCTCGGCAGCCTCCTATCTTATACACGTCACCATGTCGGCACCACTCTCCGTCGTTGTTGTTCATTGGAAGGATCAACAATCCACGGCCCGGAGTGACAGGGTAATAGGCCCTCTCCGGCGGCAAATTTATGGGCATGGTGCGACTACGTCCGATAGTTTTGCAAGGAGGTGTGGTGACACCTCTACTTTGTATTCTTGGGTGCTTCGTCGGGGTGTGGCTACTTCTGTTTTTTAAATATCTTGAGCTGTTTTGTAAGAGGTCTTTTCTCATCACTTTGTATCGGTTCAACCATGCAACTTTTTTTTTTATAAAGCGAGCCAAAAGCTTATTTCGAAGAGGGAGAAACTTATTCCCGTCTTCCTTGCTTAGTGTAGTATTGTTACGAGGAAAGTGACAATGGAATGATCAGCTCGTTCCCACTTTTCCAGTCGTCCTTGATGTTAAGTTTTCCGATAAATGCAAGATGTTTCTCTTTCAAAACATGTGCATGAAGCAATTTAGTATTACCCATATGCACAGAACATTGATTCGCAATTACAGATGTACATCCGCATACGCAGGAACAATTCCGTAGCTTAGCGAGAAATGAACACATGAATAACCGAAAAAAGAAGCAACAAATGATGAATGCTAAAAACAGAAGTAAAAGAATCACCCAATTACAACATGAACTCGCTTTCAGAAACGATGAAATGACGCCGGTACTTACATGCATGCGCAGCCGTACACTACATCTAGTTCTAGTAGTAGTTGATTGCGCGGCAGTTCTTCCTGATCTGGCCCTGGCCACCGGTCTTGACCTCCACGCCGGCCATCTTCACCATGGACTTGGCGAACCTGCCTTCCCACCACCCGGGAATGTTGGCGTTGTCTGCCACCATCCTGGCCGTCTCCTCCGACGTGAGGAGTGCCGCGTCGGAGGTGAAGAGCACCTTGTGCTCCAGCACGTTCTTGTAGTACTGCCTGTCCAGGTCGTTGGGCGTCACCACGTCCTGCATCACCACCGGGTCGTTGCCGCCGGGGGTCGCGTCGGCGGGGCACTGGCTTCTTAGGAACCAGGCGAGGCCGCCGTTGATGTCGGAGGGGGTATTGAGGCGGTCGGAGACGAAGGAGGAGCAGTGGGAGCGCCCGATGGTGTGCGCGCCGGAGAGGATGACCAGGTCCTCCGCGTCGAGCCCCTTGACGACGAAGCTGTCGACGAGGTCTTTGAGGTTCGACGTGGGCGGGACCAGGAACTTGAGCGGCTCCGAGGCGTTCGAGAAGGTGCCGTCGCGGCGGCCGGACGGCATGTCGAAGCTCACCTTACCCTTGCTCAGGATGCAGGACGCGTCGCGGGCAGCGAAGGCGAGGATGTCGGCGCAGGAGACGACGCCCGGGCATGCCGCCTCCACGGCGTCCTTGATCGCGTCGATCAGCTCGAAGCCGCGCACGGATGGGTCGTTCGGCGGGCTCAGCTTCTCCGGCGTCGGGCTGAACGGGGTCGGGTCCAGGAAGATGGAAGCGTCGCAGCCCTGATGCATCATCATTCATCGACAGTTTAATCAAGTCTGGCTAGTCGATCATGCGTATACTTTTACGTGGTTGCAAAGATGATTTTCTTGCACTAATACCTCTAGTAAAATACTAAAATATCTAAAACCCACATACTCGATCTCTACTAAAGCGAAAAAGCAGTAGCTAATTAGTTAGTACCTCGACGAAGCAGTCATGGAAGAGCATGCGGATCATGGCGGCGCCATTGCCGCGGTTCTGGGAGATGGCATGCTCCATGACGCCCTTGACGACGGCCTCTGCCTGTGGACACTTGTCGTGGTAGAAGCCAATCTCCAGTGGCCAGTAAGGGCTGGCATGGCACCCCACAGCGAGGAGCAACAAGGCAGAAGCTACCAAAGCACTAGCCACCATTTCTGAAGCTTGACTAAGATAGGAAGAGATGTGCAAGTGATCTCGATCGGAGGAGATTGGCTGTTGCAATAGCTCGAGCATGAAGCTGCTTATATAGGCGGGCATTAGAAGACCTAGCCTTCCCAAGAATACATATGTGTGCATATGTTTCAAGTTGCCTTGTGCTGTGCTTCGAATTATCAATGATTTTGTTGGGGTTTTTTGCTTCGTTGTAACGTCACTACACTGGGTAGTTGCCGCCAATCTTCGTTCAATTCGGTCACAGCACAACTCTCGCCCAGTGTCGGCGAAATCTAAGAGGGCGTCGATAATTGACGACATTATACAAAGGAAGTAGTAGCAAACAGTTGTTCACTATCCCTGTTGGATACACCCGCGGTTGACCCTCACTCATATACGAATGGGTCATATCTAAGCTAGAGCTGATTCATGTATCCAGCTCCTTGTTTTGTTCATTTTGTGATCTATAATCCACCAGTTGCAGATGGGGACGCAGCTTTTTCCGGTCGTTGAGAGGTCAGGTTACTTTAAAAACATTTCGTTTGGCGGTTTGCGTGTTTCGTGTTCTTGAAATCCGTTTAGGGTTTCTGGCCAGAGACGAGTTAATGTACTTGGCGTGTGAGACATTTCCTGCGAGGCCACTTGTACAAGAGCACGCGGAATTAAGTAATAAAATAAATCTTTGGTGAAAGGCCGGTTTAAGCTTTAAGCAGGTGAGACGTGCGCTCCAGGAAGTGTCACGAGCAGAGAGCATACACTTTAATTGCGTCGTCTGCTTGACCGTTTCTGTTGACACACTTCTAATTACAAGGAAGGTTTTGAGTTAGCTGATGACGTTAAAGTTAACCTGACTTCCATCCGTTCATATATGAGGGCACTGCTACCCCAATGCATTGACTCCTCAAGCGGCGTGGCTCAAACATTCCGGACATACCGAATGTTTGACACACAAATAAATTGTTTGACAATAATTTAAAATAGAAGTAAAATAAATAACTCATACATTTCAAATTAAATAAAGTTGAACTTCATCATGCGGTGCATCCTTTGAGCCTCTACAGATGCTGCACAAGGTCATTTCGCACTTGCGCATGAGTATCTCTATCCTGGATTGTTGCATGCAAGGTGAGGAAATCAACACAATTCGCAGGCACCAGATGATCAAAAACGGCAAGAGGACCCTAGTGGTCATACAAATGATCATCCATTGCTGAAGTTTGTGGTCACTCTCATGTTGCGCATGATCATGTAAGCATTCATCACCTCACACATGTCTTCTCAGGACCAAGAAAGAGCAGGGTACCAGGCAATACCAGATCGAGCTTGCACACACCAAATATACGTTGGACATCATTCATGCAACTCTCCTGTCGCGAAGCAAGGTGAGACTTCCTCTGACCTAGAGGGTCACTGATTGTCTTCACAAATGTCTTCCATTTTGGATAGATGTCATCGGTTAGGTAGTACCCTTATGGTATATTGGTGGCCATTGATCTCATAGTTGCAAGGTGGAGCATGGATTTCAACAAGTTTACGAAACACAAGAGATGAATGAAGAACGTTGATGTCATTGCAAGAATCCGACAGACTGAAATACGCGTCCCAAATCCAAAGATTATAGTTTGCCACAATTTCAAGTACAACACTACTATATCCATGTTGCTCTTTGTACAAACCTTGACATGCAAATGGACAATTCTTCCATAACCAGTGCTTGCAATAGATGCTTCCTAACATCCTTAGAAATCCTCTTGCTTCATTATATGCCATGATATGGGTTGTCTCTGCTTCATTTGGTCCTATCAAATAGTCTGACCCAACTTTCTCTCCACCGCCATGTAGAACTTGTATGCATTAAATGGCTGTGGACTCAGACATGCGTAGGTG
>NC_061510.1:223569508-223623958 GCF_022539505.1 Lolium rigidum | reverse complement strand
CCAAGGCATCCCCTTCTTCATCGACAACATTATCAGGTTCCTCCCCTGAAACTATATTTTTATTCCGTCGGATCTTATGCACTTTGCTTGGAGCGTCGGTTTGTTTTTGTTTTTGTTTTGTTTGAATAAAATGGATCCTAGCATTCACTTTATGGGAGAGAGACACGCTCCGCTGTAGCATATGGACAAGTATGTCCTTAGGCTCTACTCATAGTATTCATGGCGAAGTTTCTTCTTCGTTAAATTGTTATATGGTTGGAATTGGAAAATGCTACATGTAGTAACTCTAAAATGTCTTGGGTAATTTGATACTTGGCAATTGTTGTGCTCATGTTTAAGCTCTTGCATCATATACTTTGCACCCATTAATGAAGAAACACTTAGAGCTTTCTAATTTGGTTTGCATATTTGGTTTCTCTAGAGTCTAGATAACATCTAGTATTGAGTTTTGAACAACAAGGAAGACGGTGTAGAGTCTTATAATGTTTACAATATGTCTTTTATGTGAGTTTTTCTGCACCGTTCATCCTTGTGTTTGTTTCAAATAACCTTGCTAGCCTAAACCTTGTATCGAGAGGGAATACTTCTCATGCATCCAAAATACTTGAGCCAACCACTATGCCATTTGTGTCCACCATACCTACCTACTACATGGTATTTATCCGCCATTCTAAAGTAAATTGCTTGAGTGCTACCTTTAAAATTCCATCATTCACCTTTGCAATATATAGCTCATGGGACAAATAGCTTAAAAACTATTGTGGTATTGAATATGTACTTATGCAATTTATCTCTTATTAAGTTGCTTGTTGTGCGATAACCATGCTTCGGGGACGCCATCAACTATTCTTTGTTGAATATCATGTGAGTTGCTATGCATGTCCGTCTTGTCCGAAGTAAGAGAGATCTACCACCTTTATGGTTGGAGCATGCATATTGTTAGAGAAGAACATTGGGCCGCTAACTAAAGCCATGATTCATGGTGGAAGTTTCGAGTTTTGGACATATATCCTCAATCTCATATGAGAATAATAATTGTTGCCACATGCTTATGCATTAAAGAGGAGTCCATTATCTGTTGTCCATGTTGTCCCGGTATGGATGTCTAAGTTGAGAATAATCAAAAGCGAGAAATCCAAAATGCGAGCTTTCTCCTTAGACCTTTGTACAGGCGGCATGGAGGTACCCCACTGTGACACTTGGTTAAAACATGTGTATTGCAAAGATCCGGTAGTCCAAGCTAATTAGGACAAGGTGCGGGCACTATTAGTATACTATGCATGAGGCTTGCAACTTGTAAGATATAATTTTCATAACTCATATGCTTTATTACTACCGTTGACAAAATTGTTTCATGTTTTCAAAATAAAAGCTCTAGCACAAATATAGCAATCGATGCTTTCCTCTTTGAAGGACCATTCTTTTTACTTTTATGTTGAGTCAGTTCACCTATATCTCTCCACCTCAAGAAGCGAACACTTGTGTGAACTGTGCATTGATTCCTACATACTTGCATATTGCACTTGTTATATTACTCTATGTTGACAATTATCCATGAGATATACATGTTATAAGTTGAAAGCAACCGCTGAAACTTAATCTTCCTTTGTGTTGCTTCAATACCTTTACTTTGATTTATTGCTTTATGAGTTAACTCTTATGCAAGACTTATTGATGCTTGTCTTGAAGTACTATTCATGGAAAGTCTTTGCTTTATGATTCACTTGTTTACTCATGTCATTACCATTGTTTTGATCTCTGCATTCATTACATATGTTTACAAATAGTATGATCAAGGTTATGATGGCATGTCACTTCAGAAATTATCTTGTTATCGTTTTACCTGCTCGGGACGAGCAGAACTAAGCTTGGGGATGCTGATACGTCTCCGACGTATCGATAATTTCTTATGTTCCATGCCACATTATTGATGATATCTACATGTTTTATGCACATTATATGTCATATTTATGCGTTTTCCGGAACTAACCTATTAACAAGATGCCGAAGAGCCAGTTGGGAAGGCAAGTCGTCATGATGAAGCATGCTGCGACAGTTCTGCTCTGCCGTGACACGACCCCTCTGAGGAAAAAACAGAGTGGTTTTGAAATTATCATTACCAAAACCAGGGGGCATGTGTTATCACCAGATTTTGGCTAAATCAGGAGGTGGGCCGCGATCAAGATGGGCTTGAAAGATTACACATGAAAGATCTATGAAGCGGCCTTGCACGGAGAATTTGGGCTAAGTTGCCCGTGTATCTTTAATTATGGTAGATTGTATCTAGATTAAAAGTTAGAGTTTATCTCGTGCACGGTTTAGTGCACGCCCACATTAGAAAGTCCCATGGACTATAAATATGTATCTAGGGTTTATGGAATAAACAACAACTCACGTTCAACCCCAAACAAACCAATCTCGGCGCATCGCCAACTCCTTCGTCTCGAGGGTTTCTATCAGGTAGCGACATGCTGCCTAGATCGCATCTTGCGATCTAGGCAAGCACAAGCCCCACGTTGTTCATGCGTTGCTCGTACCGAAGCGCTTTTGATGGCGAGCAACGTAGTTATCATTAGATGTGTTAGGGTTAGCATTGTTCTTCGTTTAAGCATGCTTACGTAGTGCAACCCTTGCATATCTAGCCGCCCTCACACCTATCTCAGGTGTGGGGGCGGCACCCCGCTTGATCATTATTTAGTAGATCTGATCCGTTGCGATTGCTCCTTGTTCTACAAGGATTAGTTTAATATCTGCAATAGTTAGGCCTTACAAAGGGGGGAGGATCCAGTGGCACGTAGGGTGGCGTTCGCAAGTCCTAAACAGGATGTTCCGAGGATCAACTTCATGTTGGTTTTTAGGCCTTGTTTAGGATCGGCTTACGAGCACCGTGCGTGGCCGCGAGGCCCAACCTGGAGTAGGATGATCCGATTATGCGGTGAAAACCCTAAATCGTCGTAGATCTAATTAGCTTTATCTTGATCAAGCAGGACCACCAAGTATTCGTGCACCCCGTACGAATCATGGGTGGATCGGCTCTTTGAGCCGATTCACGAGATAACCCGAGAGCCGATCGAGGCTCGTATTTAACGTTTACATGTATGCCCCGCAGAAACTAAGCGAGGCATCCCCATCACCTTCCCGACCAGGTATAGGTCGGTGGCACGCCCTGCACTTCGCATCGCCGCGTGTGACCGGAAGAGCATTGCGGGCCGTCGCTCGGAGGGGTCTCAGCCAGCCGCAGCTCTAGGCTCTTCCCGGCTCTACGGTGTTGACAAGGCCGCTGCCCGCCGGTGGGTTTTGGCGGTCAACACATTCTGGCACGCCCGGTGGGACAAACGTCTACATCAACCACATCGCCATCTACATCTGAGATGGCGGACGGCACGCCAGTCACGTGCGATGAGATCAAAGCCATCCTCGAAGCCGAGCTCATCGGCTCCTCTGAGAAGACCCGGCCGCACAATATCAAGCTCGGTAGAGACCCACGGCCGGGGCCCGGTGTCGACACGGTGGATCTCAGCCACTCCATAGGTCAGCCAAAGTTTTCCTTTGGTGTCAATATGGCAGGGTCTGCAAGCCGCCATGACAAAGAGAAAACAGAAAGCAGCCACTCCAGTGGCAAGGATGAAGGGGGGGCCGATCCGCGCGACCAACCCCAAGATGAGGACAGGCGGTACCTGGCAAGGGAGGGGATAAGAAGCATGCGGTATCAACGCCCACTCTCCGAGCACCTCCTCAACAAATACGAGCAACACCACGACCGACGTCGGCGCTATGACGTAGATGATGAAAGGAATTTTCGGTCTGATGCCAAGGTCGGAAGGTACCGCCAACATGGTAGAAGCAACGACGGGTACGATCGTCGCGCCGAAGGAAGGCCAGGGGGGCAGGGTGACATGGATAGGCACTGGGACTGCCCGTTCTTCAAACATTGCTGGGACTCAGGAATGCAATCGAGGACTGCCCAGAATGCAAACAAGGGAAGAAGGGTGCCGCTAACGTGTCTGTGTTCAGCCGTCTAGGGCCTTTCCCGCCTCGGAACAAGCATGCTGAGTCCGCTCAGGTGGAAGATCTCGAGGAGCTAGAGGACGGTGGGGAAGAATACAAGTATCATCAGCCCAGGTGGTGCCCTGATGGGCTCAGCCGTTCCCAGAAGCGAAGAGTTCAGCGTCTGCGTGGGTTGGAAGAAGCTGAAAGATTATACCTGCGCACGCTAAGGAAGGCACGGCCTCGATCCGGCCGCCAAAATTCTGCGAATCCTGGACGAGGCAGGTCAACCACAAAGAAAAGAGTGGCGCCCCGAACAGAGAAGAGCCGATGATGAAACATCGGCTGGCACAAATATGGTGTTTATCCTCCCTTCGGAATTCAGTGCTCCGGGATTAGATGAGACATCCGTGGCACAACATGACTGCGGCCCACGGCCGGTTATCTTTGAGAAGCCACGGGAAAGGAGCTACAGTGCATCCGAAGGCCCTGTACTTACGAGGATATATCGATGGGAGGCCTGTAAATAAGATGCTCGGTGGACACCGGAGCGGCAGCTAACATCATGCCGTACTCTATGCTACGTCGGCCGGGACGCTCGAGTTCGGATCTAATCAAGACTAACGTGACGTTGAGCGACTTCAACGGCCAAGCGTCCGAGGCACAAGGAGTTCGAACGTGGATCCGACCGTAGGAAGAAAAACTATCCCTACGACGTTCTTCATCGTTGATAGCACGAGCGAGCTATGCCGTGTTGCCGGGAAGAGATTGGATCCACGCCAACCGCCGCATTCCCTCCACGATGCACCAATGCATAATACAGTGGGATGGTGACGAGGTAGAGGTCGTCCAGGCCGATGACTCGGCCGAAGTTTCAACGGCCGGCATGAACGCATGGGAAGCAAGCAGGCCAAGAACCCCTCTCGTGCATCAACTTGGACGATCGCGAGCGCATCGATGTGACAAAGGGAAGGGTTAAGCTAGTTTTATCCACCGGCCTCGACCATATAGTTGAAGCCAAGCGATGTGCAACTTGGCGAGGCTGATCCTTGTGATCGGCCCCAAGGGTCTATGAAGGAACATTACAAAACCTTCACCGAGCAAACAACGTGGAGGCCGATTCCAGTAATCGGCCGTGAATATCCTCACCATCCATACTGCCTGGGTTCAACACATGATCCAACAGAGCCGATATCATCAATTCTCTTGACAGAATCGGCTCGGGGGGCGCCCAAGTGGATAAAACACGAGGATATGCAGTAGAAGTGTCCCATCCTGTGGCAATGGGTATTGGAGTATGGGGGCCGATACACAAATCGGCCGGAAATTCAAATTTTTTTAAGCATAGCCGATGTGCAGACATCGACTTAAGGATCAATGGAGCGTGAAATGGGTCTTCCTTTCAAGGACCCCTAATTCTCATTGGCAAGCCTTCAAGATCAGCGGCATTAGCAGGTTTAAGGGTCGTGGCTCTGATTAAACGGCAAGTCAGGGTAGGGATGAGCCGCGAGAACAGCCGATGACGAAGCAATCGGCTGCGACGTTTTGACCAAGATGGTGACTTAGTAGCTGTCACTTCTAGGGGGTGTTGCGTCCAGAATTTGAAGGGCATCATAGATTCAAAGACACCCCCACCGGGAGGCGTCCCGCACCTGCCGCAGACGAAGAGCCGGTAGTTGTTGGAGTCGGCTGATGCCGCATTACAAGTTGGAAGCCGAGGGTGACCGATGTGGTCGGCTCACTGTTATTCTCGCCCGACTGAGGCCCGGGGGGCAGCTTGCCCCGAAGGATCCTTTGCTACGCGGACCAATTTCGGTGGAATCGGCTAACTCTGCATCACAACTGGTCTGAGGACATGGTGCCAAAACTGTCAAATCGTGCAGAGAAGTTGGGAAGGCAAGTCGTCATGATGAAGCATGCTGCGACAGTTCTGCTCTGCCGTGACACGACCCCTCTGAGGAAAAAACAGAGTGGTTTTGAAATTATCATTACCAAAACCAGGGGGGCATGTGTTATCACCATATTTTGGCTAAATCAGGAGGTGGGCCGCGATCAAGATGGGCTTGAAAGATTACACATGAAAGATCTATGAAGCGGCCTTGCACGGAGAATTTGGGCTAAGTTGCCCGTGTATCTTTAATTATGGTAGATTGTATCTAGATTAAAAGTTAGAGTTTATCTCGTGCACGGTTTAGTGCACGCCCACATTAGAAAGTCCCCTGGACTATAAATATGTATCTAGGGTTTATGGAATAAACAACAACTCACGTTCAACCCCAAACAAACCAATCTCGGCGCATCGCCAACTCCTTCGTCTCGAGGGTTTCTATCAGGTAAGCGACATGCTGCCTAGATCGCATCTTGCGATCTAGGCAAGCACAAGCCCCACGTTGTTCATGCGTTGCTCGTACCGAAGCGCTTTTGATGGCGAGCAACGTAGTTATCATTAGATGTGTTAGGGTTAGCATTGTTCTTCGTTTAAGCATGCTTACGTAGTGCAACCCTTGCATATCTAGCCGCCCTCACACCTATCTCAGGTGTGGGGCGGCACCCCGCTTGATCATTATTTAGTAGATCTGATCCGTTGCGATTGCTCCTTGTTCTACAAGGATTAGTTTAATATCTGCAATAGTTAGGCCTTACAAAGGGGGGGAGGATCCAGTGGCACGTAGGGTGGCGTTCGCAAGTCCTAAACAGGATGTTCCGAGGATCAACTTCATGTTGGTTTTTAGGCCTTGTTTAGGATCGGCTTACGAGCACCGTGCGTGGACGCGAGGCCCAACCTGGAGTAGGATGATCCGATTATGCGGTGAAAACCCTAAATCGTCGTAGATCTAATTAGCTTTATCTTGATCAAGCGGGACCACCAAGTATTCGTGCACCCCGTACGAATCATGGGTGGATCGGCTCTTTGAGCCGATTCACAGGATAACCTGAGAGCCGATCGAGGCTCGTATTTAACGTTTACATGTATGCCCTGCAGGAAACTAAGCGAGGCATCCCCATCACCTTCCTGACCAGGTATAGGTCAGGTGGCACGCCCTTGCACTTCGCATCGCCGCGTGTGACCAGAAGAGCATTGCGGGCCGTCGCTCGGAGGGGTCTCAGCCAGCCGCAGCTCTAGGCTCTTCCCGGCTCTACGGTGTTGACAAGGCCGCTGCCCGCCGGTGGGTTTTGGCAGTCAACAACCGCGTTACTACCGCTACCATATTACCACCATCAACTACACGCCAGCAAGCTATTTTCTCGGCGCCGTTACTACTGCTCATATTCATTCATACCACCTGTATTTCACTATCTCTTCGCCGAACTAGTGCACCTATTAGGTGTGTTGGGGACACAAGAGACTTCTTGCTTTGTGGTTGCGGGGTTGCATGAGAGGGATATCTTTGACCTCTTCCTCCTCGAGTTCGATAAACCTTGGGTGATCCACTTAAGGGAAACTTGCTGCTGTTCTACAAACCTCTGCTCTTGGAGGCCCAACACTGTCTACAAGAATAGAAGCACCCGTAGACATCACATAGCTCTACTCATAAGTTCACCTGGGGAGTACACTCCACCTCTCTCTCTGTTTTATTTTATTTTGTTTTGCTTAGTTTACTTTTGTCTAGTTTATTTGTGCTTAGTTTATTTCTGTCTAGTATTACTTTGCTTAGTTTACTTTTGTCTAGTTTGTTTTTGTTTTGTTTTACTTTTCTCATATACCCAAAAATCCATAAAAATTTGAAAAACCTAAAAATTAAAAAACTGCTATTATGGGAGAACCTACAACCTACTTGGAGCTTATAGAATATTATAATAATTATAGAGAATCAAGAGCGGGAAAAGTGATGAGTGCTGTGATAGAAAAATTGAATACAATTGCTAAAATCTTGCTTAAACGCCATGATATAAACTGTTGCTCTCAACAGGACACTAAACATCTTAAATTTCAATGTGGCTTTAGTGAGGAATTTTTAATTAAGAACTATAATCGGAATAGCTATATTCATTTTGGGTTTTAAGAGGTAGAACAATTTGTCATATTTATTGGAGCCTCTGAGATAGAATCCTTCATGGTTAAAAATTATGAAACTTGTGTTGTTTGTAAGGACCTTAAAGATTATTTCTCTTCTATCCTTAATTTTTGCAATGAAAGTTACACTGATAATCCTTATATCATTGATTATAAAGAGAGACTCATTAATGCACAAGAATGCACTCACAATTTGCGGGGACCTGTGGAAGAAGAAATTGATGAACCTGAAAGCTCATTGGATGAAAAAGAGGAGGAAATTGATGAACTCGAAAGCTCATTGGATGAAAAAGAAGAGGAGAGTGATGAACAAAAGGAGGAAGAATGGATTAGCTACCCATGCCAACCTTCTAATGAGAGTAACTCTTTATCTCTTACACTATTTGATTGTCCTCCATGCTTACCGAAAGAGGATGAATGTTATGTTCCTGTGGATTCTCTTGAAATATTCCCTATGAGTAAAACTTGTGAGAATAATTATGCTACTGTTATCTATGATAATCCATGCTATTTTGATAAATCTTATGATAATGCTTTGTTTGTGCCTGATGTCGAAATGCATGGTACTAAAGAGTTTTGCTTAGCAAATGTTTATGATAAATCTCTAGATGATGGTCCTATGTTACTTGATAATATTAATTGTACTACTGATGAAAATGGGTTTGGAGAGGTCTTGACTTTATGTAGGAGTCCCATATCTCTTGAGATTGATCAATCACCTTGTTATATTATTGATAAAAGTGGGTTTGAAAATTTTAATCCAGCTATTTTTGAGCTTGATAGAAATTATATGTTTGTGGATCATGGAAAGTATGCTGCATGTGATAGTTATATTGTTGAGTTTATCCATGAAGCTACTGAAAATTATTATGAGAGAGGAAAATATGGTTGTAGAAATTTGCATGATACTAAAACACCTCTCTATATGCTGAAAATTTTGAAGTTACTCTTGTTTTATCTTGCTATGCTTGTCACTTTGTTCTTCATGAATTTATTTGTGTACAAGATTCCTATGCATAGGAAGTGGGTTAGACTTAAATGTGTTTTGAATTTGCTACTTTATGCTCTCTTTTGCTTCAACTCTTATTTCTTGCGAGTGCATCATTAAAATTGCTGAGCCCATCTTAATGGCTATAAAGAAAGAACTTCTTGGGAGATAACCCATGTCTTTATTTTGCTACTGTTTTGTTGTGTCTTGGAAGTTGTTACTACTGTAGCAACCTCTCCTTATCTTTATTTTATTGCAATGTTGTGCCAAGTGAAGTCTCTAATAGAAGGTTGATGCTAGATTTGGATTTCTGCGCAGAAACAGATTTCTATCTGTCACTAATCTGGGCAGGGCTCTCTGTAGGTAACTCAGAAAAATCTGCCAATTTACGTGCGCGTTCCTCAGATATGGACGCAACTTTCGTTAGTTTTGAGTTTTCTGATTTGAGCAACGGAAGTACCTGTTTAAAATTCGTCTTTACTGGCTGTTCTGTTTTGGCAGATTCTGTCTCTGTTTTTTGCATTGTCTCTTGTGGATTTTAAGCAAGGCTTTCTAGACGTGGAGAGCTGTAGCTAATGTTTTATTGAGTTCTTGCAATGTGTCACTACAGGACCAAAGTGGATTTAAGTTTTTTTTGAGTACTAACCCCTCTAATGAAGTTTATGAGAAGTTTGGTGTGAAGGAAGTTTTCAAGGGTCAAGAGAGGAGGATGATATATGATCAAGAAGAGTGAAAAGTCTAAGCTTGGGGATGCCCCCGTGGTTCATCCCTCGCATATTTCAAGAAGACTCAAGCGTCTAAGCTTGGGGATGCCCAAGGCATCCCCTTCTTCATCAACTTATCGGGTTTCTTCTATTGAAACTATATTTTTATTCGGTCACATCATATGTGCTTTACTTGGAGCGTCTCGTGTGCTTTTATTTTTGTTTTTGTTTGAATAAGATCGGATCCTAGCAATCCTTGTTTGGGAGAGAGACACGCTCCGCTTTTTCATATGAACACTTGTTCTTCGTTTTACTTTTAATGTTCAATGATAAAAGTTGGAAGCTATATCACTTATGGTTATTTGGTTGGAAACAGAAAATGCCTCATATTGTCTTGAATAATTTGACACTTGGCAATTGTTTTGAGCTCTCAAGTAGATCATGATTAAGTTTTTTCATGTAGTTTAAACCTATTAGTGGAAAACTACCGTAGAGCTTGTTGAAAATTGGTTTGCATGATTGGTCTCTCTAAAGTCTAGATATTTTCTGGTAAAAGTGTTTGAGCAACAAGGAAGACAGTGTAGAGTTTTATAATGCTTGCAATATGTTCTTATGTAAGTTTTGCTGTACCGGTTCATACTTGTGTTTGCTTCAAACAACCTTGCTAGCCAAAGCCTTGTACTGAGAGGAAATGCTTCTCGTGCATCCAAAACCTTGAGCCAAAATCTATGCCATTTGTGTCCACCATATCTACCTACTATGTGGTATTTCCTGCCATTCCAAGCAAATACTTCATGTGCTACCTTTAAACAATTCAAAAGTTATTATCTCTTATTTGTGTCAATGTTTTATAGCTCATGAGGAAGTATGTGGTGTTTATCTTTCGATCTTGTCATTTACTTCTGACAGACTTCACCAATGGACTAGTGGCTTCATCCGCTTATCCAATAATTTTGCAAAAAGAGCTGGCAACGGGGTTCCCAGCCCCGATTAATTAACTTGCATTCATAATTCTCTTCACATGTTTTGCTCTGATTCATCAGTAAGCAACTTAATTTTGCAAATAGACACTCCTCCATGGTATGAGATTGTTGGAAGGCACCCGAGGATTCGGTTAGCCATGGCTTGAGAAAGAAAAGGTTGGGAGGAGTGTCATCTAAAAAATAAAAAGATAAAAACTAAACTAAAGTACATGTGTAAACAAAAGAGAAGAGGGATGATCTACCTTGCTGGTAGAGATAACGTCCTTCATGGGAGCCGCTCTTGAAAGTCCGGTTGATAAGGTAGTTAGAGTACCCGCTACCATTCGTTGACAACAACAAACACCTCTCAAAACTTTACTTTTATGCTCTCTATATGATTTCAAAACTTAAAAAGCTCTAGCACATGATTTTATCCCTGCTTCCCTCTGCGAAGGGCCATTCTTTTACTTTTATGTTGAGTCAGTTTACCTACTTCCCTCCATCTTAGAAGCAAACACTTGTGTCAACTGTGCATTGATTCTTACATACTTGCATATTTGCATTCATCATATTACTTTGTGTTGACAATTATCCATGAGATATGCATGTTGAAAGTTGAAAGCAACTGCTGAAACTTAAATCTTCCTCTGTGTTGCTTCAATGCCTTTACTTTGAATCTATTGCTTTATGAGTTAACTCTTGTGCAAGGCTTTTGATGCTTGTCTTGAAAGTACTCTTCATGAAAAGTTTTGCTATATGTTATCTATTTGTCAGCAAACTATAGATCATTGCCTTGAGTCACTTCATTTATCTCATATGCTTTACAATAGTATGATCAAGGGCGAGTAGGAACTAAGCTTGGGGATGCTTGATACGTCTCCAACGTACCTATAATTTCTGATGTTCCATGCTTGTTTTATGACAATACTTACATGTTTTGCTTGCACTTTATAATGTTTTTATGCGTTTTCTGGAACTAACCTATTAACAAGATGCCACAGTGCCAGTTCCTGTTTTCTGCTGTTTTTGGTTCCAGAAAGGCAGTTCGGGCAATATTCTCGGAATTGGACGAAATCAACGCCAAAGATCTTATTTTTCCCGTGAGGCTCCAGAACACCGAAGGGGAGTCGGAGGAGAGCCAGGGGCCACCACACATGTGGGCCGCGTGGGATACACCCTGGCCGCGCCGGCCTGGTGTGAGGCCACCCTGTCGCCCCTCCTGCGCCGCCTCTTCGCCTATTTAAGCCCTTTCGACCTAAAAACGCAGTACCGATTAACGAAACTCCAGAAAGACTCCAGGGGCGCCGCCGCCATCGCGAAACTCCAATTCGGGGGACAGAAGTCTCTGTTCCGGCACCCTGCCGGGACGGGGAAGTGCCCCCGGAAGCCATCTCCATCGACGCCACCGCCTCCATCATGCTCCGTGAGTAGTTCCCCCATGGACTACGGGTTCTAGCTGTAGCTAGTTGGTATTCTCTCCCCCATGTACGTCAATACAATGATCTCATGAGCTGCCTTACATGATTGAGATTCATCTGATGTAATCGGTGTTGTGTTTGTTGGGATCCGATGGATTGTTACGTTATGATTGTCTATCTATAAAGTTTGTGAAGTTATTGTTGCTGCAATCTTGTTATGTTTAATGCTTGTCACTAGGGCCCGAGTGGCATGATCTTAGATTTAAGCTTTATACGTATTGCTTAGATTGTATCTACAAGTTGTATGCACATGTCTATGTCCGGAACCAAAGGCCCCAAAGTGACAGAAATTGGGACAACTGGAGGGAAAGGCTTAGATATGAGGATCACATGTTTTCACGGAGTGTTAATGCTTTGCTCCGGTGCTCTATTAAAAGGAGTACCTTAATTTCCGAGTAGATTCCCTAGAGGCCCCGGCTGCCACCGGCTGGTAGGACAAAAGATGTTGTACAAGTTTCTCATTGCGAGCACGTATGACTATATATGGGAAACATGCCTACATGATTAATAATCTGGATGTTCTGTCTTAATGCTATTTCAATCCTATCAATTGCCCAACTGTAATTTGTTCACCCAACATTTGTTATTGGAGAGTTGCCACTAGTGTAGATAGCTGGGAACCCCGGTCCATCTTTCATCATCATATACTCGTTCTACATGACATTGGAAGTAGTATCAACTATTTTCTCGGTGCCATTGCTCTCATATTACTCGTTATCGTTGATGTGTTACTGTTACTATTGCTCTCATATTATTGTTGCTTTCACATCACCCCTGTTACTAGTGCTTTTCCAGGTGCAGCTGAATTGACAACTCAGTTGTTAAGGCTTATAAGTATTCTTTACCTCCCCTTGTGTCGAATCAATAAATTTGGGTTTTACTTCCCTCGAAGACTGTTGCGATCCCCTATACTTGTGGGTTATCACCCTCCCGAACTAGGGCCGACGATGGTGGCGGCTACTGAACTTTTTGTGGATGGAGGCTCGGGTGTTTAGGTTTTTCCCGAGGATGTGAATTTATAGGCGAAAGGGCGAGGTCGGTGGATGCCCGAGGGGCCCACACCACTCTAGGCGCGGCCAAGGGTGACCGCGCCTAGGCAAGGTGTGGCCACCTCCTGGCTCTTCTTCGTCTCTGCTTTGGACTCCGTCTTCGGGTCGGGAAAATAGGAATTTTGGCTTTTGTTTCGTCCAATTCCGATAATATTTCCTGTACAACTTTTCCGAAATACAGAAATAGCAGAAAATAGAAACTGGCACTGTGGCATCTTAATAATAGGTTAGTTCCATAAAATGCATAAAAATGCCACGAAGTGTAAACAAAACATATAGAAATTGGTGCAAAACAAGCATGTAACATAAAAAATTCTAGATACGTTTGCAACGTATCAACATCCCCAAGATCAACTCATGCTCGTCCTCGAGTAGGTAAGTGATAACAAAAATAATTTTTGAGGATCAAGTTATTGTAAAAGCATTGTGAGCCGAGATCAAAGTACTCTAAACATAGGCATGATAGATATAATTCTAATAATATAACTTAGCAACTATGTTACAACATGAGAAGTAACTCAAACAAAAGATCATGAATAATAGTGCACTAAAAGCAACTGTTTGCTTTTGAGCATAGAGAAAACATAGCAAAGTGGTATTCAGCCTGTCCTTCATGGAATAGAAAAACATAAATGCCAGGACACCTTTAAAGTTCAAAAGGGTGACTAGATACAAATAATTTGAGAACAAGTAATAACATAATTATGAACCAATCAATAATAAATTTTGGGACTATACACAGAACGACAACTATGCTCTCTTAATTGGTGCATAAAGTTAGAAGATGAAGACTCAACATAAAAGTAAAAGAGAGGCAGCAAGATTAATCATGTGCTAGAGCTTTTTTTTTTTTGAATAAAATAGAGGTGTTGAAAATGTAATTTGAGAGGTATGTATGTCTATGTCAACGAATGGCATCAAATGACCTATCATACTTTCATGTTTAATGGCTTCAAGAGCGGCTCCCATAGAGAGAACAATCAAGTTCCCTTTCTCCTTTGTTTGAACAAGCTAAGTTCATGATTTCTCAAGCCCATAGTGTTAGGAGATTTACTTGATTATTTATTTATTTTATATTTAGTGGGCTGGGCACCCATTTGCCTGCTCTTTTTTGCAATATTAGGGAGTAGCACATTATGCATGATAGTCAAAGTGTGAAGCCAAAATAAACATGAAAAAGACAGTAAAGCATCCAAAATTTCCTCATGAGCTGAAATAGGAACACAAAACATGTAATAATTTTTGAAGGTTTTAAAGGTAGCACACAAGTAATTTACTTTGGAGTGGCGGTGAAATACGGCATATAGGTAGGTATGGTGGACACAATTGGCAAACTTTGGGTTTGGGAGTTGGATGCACGAGTAGAGATCATACTCATTACAGGTGAAGGCTAGAAAAAGACTGGGAGCAACCAACTAAGAGAGAAATAATGGCCATAATCATGCATAGCGACAAAACATTATTAATCAAAGCATAAAGTGATATTGAAAGTCAAAAATTAAATGATCATAGAGGCTTGAGGTGACCAGTTTGTAGTCATAACATGGTGTAAGCATGTGCCAAGTCAACCCAATTAAAGCATCAAAGGAGAATACCACAATATTATGCTTTTGTATGATGGAACAACACATGATTCTTTCAATGGCACATTAAGAACTCTCCGCTATTTGAGACAAGTCATGCTACAACAATAACTACTAAGCATATAATTAAAATAACATCTAACATGACATGCTAAAGTTTAAGCCACAGTCTAAACAAGCTTCCTTTTCCACCACTATAAGCATGAAATATTTTACTCGTCTCCAACACCAATCAATTTATTTGAAAAAACTCTCATAGATAATAATCAATAAAGACCAAAGAGATAATAATACCTAACTAAAGAAAACTAACAAGCTCTGAACAAAATATGAGTGGAAAACAAGAGCTAAACGTAGTACTAGCAAAAGAGAACACTCGCAGAACAATAAGAGTGAAAACTAGAGTGTTCTATACAATGAAAACGGAGTGTGTCATTATCCAAAACAAGTATGCTGGGATCCAACCATATACTACAGAAAACAAAACAAAAGAAAACAAAAATAAAGACGCTCAAGAACAACACATAGCATATGAAGCAATAACAATATAGTGTCTTGAAAGATGGCCTTATATTTTTGTTGATGAAGAAGGGAATGCCTTGGCCATCCATAAGCTTTGACGCTTGTACCTCTTGGATATTTCTTGTGGTGATATGGGCATACCCAAGCTTGATCTTTTATCCATCTTTCATCTCATCACATCATTCTTCTCTCCCTACAGTTGAAACTTTCCTTCATACAAAACTTCACATAATTTTCATTAGCAGCATTAGTGCAATCAAAATAACAAATCCACTTTGGTTCAGTTCTAACATAAGTCAAACATCCATTAAACATTAGATAATTTAGAAAATTCTTTTAAAATCTCTTTCTCTCAAAAGAATTCAAAAAAAATATAAAGAGGCAAATGCAAATAGTGGCAGAAATCTGTTAAAACAGAACAACAGGTAAAGATCAATTTTGTAGAAAATCCTGTGTTGCTCAAATCGAAAAGTGCGAAACTAATGAAAGTTAGATAATAACCCGGGGTAAGTGCTCAAAAATTTTCAGATCAATCCAATATTCTGGATGAGAATACTTTTTTTTTGGTGGCAGCACATAATCTGTTTCAGGACAGCAACTTCCCCAAATCTGACTTTCTTTCTATTAGAGGCTATCCTTGGCACAAAAACGAAATAAAAAGGTTAAGGAGAGGTTATTACAGAGGTAAAAACTTCCAAGACTCAACAAAATAAAAATTACAGAAATAAAACATGGGTTATCTTCTAAGAGTGCTTTTCTTTAACGCCTTTCAGCTAAGCGTAGAAAGATTGAACCAAGTATTTTCAAGTGAAAAAGCATCAACATTATTAATGGCAGAAGTCTTACGTTTACCTCTCTTACCTTTACTCTTTCTCTTAGGGAAAACATGAGAACCGCCTGGTGAGGAAGTGAAATTCATGGTGCATTTCCCCACATCTATTTTTGCTCCCAGGAGCTTTAGCAGAGATCTTCCAAGTGTGATTTGTCCCTTTTCTACACATTAAATGACAAGATAATCAGTAGATACCAATGGGTAATATAATGGCGTTATTGGTAAGAGATATTCCTTCTCCACCCTCAGAAAGTTCCCAAAGACTTCAAGACTCATATATATATTTAGGCATAAGACAAAACTCAGACATAATATCGCAACGAGCATGAAAAGTTTCACCATTTATATCAACTTTTACTGTAGGGAGCCAACTTGAGGGTTTATAATTATTGAAACATAATCATAATTTTCATGAAGCAGATTGTAACATTCTTTTAAACAAGTTGTACTTGTCTCAAGAGTATTTAATCTAGCATAAATGATCACAAGGGATGAATCAAATTTACTAGGTGAGCTATATGTTGCAATCAACTTTTTTATAGCATTAAAAGCTTGATCTCCATCACAATGAAGAAAATCTCCTCCTACTACAGTGTCCAAAACATATCTATAACAAAGAACGAGACCAAAGTAAAAGCTACTAAGAAGCAGGCCTAGAGTCATTTTAGGTTGAGTTTTATCATAAAAATTATTAATTCTAAACCAAGCTTCTTTAAAACTCTCCTCACTCCCTTGTTTAAAAGTGAAGATTATTTCCTCACGTGTTTCCTCAGGTGACATAGTAACAGGACTAGACATAGAAGCAACTTAAAGTAGGAACTTTTTTGTGGTTTTTATAAAAAGAAGCAAACAAGACAAAGTAAAATAATCTAAGCAAAACAATAACGAAGTAAAGAGATTGAAGATGAGAGACTCCCCTTGCAGAAATCCTCTTTCCCCCTGGCAATGGCGCCTGAAAAGAGCTTGCAGTTGCCGTGGGAGTTGGCAATCTCTGTGGTGTAACTTTTCTTCAGTTCCCGGCAACGGCGCCAGAAAAGAGCTTGATATTGTGCAGAGCACGTAGTTGGGAAACCCCAAGAGGAAGGTATGATGAGCACAACAGTGCTGGCAGTTGTTGGGAACCCCAAGAGGAAGGTGTGATGAGTACAACATCAAGTTTTCCCTCAGTAACGAAACTAAGGTTTAATCGGCCAGTAGGAGAAAGGTGTGACTTCCGAAGGTGTTGCTAGATAACTATTGGCAGGGCGCACTACCGGTGTCAGCAACAACGTGGAACCTGCACACAACACAACCAAAATACTTTGCCCCAACTTATAGTGAGGTTGTCAATCTCACCAGTTTGCTGAACACAAAGGATAAACGTATCGAGTGGAAAAAGATGTTTGCAGTAATTAAAGAGAATAGAGTTTGCAGTAGGTAAACAGAGCAGGATTGAAGTGGTTGAATTTATTAGTGTAAAGGAAAGGACCGGGGTCCACAGTTCACTAGAGGTGTCTCTCCATAAAGATAAATAACATGCTGGGTGAACAAATTACAGCTGGGCAATTGACAGAATATCGACCATACATGACAAGATGATTACTATGAGATTCGTTTGGGCATTACAACATAATACATAGACCGTAATCCAACTACGTCTATGACTAAGAATCCACCTTCCGGTTATTGTCCGAACCCCTTCTAGTATTAAGTTGCAAGCAACAGATTATCACATTAAGCAATGTGTGTAAAGTAAACAATAGAATTACCCTTGGATAAAACATTGCTGTTTTCTCCCTAGTAGCAACAACACATCTACAATCTTAGAAGTTATTGTCACTCTCCCATAAAACTAGATGCATGAACCTCTATCGAGCATAAATACCCGCTCTCGGAGTCACAAGCATCTACTTGGCCAGAGTATCTACTAGCAACGGAGAGCATGCAAGATCACAAATAACATGACAATAATATATAACCGATCTCAACATAGTATACAATATATATTCATCGGATCCCAGCAAACACAACATGTAGCATTACATAAAGATAATCTTGATCATGTAGGGAAGCTCACAAGATCTAAACATGAGGAACAAATTGGAGAAGACAACCATCTAGCTACTGCTACAGACCCATAGTCTAGGGATGAACTACTCACGCATCACTTCGGAGGAGGGCATGGGGATGTAGATGCCTCCGGCGATGTGTCGGGAAGAGTTTTAGAACACTCCCGAGCTAGGGTCTGCAATGGCGGCCACGACAGAACTTTTCATGGATGGAGTCTTGGGTATTCAGGGTTTTGTCGAGATCGTGAATAAATAGGCGGAGGGGCATTGTTGGTGGAGGCCAGGGTGGCCCACACCACCCCTAGGCGTGGGCCAGGGCTAGGCTGCGCCTAGGGATGGCGTGGCCGCCCTGCTGCCCCACTTTGGCTCCCCTCTAGACTCTGTCTTCGTTACGGAAAAATATTGACTTCGGCTTTTGTTTCGTCCAATTCCGAGAATATTTCCTGTACAACTTTTCCGAAATACAAAACAGCAGAAAACATGGAACTGGCACTGTGGCATCTTGTTAATAGGTTAGTGAAGGAAAATGTATAAAAGTGCAACGAAGTATGAGCAAAGCATATATAAATTGGTGTAAAACAAGCATGGAGCACCAAAAATTATAGATACGTTTGGGACGTATCAAGCATCCCCAAGCTTAACTCCTGCTCGTCCTCGAGTAGGTAAGTGATAACAAAATAATTTTTGAGCTGACATGAATCCAACACAATCTTGATCAAGCATTGTAAAGCATTGTGAGATGGGATCAAAGTACTCTAAACATAGGCATGATACATATAATTCTAACAATAGAACATAGCAACTATGTTATGACATGAAGAGTAACTCAAACAAAAGATCATGAATAATACTGCATTGAAAGCAATTGTTTGTTTATGAGCGTAGAGTAAACACAACAAAGTGGTACTCAACATGTCGTTTATGAAGTAGCAAAATGATGGCGTGTATTTCACACGTTCGTTGGGGAACCCCAAGGGGAAGGTATGATGCGCACAACAGCAAGTTTTCCCTCAGAAAGAAACCAAGGTTTATCGAACCAGGAGGAGCCAAGAAGCACGTTGAAGGTTGATGGCGGCGGGATGTAGTGCGGCGCAACACCGGAGATTCCGGCGCCAACGTGGAACCTCGCACAACATAACCAAAGTACTTTGCCCCAACGAAACGAGTGAGGTTCTCAATCTCACCGGCTTGCTGTAACAAAGGACGTATTGTGTGGAAGATGATTGTTTGCAGAGAAAACAAGTAAAAACAAGTATTGCGAGAGATTTGTATTTTAAGTATTAAAGAATGGACCGGGGTCCACAGTTCACTAGAGGTGTCTCTCCCATAAGATAAAAGCATGTTGGGTGAACAAATTACAGTCAGGCAATTGACAAATAGAGAGGGCATAACAATGCACATACATGTCATGATAAGTACAAGTGAGATTTAATTGGGCATTACGACAAAGTACATAGACCGCCATCCAACTGCATCTATGCCTAAAAAGTCCACCTTCAAAGTTATCATCCGAACCCCTTCCAGTATTAAGTTGCAAAGCAACAGACAATTGCATTAAGTATGGTGCGTAATGTAATCAACAACTACATCCTCGGACATAGCGCCAATGTTTTATCCCTAGTGGCAACAGCACAACACAACCTTAGAACTTTCGGTCACTGTCCCAGGTGTCAATGCAGGCATGAACCCACTATCGAGCATAAATACTCCCTCTTGGAGTTAAGAGCAAAAACTTGGCCAGATCCTCTACTAATAACGGAGAGCATGCAAGATCATAAACAACACATATGTAATAACTTGATAATTAACATAACATGGTATTCTCTATCCATCGGATCCCGACAAACACAACATAGAGTATTACAGATAGATGATCTTGATCATGTTAGGCAGCTCACAAGATCCAACAATGAAGCACAATGAGGAGAAGACAACCATCTAGCTACTGCTATGGACCCATAGTCCAGCGGTGAACTACTCACTCATCACTCCGGAGGCGACCATGGCGGTGTAGAGTCCTCCGGGAGATGAATACCCTCTCCGGCAGGGTGCCGGAGGAGATCTCCAGAATCCCCCGAGATGGGATTGGCGGCGGTGGCGTCTCAGTAAGGTTTTCCGTATCGTGGTTTTTCGCATCAGGGGTTTCGCGACGGAGGCTTTAAGTAGGCGGAAGGGCAGAGTCGGAGGGCTGACGAGGGGCCCACACCATAGGGCGGCGCGGGCCCCCCTTGGCCGCGCCGCCTTGTGGTCTGGCCACCTCGTGGCCCCACTTCGTATGCTCTTCGGTCTTCTGGAAGGTTCGTGGCAAAATAGGCCCCCGGGTTTTGATTTCGTCCAATTCCGAGAATATTTCGTTACTAGGATTTCGAAACCAAAAACAGCAGAAAACAAAGCAATCGGCACTTCGGCATCTTGTTAATCGGTTAGTTCCAGAAAATGCACGAATATGACATAAAGTGTGCATAAAACATGTAGGTATCATCAATAATATGGCATGGAACATAAGAAATTATCGATACGTCGGAGACGTATCAGCATCCCCAAGCTTAGTTCTGCTTCGTCCCGAGCAGGTAAAACGATAACAAAGATAATTTCTGAAGTGACATGCCATCATAACCTTGATCATACTATTTGTAAACATAAGTAGTGGATGCAGCGATCAAAACAATGGTAATGACATGAGTAAACAAGTGAATCATAAAGCAAAGACTTTTCATGAATAGTACTTCAAGACAAGCACCAATAAGTCTTGCATAAGAGTTAACTCATAAAGCAATAAATCAAAGTAAAGGTATTGAAGCAACACAAAGGAAGATTAAGTTTCAGCGGTTGCTTTCAACTTGTAACATGTATATCTCATAGATAATTGTCAACATAGAGTAATATAACAAGTACAATATGCAAGTATGTAGGAATCAATGCACAGTTCACACAAGTGTTTGCTTCTTGAGGTGGAGAGAGATAGGTGAACTGACTCAACATAAAAGGTAAAAGAATGGTCCTTCAAAGAGGAAAGCATCGATTGCTATATTTGTGCTCGAGCTTTTATTTTGAAAACATGAAACAATTTTGTCAACGGTAGTAATAAAGCATATGAGTTATGAAAATTATATCTTACAAGTTGCAAGTCTCATGCATAGTATACTAATAGTGCCCGCACCTTGTCCTAATTAGCTTGGACTACCGGATCTTTGCAATGCACATGTTTTAACCAAGTGTCACAATGGGGTACCTCCATGCCGCCTGTACAAAGGTCTAAGGAGAAAGCTCGCATTTTGGATTTCTCGCTTTTGATTATTCTCAACTTAGACATCCATACCGGGACAACATGGAAAACAGATAATGGACTCCTCTTTAATGCATAAGCATGTGGCAACAATCATTATTCTCATATGAGATTGAGGATATATGTCCAAAACTGAAACTTCCACCATGATTCATGGCTTTAGTTAGCGGCCCAATGTTCTTCTCTAACAATATGCATGCTCCAACCATAAAGGTGGTAGATCTCTCTTACTTCGGACAAGACGGACATGCATAGCAACTCACATGATATTCAACAAAGAATAGTTGATGGCGTCCCCGAAGCATGTTATCGCACAACAAGCAACTTAATAAGAGATAAAGTGCATAAGTACATATTCAATACCACAATAGTTTTTAAGCTATTTGTCCCATGAGCTATATATTGCAAAGGTGAATGATGGAATTTTAAAGGTAGCACTCAAACAATTTACTTTGGAATGGCGGATAAATACCATGTAGTAGGTAGGTATGGTGGACACAAATGGCATAGTGGTTGGCTCAAGTATTTTGGATGCATGAGAAGTATTCCCTCTCGATACAAGGTTTAGGCTCGCAAGGTTATTTGAAACAAACACAAGGATGAGCGGTGCAGCAAAACTCACATAAAAGACATATTGTAAACATTATAAGACTATACACCGTCTTCCTTGTTGTTCAAAACTCAATACTAGAAATTATCTAGACTTTAGAGAGACCAATTATGCAAACCAAATTTTAGCAAGCTCTATGTATTTCTTCATTAATGGGTGCAAAGTATATGATGCAAGAGCTTAAACATGAGCACAACAATTGCCAAATATCAAATTATTCAAGACATTTTACCAATTACTACATGTATCATTTTCCAATTCCAACCATATAACAAATTAACGAAGAAGAAACTTCGCCATGAATACTATGAGTAGAGCCTAAGGACATACTTGTCCATATGCTACAGCGGAGCGTGTCTCTCTCCCATACAGTGAATGCTAGGATCCATTTTATTCAAACAAAAACAAAAAACAAAAACAAACAGACGCTCCAAGCAAAGCACATAAGATGTGGCCGAATAAAAATATAGTTTCAGGGGAGGAACCTGATAATGTTGTCGATGAAGAAGGGGATGCCTTGGGCATCCCCAAGCTTAGACGCTTGAGTCTTCTTAGAATATGCAGGGGTGAACCACCGGGGCATCCCCAAGCTTAGAGCTTTCACTCTCCTTGATCATATTGCATCATACTCCTCTCTTGATCCTTGAAAACTTCCTCCACACCAAACTCGAAACAACTCATTAGAGGGTTAGTGCACAATAAAAATTCACATGTTCAGAGGTGACACAATCATTCTTAACACTTCTGGACATTGCATAAAGCTACTGGACATTAATGGATCAAAGAAATTCATCCAACATAGCGAAAGAGGCAATGCGAAATAAAAGGCAGAATCTGTCAAAACAGAACAGTCCGTAAAGATGGATTTTATTAGGCCACCAGACTTGCTCAAATGAAAATGCCCAAATTGAATGAAAGTTGCGTACATATCTGAGGATCATGCACGTAAATTGGCTTAATTTTCTGAGCTACCTGCAGGGAGGTAGACCCAGATTCGTGACAGCAAAGAAATCTGGAACTGCGCAGTAATCCAAATCTAGTACTTACTTTACTATCAAAGACTTTACTTGGCACAACAAAACATAAAACTAAGATAAGGAGAGGTTGCTACAGTAGTAAACAACTTCCAAGACTCAAATATAAAACAAAAATACTGTAGTAAAAACACATGGGTTATCTCCCAAGAAGTTCTTTCTTTATAGCCATTAAGATGGGCTCAGCAGTTTTGATGATGCACTCGCAAGAAATAGTATTTGAAGCAAAAGAGAGCTTCAAGAGGCAAATTCAAAACACTTAAGTCTAACATGCTTCCTATGAAGAGGAATCTTGTAAATAAACAAGTTCAAGAAGCATAATGCAACAAGCGTAGAAAGATAAAACAAGTGTAGCTTCAAAAATTTCAGCATATAGAGAGGTGTTTTAGTAACATGAAAATTTCTACAACCATATTTTCCTCTCTCATAATAATTTTCAGTAGCATCATGAGCAAACTCAACAATGTAACTATCACATAAAGCATTCTTATCATGAGTCTCATGCATAAAATTATTACTCTCCACGTAAGCATAATCAATTTTATTAGTTGTAGTGGGAGCAAATTCAACAAAGTGGCTATCATCATATATAGGAGGCATATTGTAATCATAAAAGAAAATTTTCTCCTCAATGCTTGGGGTACTAAAAGATCCTGCTCATCGAGCCAGCTTCCCCAAGCTTAGAATTTTCCATAGCATTAGCAACAATGGTGTTCAAAGCATCCATAGTAATAACATTCCCATTAGCATGCATATAAAGTTCCATGGGTTTTTTAATTCTCTCTTCAAACACATCATGTCCTAATTCAAGATAAAGTTCATAAAGATCTCTCATATTTTTGTTGTTTTCCATTATGCTTAACTAGTGAAATAAAAACACGCATGATATTAAGTAAAGTAAAACAAGTAACTAATTTTTTTATGTTTTTGATATAGCAAACAAGATAGCAAATAAAGTAAAACTAGCAACTAATTTTTTTTCGTATTTTGATTTAGTGCAGCAAACAAAGTAGTAAATAAAATTAAGCAAGACAAAAACAAAGTAAAGAGATTGAGAAGTGGAGACTCCCCTTGCAGCGTGTCTTGATCTCCCGGCAACGGCGCCGGAAAATATGCTTGATGGCGTGTATTTCACACGTTCGTTGGGGAACCCCAAGAGGAAGGTATGATGCGCACAGCGGCAAGTTTTCCCTCGGAAAGAAACCAAGGTTTATCGAACCGGGAGGAGCCAAGAAGCACGTTGAAGGTTGATGGCGGCGGGATGTAGTGCGGCGCAACACCAGAGATTCCGGCGCCAACGTGGAACCTGCACAACACAACCAAAGTACTTTGCCCCAACGAAACAGTGAGGTTATCAATCTCACCGGCTTGCTGTAACAAAGGATTAACCGTATTGTGTGGAAGATGATTGTTTGCAGAGAAAACAGTAAAAACAAGTATTGCAGCAGATTTGTATTTCAGTATTAAAGAATGGACCGGGGTCCACAGTTCACTAGAGGTGTCTCTCCCATAAGATAAAAGCATGTTGGGTGAACAAATTACGGTCGGGCAATTGACAAATAGAGAGGGCATAACAATGCACATACATGTCATGATAAGTACGAGTGAGATTTAATTGGGCATTACGACAAAGTACATAGACCGCCATCCAACCGCATCTATGCCTAAAAAGTCCACATTCGGGTTATCATCCGAACCCCTTCCGGTATTAAGTTGCAAAGCAACAGTACAATTGCATTAAGTATGGTGCGTAATGTAATCAACAACTACATCCTCGGACATAGCGCCAATGTTTTATCCCTAGTGGCAACAAGCACAACACAACCTTAGAACTTTCTCATCATCGTCCCGGTGTCAATGCAGGCATGAACCCACTATCGAGCATAAATACTCCCTCTTGGAGTTAAGAGCAAAAACTTGGCCAGAGCCTCTACTAATAACGGAGAGCATGCAAGATCATAAACAACACATATGTAATAACTTGATAATTAACATAACATGGTATTCTCTATCCATCGGATCCCGACAAACACAACATAGAGTATTACAGATAGATGATCTTGATCATGTTAGGCAGCTCACAAGATCCAACAATGAAGCACAATGAGGATAAGACAACCATCTAGCTACTGCTATGGACCCATAGTCCAGCGGTGAACTACTCACTCATCACTCCGGAGGCGACCATGGCGGTGTAGAGTCCTTCGGGAGATGAATCCCCTCTCCGGCAGGGTGCCGGAGGAGATCTCCGAGAATCCCCGAGATGGGATTGGCGGCGGCGGCGTCTCGGTAAGGTTTTCCGTATCGTGGTTTTTCGCATCGGGGGTTTCGCGACGGAGGCTTTAAGTAGGCGGAAGGGCAGAGTTGGAGGGCCGACGAGGGGCCCACACCATAGGGCGGCGCGGCCCCCTTGGCCGCGCCGCCTTGTGGTCCGGCCACCTCGTGGCCCCACTTCGTATGCTCTTCGGTCTTCCGGAAGGTTCGTGGCAAAATGGGACCCCGGGTTTTGATTTCGTCCAATTCCGAGAATATTTCGTTACTAGGATTTACGAAACCAAAAACAGCAGAAAACGACGAATCGGCACTTCGGCATCTTGTTAATAGGTTAGTTCCAGAAAATGCACGAATATGACATAAAGTGTGCATAAAACATGTAGGTATCATCAATAATATGGCATGGAACATAAGAAATTATCGATACGTCGGAGACGTATCACAAAACATAAATGCTAGGACACCTTCAAAGTTCAGAGTGTGACTAGATACAAGTAATTTAAGAACAAGCATTATCATAATTATGAATCAATCAATAATAATTTTGGGACTATGCACATTGCACTAAGAATGACAACTATGCTCTCTTAATTGGTGCATAAAGAAGAAAACAAAGACTCAACATAATAGTAAAAGAGAGACTCTTTGCGAAGTAAGAAAGATAAACAAGTTTTATAAACCTTCTAAAAAGTATGGTACTCATTAGCTTTGAGCTCTCATTGCCCTTATCATAAGCATCTTGAATGGTTAAAGTTAATGTGAGGCAAATATGAGCTATATGCTTGACAAATCACAAGTTGAAAATTGCATGCCCCTTGAATACGAGTACCTAAACCTCATGCTACTCAACTTAGGTTCCAAATAAGTTCTTATCATCGGAAGTATACATGTATCATCGAGAAACGCCAACGGGGTACCTCTTGCCCGATGATATGGAAGTACTCTTGTAGGAGCAATCACATGCCAAAATAACAAGACAAACAGACAATAAGCATCTCAACAATTTTTTATTTACTATGGGTATAGCTTTTTATTGAAAATGCTTCATAGAATACTCACTATGGTCCGCTGTAAATTTCCACCATGAATGATGCATGGCTTAGATTAGCGGCTCGGGCGTTTCCCTAACTCATATACAAACTCCATGGACTTACAAGTTTCCATTTTATTTCGCACCACTAGGCATCCATAAACAAAAGAACATGACATCAACTAAATATGAATAAGTGCAATGTTGAAAGCGTTCCCCATGAAAGAATGGTTGTGCTAACTTCCAACTCGCAATTTGCAAACATATAAACTTCATAAGATAGTCATAATGATCAAGTTTATTAAGTGCAAGAAAGTAAATGATCCATCAAGTTCGTGAGAGCTTTACTGACTAATTTTCTCATGCCACAATTTAATTTGGAAGATAAATAAAAACATGATGAATATACTTGGAATAACAATAATGCTACTAGGTAGATATGGTGGACACAATCGGAAAACTTTAGTTATTGGTGGTTGGATGCACGAGTAGAGTTCATACTCAGTACAAGCAGAGGCTAGCAAAATACTGGGAGCGACCAACTAAGAGAGCAATAATGGCCATAATCATGCATAGTGACAAAACATTATCAATCAAAGCATAAAGTGATATTACAAGTCAAAAACTAAATGATCATAGAGGCTTTAGTTGACTGTTTATAGACACAAAGACATATCCACTGATACTCTTCACCTCCATCGTTTCCGTTCTTGCCTCTCCATACTCTTCACTTCCATCATCGTTCTCCACTCGCCAACCACTACTAGCAAGTTTTTTCATCCTCTAGATCTCCCATTTGCATAGCTATCTCTCCTCAGCCCACCGCAGAACCGCAGCACTGCTCCTCCCCCATCGCTCGACTTCTACTACAAAACTCCAATCACACACACTTGCATCCGCCCTCTTAAATCCATCTCGGCTCCATGACGACATCGAGCGACGACCAGATGTATGGCGACTGGAGAAGATCCCCGCCGAGCTTTTCAATCTCATTGCCCAGTTTCTGGAAGTTACAGTCGACGTCCGGCTGGCCGCATGCTCCAAAACGATGTGCTGCCATGTCGCCGACAACATGAATCTACACCATTGGGATGGACCCTGCCTGCTGATGCCCGATTCTATCCATTGGCACTATGATGCTAGTAGTGCGCACCACACGGTGTACCACGTGGTGCCCCTCGACCATCATCGGCGCACAGCCATCCTGCCGTTCACGGACAATAGATTCTGGGTTGGCATGAACGGCGACTGGATCGCCGGCGTGGACATGGGTGGGAACCGGTTCTCGCGAACATCTACACGCACCAACAAATCTCCCTACCATCGTCGACTACTAACAACATTTTGCGGGATGAATGGTTTGGCTTCACCACCATGCCTCCTTAAAGGTACATGATGTACATGCGTGCCATGTTTTTGTTGAAGATTGTAATTTGCGAAGTGTCCACAAAAGCTCGACATTACTCAGATTACAAACTCATCGCTCTATTCAATTGTGGACTCGCTTACCTGGCTAATGGTAGCCATGAGTGGAGATTTTTCAACAGTGTTAGTGGGTGTGTAGATTACAGTGACTCCATCGAGCACAACAACTTCATTGTTGCGGTGGATGGGTTGACCAGCACCACATATTGCTGGGATCAATCACATGCCAGTAATTCTTCAATACATATGATATACTTCGCAATACATGTTAATATCAAGCCCATTCATGATATATTGTAAATGAATTAACTAATAGCTCATTAAGATTTTTTTTTCATTTTTCATATGACTGTGCACCATTAATTATCCTAACCTGACTGAACCATGTCTACAAGCGAATTACAATAGTATATGTAATGCACTAATCTGTCAACCCAAACCAGATTATTTCAGTATATGAATGCATTCCTGAATTAGTTACTACATGCTCTTGTCATTATATGAATAAGGAGCTTAACCCTGGACTCTACATCAATTGATGCATGCAAACTTTCAATTCATTTGAATATTCGATGTACTCAAAGTATTACAATCATGGATCAGATAAGGTTGAGACATGTATCTACCATCAATGAATATGAGTGTAATTGACATGCATCTCAAATGGGAACAATTTTATTTCTTTGAGTTTTTATACAAGTATAATGACTGCATCCTCCATTTGATCCTACAAATGTGAAGTTGCAGCTACTGGTACTATTGTCTTCCTGAGCCATTCAAACACTATTTTTTGTCTCCATTTACAATGCAGTTGCACACCTTGCCCTACCATTCGTGATCCCATCACCAATGGAGGAACCATTTGGCAGATTTTTTCTCCATCAGCCGATGGCAAGCGCTTGATGATCATCCATGAAGATCAGTATATATGTAACAATGATAACCTTGAGCCTGCAGATGTTCTGCATGATGGTAATGGCCTTATACTGCGCGAGTGTCCTGCGGTCCTGCCCCTGTCATACACATTTTTGAGAAACATCTATCCCTGATTTGATCCCATTGGAGTCGAGTTGACAGCCTTGACAACACTCCCTTTTCGTTGGACTGAATTATCCAATGAACCTGTAGATAAATGAAGGCAATGCTCCTGATGGAACATTGACTCCATTCATGAGGTCAAATTATGTGTACGTGGCGTACTATGCATTTCGGGAATCATCATTTAATTATATTTGCCGTTGTAACCTGCAGCAAGAGGAAAATGAGCTCATGAGAGTTATCACCCTTCCAAAAGATGGTTGGGGAAGTTCCCGACAAGCGAAAATGTGGTTTAAGCCTAGTTTGAAAAATATATGCATGTTGATGCAACCCTAAACTAAGCTATGAATCTTTCTGGAGCACATAATATTTTCTGTACAATATGTTTGAACAATCAAGTAACCTGTTTCGTATCTTAAGATGCTCTTCCTTTTTTCTGAATCTTATATATCTGAACCCATTTCAGTGTGTCTGTTTACTCATTTCAGTGCGTATGTAGCCCACATTAAAGTAATCTAATTTTATAATTTAAAAAGGATGGTGATGAACTATGTATTTCCATCCTTCGTAAACCGTGGATGTCTGTTTATTTTTAGCTTCATTTCAGCCACTATTATTAGTACATGCTGTATATGGGCACCTTTTTTTTAATGTTGAGAGGTGTATATGGGCAATACAATGCTATATGCTATATGACGCTAATAGGGAACAAATGAATGTCAAAAGGTTGTAAAATCCTCCAAGTTCTCTCCTTGCAACGCTAATTGCTAATGGCAGACTGACTTCCTGTTGGCTCTGGTGCTTTAGCTAGGACACGAGAAAAGAGTTTCACGCCCCTGCTTTCTTTTGCGTCGATGTTAGGCCTACCGCTGGGATTCACCTCTCCAACCCGCCAAATGACGAGGAAATAATTCCTAGCGCCTTTGCACTAGCGCATGCGTTAGACACGCCCTAATGTTTTCCTGCTAAAAGGTGCAATATTTTAAGCATTTGGGTACGGTATTTCCCCACCAGCCTGAATGTAGGCCGCCAAACGCGTCTTAAACAAGTTTTAAAATAACGTGCTAAATAAAATAGTGGCAACCTCCTTCAAACGCTACTGACACTATATCATGGTAATAGCGTGGTCTATTTTAAATAGCATTTTCAAAATAATACTAAATATAGCCTAAAAATAAATAATTTTACTAGAACGAATGGATATATATATTCCAAAAGTGACTGAATCATACATACATAACCACATATAAAAATAGATCTCAAGTATTTTAGAAGGCTAACATCAACATTTCACAAGGCAACAACATAGTATAAATTATTTATTAAAAATTATTAGCATTAGCGATATTATCTTCTGATTTAGAAGTGGAACCAACATATTGCAGTTCATCACCATGAAAAAGTGAAAGCAACTTGCCTGAAAAGAATAGCGCGCTAACGCTATGAAATTTTAGGGCGATATAGCATGTTGTTTCGCAAATAGCACCACATCGAGCAAAATTTCTAAGCGTGGACCCTCTAGATATGCTATAACGCGCTATTAGCGGAGAAATAACTTTTTATTTTAAACCTTGCTTAACTGGGCTGCATTGAGGCCCTGGTTTGACAAAGCATCCTGAGTACGCATCTAAAAAAAAGTAGCCTGAGTACGCATGCTAGTAAAAAGAGAAAGCATACTACAATTACTTCAGTACCGAACCCTCTATCTCTCCCACCCACTTCACCTCTTGTACACCAATCACTGCCATGAACGGATCGCCTCCTCCTTCCGCCGACAGCCGCCTGGCGGTAACAGCCGCCAATGCAGATGAACATCACTAATATTTCCTGAACTCGGCCGATTTGATCCACCGTATCCTCCAGCAAGTTGATGGGCATCCAGTCTCTTCCATCCAGATCGTGACTATAGAAGGATCTACGAGTACATCCGTTTCTTACCCTTTGGCAGCGTTGGTTCCATCTCTCGCGGTTATTTCTTCTCCACTGAAAGCACCATCTGGCTCGGCACTGATTTCCCCAGCGGCGACACCAGCTTCTCCGGCTGCACCGACCCCAACTCCCGCGGTGACATAGGCATCCCCAATGGGCCTGCCGAAGATAGTACCCTGGGTTTACTGAAGGCCCATGACTCGAAGAATAAGAAGATTCGGAAGCCCAAGATGTTAGTAAGGAAAGCTAGAGTTGTATTAGAAAGTATAATTTGTAATCTTGCGGGACGAGTACGAAACCCTCCCGGACTCTGTAACTTGTGTGCTACGAAACCCTCGGCTCCACCTCCTATATAAGGGGGAGTCGACGGACAAAGAAAGGATCGAATTTACTGTCAACACAACCCTAGTTTCATATTGGTCGAGTACTTTTCGGCTGAAACCTTCGAGATCTACTTGCCCTCTACATCCAACGAAACCCTAGTCTACAATCCGTAGGCATTGACAAGTTAATACCTTGTCAATTGGCGCCGTCTGTGGGATCTAGAGGCGACAAGGAGCTGATCTCGATGGCACGTTCAAGATCGTCGACTTCGTCGGTAGCAAGCAATGCGATGGATCGAGGTAAACAGATCGAAACTGGTCTAGTTGATTTTTTACCTCACCCACCCTCCCGTTTGGATGCATGTGCATATCTGGAGGAGCCCATGGAGATGACATTGGGTAAATTCCGATTCTGCGTCGGAAAAGAAGGGTCGTATCGTCTCGAAGTTCCGATGTTGTCGGGATCATCAGCGATCGACTCTGATTTCTCATCAGGCGAAGAGGATATTTCGTCGCCACGCTTCATCAGCGCCATGGCAAGTGAAAAACTCGCTAAGATCTTCAGCGACATGTCCTTCGAGTCGTCTGCGGACTCTGATATAAGCAGCGACTCAGACAGCGTCGACAGCTTCAACTTCATCGACAGATATGTTGCTCTTGGAAAGGTCTTCACCAATCTCTATGATGGTGTCACCAATCCCGACAAAAATCAAAATTCAAAATATCATTAGATCTACGCAATTGAAGAAACAAACCGAGCAGAGCCGGAGACATCAGAGGCTTTCGACAATGCGGGAAACCCATATGTTGATCCGCTGATCTTAGGCGAGGTTTAGGCACTAAATATGTCGGACCTACACCACGTGTAAGAGTTCAACTCCCGCAAGAAGCATGGGATAGAGCTGCAAAAGCAATGAATGGTACGGAGCCAATGACCACAACTGCGACAGCAGAAGAATTGCAAGCTTATCAATATAGACTCGCTCGTGTTAGCAGGGAGTTAGAAAAACAGACAGCTGCACTAAATAGAAGACAGGAGGCAGCCTCCGCGTCAAGCAGGCGAAGAGCAGAGCTAAGTCGACAATCAGGAAATTCGGTAGATAGTCACAGAGAAGCTCGAAGGAGAGAAAGATCTCAGCTACAAAATATACCCGAAGCAGAGAGGGAGAATCTAATTCAAAACCTCGACATGTCTTTCATGTCAATCGACACGAGGGGAAATATTATCCCTAAAACACCGGAAGCTGGATACATGGCAATGCAAGCTTTCATCCTCGCGTCCAGACCGCCTCCCGGAGATCCAAGAGAAGCGCTGTACAATATGGCCATGGCAGGATGTGGAGCCATGGGAGCAGCATTCGCGGCTACACCTCCCGAAGGAACTGCAAGGCAAAATAGTCCGCGACCCACTGCAGCAGTGCAAGATCCACCGAGAGCAAGTGGAGTCAGAGATACAGCGACTCAAGCCAGGATGGATAGAGTGCGACAAGAGCGAAGGGAACATCGGCAGTCACCAGACCTTGCTGAAGAAGATATGTGTGACCTCCCGTGTTTTACGCCACAGGTTCGAAAAACTCGAGTCCCGTCAGGATTCAAGTTGCCAGATGGTTTCAAAAAATTCGATGGCCTGCAAGATCCCGAAGATTGGCTTGTCGATTACCTCGAAACGGTAAAAATGATAGGTGGCACTAGAGCAACAGCCATGCAAAGTATTCAAATACACCTGAGCGGAGCCGCAAGATCTTGGATCAAGAAACTTCCTCCAGGATCCATCGACAGCTGGGATAGTTTCGAGGATGTGTTTGTGAAAAACTTCCGATCAACTTGCAAAAAACCGGCATCACTAGAAGAGTTGAGGTCATGTCGACAAAAGCATGATGAATCAATGAGAAAATACATCCAACGGTGGAACATCATCAAAAACTCGGCAGAGAATATATCTGACGAGAGAGCAATAGAAGCGTTCGTGGCAGGAATTCGACGAGGAGATTTTGTCGAAGACTTGGGGAGAACCAACCCAAGGACAGTGTCAGCATTGATGGAGATCGCAAACAGATGGGCAGACGGAGAAGATGCTGTTCATAATAAGCGGCACAGGTCACCAAAAGAGGACCGTAACCGAAATTTTCAAAATAGAAGATGGTTTTCTCGACAATTCTCGAACTACGATGCTCCTGGCCAAATATCGGCTGGTTTTCAGGGAAACACTGGAGGAAACAATAGAGATGAATATCAAAGGAGTAACGAACAGCGATGCGACAATAGAGATGATTCTCGAAACAACAGGCAAACTAGTGGATCAAGGTTTCAGAGACCTTTTGTAACTCCCGAAGATATGATGAACGGGCCATGCCAGATGCATTTCTATCTCGACAACAATGGGAAGAGGCAATCGAGACATCCGCGAAGGACTGTCGCAATTTTCAAGCAATGTTACGGGTTGCAGGGCTAGCCAATGCTCAAGCAGCAACTCGAAACCCCCAGGGACCCAGGAGTGAAATCCACCTCCCACCTCCTCCCGCGATCACGGACGAAAATCGGCACCAGCTCAGAATAGCGGCAGCACCACACCCACCTCCATATGTTGATCCTAACTCCAATGGCGCAGTCTTGACGATTCAGAAAGCTAGGCCATCTAATAGGGCACCAAAAGTAATCTCGCGGCAAGTATTCATGGCAGAGAAGATGCCTCCACCAACGATTGAGTATTTAAATTGGTCGGGACAGGACATTGGCTTCACAATTGCGGATCATCCACAACAAGTTCCTCGACCAGGACAGTCAGCACTTATCTTGCCGGCGGTGATTGCAGGATTCGACGTATCTCGAGTTTTCATAGATGGAGGCAGCAGTTTAAACCTTATGTACGCGGATACACTAAGTAAGATGAACATATCCTTGGAAAATCTAAAACCAACCGACACACGTTCCCATGGAATCACACCAGAGAAGCCGAGTTATCCGTTGGGAAGAATCAATCTCAACGTTCAGTTTGGGACCCGAGAAAACTACAGGATAGAAAGGTTGGAGTTCGAAGTCGTGGATTTCCCGTCGCAATATCATGCTTTGTTGGGACGACCAACATATGCCAGGTTTATGGTGGTACCACACTACACTTACTTATTGTGGAGGTTACCCGGACCTAAGGGACCAATCACAGTCAAAGGAAGTTTTGCGTTAGCCGATAAATGCGACAAGGACTTTCATCAACTATCAGAAACTTTCGGGATGCAAGCAGAATATATGGCGTCACGGCTTACAACCGACTATGATGTGTTACCAGACTCAGGAAGGCCACTCAAGAGCCAACCTTCAATACTGCTAAGGACTCCAAGGAGGTGCAGATTCATCCGACAGATCCAAAGAAAACAACGTCCATTGCAACAAACATGGACCTCGCATAGGAAAGCGCGCTCGTCGAGTTCCTCCGTGAGCACTGGAAAATCTTTGCATGGTGTCCAGCTGACATGCCAGGAGTACCCAGGGAACTTGCCGAGCACCACCTAAACTTGGATCCAATAGCGAGACCAATCAAACAACCTTTGCGGCGTTTTTCGGAACCAAACCGCAAAGCTATGCTGTCAGAAATTGATCGACTCAGAGAAGCTGGTTTTATTAAAGAGATATCTACAGAAGCTACTTGGGTAGCTAACCCAGTGATGGTGCCGAAGAAAAACACGAAAGTCCTTCGCATGTGTGTCGACTTTACGTGCCTCAATAAACACTGTCCAAAGGATCACTTTCCCCTCCCAAGGATAGATCAAATCATCGACTCCACGGCAGGATGTGAACGTCTTTCCTTCCTGGACGCATATTCTGGTTATAACCAGATCAGATTAAAAGAAGATGATGAAGCCAAGACAGCGTTCATAACACCTTATGGCGTGTTTTGCTACAGAACAATGCCTTTTGGTCTGAAAAACGCGGGAGCAATATATCAGCGGATGATGCAGAAGTGCTTAGCAACACAGATTGGTAAAAACGTACAAGTGTACATCGACGATGTCGTCATAACTTCAAAAAAGGGGACAACGTTGATCGAGGATTTGAAAGAAACTTTCGACAACCTTGACAAGTTCTGCCTTAAGTTGAACCCGACAAAATGCTCCTTCGGCGTTTCTGCGGGAGAACTTCTCGGATTCCTAGTATCAGCAAGAGGGATCGAAGCCAATCCAGAGAAAATCCAAGCCATCGTAACGATGAGGAAGCCGACAAAGTTGAAAGAAATACAACAGTTGACGGGGCGAGTCGCAGCTTTAAGCAGATTCGTCGCCAGGCTAGGAGAAAAAGCATTGCCGTTCTATGCTCTGATCAAGCAAGGAGAGAAGTTTCAGTGGAATGACGAGGCGAACAAAGCTTTCGAGGATCTCAAGCGCACAATCTCGACACCACCAATCTTGGTGGTGCCTAAAGAGAAAGAACCCCTCCTGCTATACATTGCGGCCACACCTCAGGTGGTCAGCACAGCTCTCGTAGTCGAAAGGGAAGAAGAAGGAAAACTCCACGGAGTACAGAGGCCAGTATATTTCATCAGTGAAGTATTGTCGCCTTCAAAACAGCGGTACCCGCAGTACCAGAAGCTAGCATATGAAGTGTTCACAACAGCAAGAAAGTTGCGACACTATTTTTTGGCGCATCCGATAATAGTGGTCAACGAGGCGCCTTTATCAAATATGTTAAACAATCCAGAAGCTACGGGTCGTGTCTCCCTTTGGGGAATAGAGCTTTCCCCTCGGGACATCACGTATGAAAAAAGAAAAGCAATCAAGTCGCAGATTTTACCAGACTTCATCGCAGAGTGGATGGAGCTACAAAATACGGGACCCCCAGATTTATCGATAACCTGGACTATGAACTTTGACGGATCCAAAAGGTTGGAGGGAGCTGGAGCAGGCGTGATACTAATATCACCTGAAGGCGACAAATTAAAGTATGTCTTACGGATGACGTTCCCAAACGCGTCTAACAATGAGGCAGAATATGAAGCTCTCATACACGGCATGAAGATGGCGAAGGCTTGTGGTGCAACTCGCCTGAAAATCTTTGGCGACTCACAATTGGTGGCTCAGCAGGTCATGAATCAATGTGATGCAGTCAATGAAAGTATGATAGCGTACAAGGAGATGTACAATGAGCTCGAAAAGCTATTTGATGGATGCGAAGTAAATCACATCAGCAGGTTGAGTAACGATGAAGCCGATGTTCTTGCAAACATCGGGTCGCAGTGTCTCGCGATTCCACCAGGCGTGTTTTGGGAAGAAATAACAGAGAGGTCTACAAAGCCGAAGAAATTAAAGAAGAAGGAGAAGGACGAGAAACCCTCGGGGGCTACAGAAGAAGCACTAGAAGAAGAAGAGGAGCAGGATCTAGTAATGATGGTGCAAATACCATGGATGCAGGCGTACATATCATACATACTAAGGAAAACAATACCCGACGATCCAGTTGAAGCAAGGCGAGTTATTAGACATTCCAAAGCCTTTACTGTGGTCAAAGGAGAGTTGTACAAGCGAAGTATATCAGGTGTGTTACAAAGGTGCGTTACACCCGAAGAAGGAAGGGTAATTCTGAAGGAAGTACACGAAAGAGTATGCGGTCATCACGCAAGCAGCCGAGCTATTGTGGCCAAGGTCTTCAGAGCAGGATTTTACTGGTTGACAGCAATCGAGGATGCGAAGGAAATAGTGCGGACTTGCGACGCGTGCCAAAGATTTGCTGCAAGGCCTCATTCTCCGGCAGCAGAGTTGATGCCAATACCGTTGTCTTGGCCCTTTGCTCAATGGGGTCTCGATATGGTGGGAAAGCTGCACAAGGCCTCGCCAGGAGGATACGAGTATATGCTAGTCGCTGTCGACAAATTCACCAAGTGGATAGAAGCAAAGCCGATAAATTCACCAGACGGAGCGTCGGCAATCAAGTTTGTGAAAAGCATTGTCTTTCGATTTGGAGTCCCTCATAGCATCGTCACGGACAATAGCAGTAATTTCACATCCAAGGAGTTCAAGGCATACTGTGCAGAGGTGGGCATTAAATTCCACTTCGCGTCAGTTTCGCACCCGCAGACCAACGGTCAAGTCGAGAAAGCCAACGGTATCATCTGCAATGGCATCAAGAAGCGTTTAGTAGGACCATTGGAAAAAGCTCGACATACTTGGCCAGAGGAGCTGCCGAGTGTGTTATGGAGTATCCGAACAACACCAAATACAGCGACACAGGAGACTCCGTCCTTTCTAGTCCATGGAGCAGAGGCAGTACTGCCGATTGAAATAGAGCATGACTCCCCAAGAGTAACGGAATACGACGAAGAAGCGTCCAGAAGAGCATTGGAAGATGATGTTGACGCACTCGATGAAGCTCGAGATGAAGTGTTATCGCGGGTTGCTAAGTACCAGCAAGATCTGAAAAACTACCACAGTCGACGTTTGCGACCAAGGTCTTTCCAGGTTGGAGACTTAGTTCTGCGGCTCAATCAGAAAAGCCATGAAAAACTCGAGTCGCCATGGCTTGGACCTTACATCGTCAAAGAAGTAATCGAAGGAGGCGCATACAGGATAAAGGACAAGAAGACAGGAGCTGTCAAGCCAAATCCTTGGAACGTGGCACACCTCAGGCGTTTCTACGCCTAGAGTCGAAATATAGTCCTCCTTGTGTACTGAAACGCCCGCGAGTTTTCAGACGCACTCTTTTCCTTTTTCGGGGCACCGAGTGGGGCTGGAAAAGGTTTTTAATGAGGCGGACTCGCGGTGCTGCAATATAATAAAGATAGTGGAGATATACATCTTTTACTTCGACATGCTGGGGGGCTTGCGCCCAGAAACTACAATATATATATACAACGCCAACGCACAAAATATCTCGCCTTGGTGCAAAACACCTCGTCAAATAAAAAAGACGATACAAAATAGTGGTCGACAAAAGAGCTCGGGGGCTAGTACCCGCAAAAATAGTACAACCAATATAGTTCATTGTTTTGCCTTTGTTAAAACCTCGCATACACAATAGAGGAAATTGTCACCAACACGCTCGGGGGCTTGACAAGGAAAAACAAAAATATTTACTGGCTTTACAATATAGATTATGTTTACAACATACAAGATGCAGCTCCTGGAAAAACTCGACAAGACACAACTCTCAATTGCTGCCTAGTATATCATCTATGGTCATCCGTTCATTATTTACAGTGCGAGTACTATGCTCAGCATAGCTGCCCTTCACAAAGAACTCAGCATCCATCCGAAGAAGTTCATCCATCATATCCTCGGCTACAGGAGTTACCATATCGTCAATTTTGCCAACATTCCTTTTCCTTTTCGCCATCTTAGTCAAGCACTTGTTAACAATTTGACTCATGTCAAACTTGGGATAGCAGATTTTTATCATCATCATAGCAAACCGGGCGCCGGCAGATAGCTGGGCACGCACAAATCCATGGATCCGAGGCGCATCTCGAAATTTATCCATCAAAGCAGGAAGGGTTTCTGGCATCTTGATGCGTGCAATTAACACACGTCCGTTGGGAACCCCAAGAGGAAGGTGTGATGCAGACAGTAGCAAGTTTTCCCTCAGAAAGAAACCAAGGTTTATCGAACCAGGAGGAGCCAAGAAGCACGTTGAAGGTTGATGGCGGCGAAGTGTAGTGCGGCGCAACACCAGGGATTCCGACGCCAACGTGGAACCTGCACAACACAATCAAAGTACTTTGCCCCAACGTAACGGTGAGGTTGTCAATCTCACCGGCTTGCCGTGAACAAAGGATTAACCGTATTGTGTGGAAGATGATTGTTTGCAAAGAACAAGTAAAGAACAAGTATTGCAATAGATTGTATTTCAGATGTAAAGAATAGACCGGGGTCCACAGTTCACTAGCGGTGTCTCTCCCATAAGATAAATAGCATGTTGGGTGAACGAATTACAGCTTGGGCAATTGACAAATAAAGAAGGCATAACAATGCACATACATATATCATGATGAGTACTATGAGATTTAATCGTGGCATTACGACAAATACATAGACCGCCATCCAAAGATGCATCTATGCCTAAAAAGTCCATTTTCAGGTTATCATCCGAACCCCTTCCGGTATTAAGTTGCAAGCAACGGACAATTGCATTAAGTATGGTGCGTAATGTAATCAACACAAATATCCTTAGACAAAGCATCGATGTTTTATCCCTAGTGGCAACAAGCACATCCACAACCTTAGAACTTTCTCGTCACTCGTCCCGCATTTAATGGAGGCATGAACCCACTATCGAGCATAAATACTCCCTCTTGGAGTCACAAGTATCAACTTGGCCAGAGCCTCTACTAGCAATGGAGAGCATGCAAGAACATAAACAACTCATATATGATAGATTGATAATCAACTTGACATAGTATTCAATATCCATCGGATCCCAACAAACACAATATGTAGGATTACAAATAAACGATCTTGATCATGATAGGCAGCTCACAAGATCGAGCATGATAGCAAAATTAGGAGAAGACGACCATCTAGCTACTGCTATGGACCCATGGTCCAGGGGTGAACTACTCACACATCGATCCGGAGGCGATCATGGCGATGAAGAGTCCTCCGGGAGATGATTCCCCTCTCCGGCAGTGGTGCCGGAGGCGATCTCCCTGAATCCCCCGAGATGGGATTGGCGGCGGCTGCGTCTCTGGAAGGTTTTCCGTATCGTGGCTCTCGGTACTGGGGGTTTCGCGACGAAGGCTTTAAGTAGGCGGAAGGGTAGGTCAGGGGGCGTCACGAGGGGCCCACACGCTAGGGCCGCGCGGCCAAGACCTGGGCCGCGCCGCCCTGTTGTGTGGCCGCCTCGTGGCCCCACTTCGTATCTACATCGGTCTTCTGGAAGCTTCGTGAAAAAATAGGCCCCTGGGCATTGATTTCGTCCAATTCCGAGAATATTTCCTTACTAGGATTTCTGAAACCAAAAACAGCGAAAAACAAGAATCGGCTCTTCGACATCTCGTCAATAGGTTAGTGCCGGAAAATGAATAATAATGACATATAATGTGTATAAAACATGTGAGTATCATCATAAAAGTAGCATGGAACATAAGAAATTATAGATACGTTTGAGACGTATCAAGCATCCCCAAGCTTAGTTCCTACTCGCCCTCGAGTAGGTAAACGATAACAAAGATAATTTCTGAAGTGACATGCTATCATAATCTTGACCAATACTATTGTAAAGCACATGAGATGAATGCAGCGATTCGAAGCAATGATGAAAATAATGAGTAAACAAATGAATCATATAACAAAGACTTTTCATGAATAGTACTTTCAAGACAAGCATCAATAAGTCTTGCATAACAGTTAACTCATAAGCAATAAATTCTTAGTAGAAAGCTTTGAAACAACACAAAGGAAGATATAAGTTTCAGCGGTTGCTTTCAACTTCAACATGTATATCTCATGGATAATTGTCAACACAAAGCAATATAACAAGTGCAATAGGTAAACATGTAAGAATCAATGCACACAGTTTACACAAGTGTTTGCTTCTAAGATAGAAAGAATAGGTAAACTGACTCAACAATAAAGTAGAAGAAAGGCCCTTCGCAGAGGGAAGCATGGATTACTATTTTTGTGCTAGAGCTTTTATTTTGAAAACGAGAAACAATTTTGTCAACGGTAGTAATAAATCATATGATTTATGTATAAGATATCTTATAAGTTGCAAGCCTCATGCATAGTATACCAATAGTGCCCGCACCTTGTCCTAATTAGCTTGTATTAACACGGATTATCATTGCATAACATATGTTTCAACCAAGTGTCACAAAGGGGTACCTCTATGTCGCATGTACAGGAGTCTAAGGAGAAGGTTCGCATTGGATTTATCGCTTTTGATCATTCTCAACTTAGACACCCATACCGGGACAACATAGACAACAGATAATGGACTCCTCTTTTAATGCTTAAGCATTCAACAACAGTTAATATTCTCATAAGAGATTGAGGTTTTATGTCCAAACTGAAACTTCCACCATGATTCATGGCTTTAGTTAGCGGCCCAATGTTCTTCTCTAACAATATGCATACTCAAACCATTTGATTATGAAAATCGCCCTTACTTCAGACAAGACGAACATGCATAGCAACTCACATGATATTCAACAAAGGTAAAAGTTGATGGCGTCCCCAGAAACATGGTTACCGCACAACAAGCAACTTATTAAGAAATAAGACACATAAGTACATATTCTTCACCACAATAATTTTTAAGGCTATTTGTCCCATGAGCTATATATTGCAAAGGCAAAGAATGGAATTTTAAAGGTAGCACTCAAGTAATGTACTTTGGAATGGCGGAGAAATACCATGTGGTAGGTAGGTATGGTGGACACAAATGGCATGGATTTTGGCTCAAGGATTTGGATGCACGAGAAGAATTCCTCTCAATACAAGGCTAGGCTAGCAAGGTTGTTTGAAGCAAACTCAAGTATAAAATGGTACAGCAAGACTCACATATAAATATATTGTAAGCATTATAAGACTTTACATCGTCTCCTTGTTGTTCAAACACCTCAACCAGAAAATATCTAGACTTAGAGAGTCCAATCATGCAAACCAAATTTTACCAAGCTCTATGTAGTTATTCATTAATAGGTGCAAAGTACATGATGCAAGAGCTTAAACATGATCTATATGAGCACAACAATTGCCAAGTATCACATTATTCAAAACATTATACCAATACCACATGCGGCATTTTCCGTTTCTAACCATATATCAATGAATGAGGTAGTTCAACTTTCGCAATGAACATTAAAAATAAAGCTAAGAACACATGTGTTCATACGAAACAGCGAAGCGTAATATCTCCAATATAAAGAATGCTAGGATCCGATTTTATTCAAACAAAAACAAAAGCAAAAGCAAACAGACGCTCCAAGCAAAGCACATAAGATGTGACTGAATAAAAATATAGTTTCACTAGAAGAACCTGATAATGTCGTCGATGAAGAAGGGGATGCCTTGGGCATCCCCAAGCTTAGATGCTTGAGTCTTCTTGAGATATGCAGGGATGAACCACGGGGGCATCCCCAAGCTTAGACTTTTCACTCTTCTTGATCATATTGTATCATCCTCCTCTCTTGACCCTTGAAAACTTCCTCCACACCAAACTCGAAACAAACTCATTAGAGGGTTAGTGCATAATTCATATATTCAGAGGTGACATAATCATTCTTAACACTTCTGGACATTGCACAAAGCTACTGAAAGTTAATGGAACAAAGAAATCCATCGAACATAGCAAAACAGGCAATGCGAAATAAAAGGCAGAATCTGTCAAAACGAATCAGTCCGTAAATACGAATTTTACAGGGGCACTTAACTTGCTCAGATGAAAATTCTCAAATTGAATGAAAGTTGCGTACATATCTGAGGATCACGCACGTAAACTTGCAGATTTTTCTGAGTTACCTACAGAGAATTCTGCCCAGATTCGTGACAGCAAGAAATCTGTTTCTGCGCAGTAATCCAAATCTAGTATTGACTTTACTATCAAAGACTTTACTTGGCACAACAATGCAATAAAATAAAGATAAGGAGAGGTTGCTACATGATGACCCACAAGTATAGGGGGTGTATCGTAGTATCTTCGATAAGTAAGAATGTCGATCCCAACGAGGAGCAGAAGGTGTTGACAAGCAGTTTTGATGAAGGATTCACTGTAAATGCTCACAGACAAGTATTCAAGGGGTTTTGATGTAACAGATGAATAAAGTACGAGTAAGTAAAATGCGAGAGAAATAATTGAGTGGCCCAATCCTTTTTAGCAAAAAGGACAAGCCGGTTTGTTTACTTATAATGACCAAACGTTCTCGAGGACACACGGGATTTTAGTCTAGTGCTTTCGCTTCATACAGCTAATTAATCTTCATTGTTTTGATAAGTGTTGTGTGGGTGAACCTATGCTAATGTACCGCCCTTCCTAGGACTAATACATACTTGTGATTATACCCCTTGCAAGCATCCGGAAATACAAGAAAGTAAATAAGATAAATCTAACCACAGCCTTAAACTCTAAGATCCTGCGATCCCTCCTGCATCGATATACCAACGGGGCTCGGGTTTCGTCACTCCGGCAACCCCGCAATTGGCAAACGAGTACAAGATGCATTCCCCTAGGCCCATAAATGGTGAAGTATCGTGTAGTCGACGTTCACACGACACCACTAGAAGAATGACACCACAACTTAAATATCATAACATTGAATACTACTCAACCATAATTCACTACTAACATTTAGACTTCACCCATGTCCTCAAGAACTAAACGAACTACTCACGAGACATCATATGGAACATGATCAGAGGTGATATGATGATGAATAACAATCTGAACATAAACCTTGGTTCAATGATTTCACTCAATAGCATCAATAACAAGTAGAAATCAACACCGGGAGAGTTTCCCCTATCAAACAATCAAGATCCAACCCGAATTGTTACAGCGGTGACGAGGTGCAGCGGTGGAGATGGCGGTGATGATGATGGAGATGATGACGATGGTGATGGAGATGATGTCCAGCTCGATGACGGTGACGATGGCGTCGATTTCCCCCTCCGGGAGGGAATTTCCCCGGCGGATTCCTGCCCGCCGGTGAGCTCTTTTCTCTCTGGTGTTCTCCGAATACCTTTAACATCCCTTGGATAGGGCATCTTCTCAATTGCTTCAACTTTAGCTCTATCAACTTCAATACCTCTCTCGGAAATTTTATGTCCCAATACAATTCCTTCATTAACCATAAAGTGGCATTTCTCCCAATTAAGAACAAGGTTAGTTTCTTCACATCTCTCGCAAAACTTTATCGAGGTTTCGCAAGCAATTATCAAAAGAATTCCCATAGACAGAAAAATCATCCATGAATACCTCTACAATACTCTCGCAAAAGCCATGAAAAATAGCAGACATGCATCTTTGAAAAGTAGCAGGAGCATTACATAAACCGAAAGGCATACGTCTATAAGCATAAGTTCCATAGGGACAAGTGAAAGTGGTTTTCTCTTGATATTTAGTTTTAACAGCAATTTGTGAAAACCCAGAATAACCATCAAGAAAGCAAAAATGAGTATTTTTAGACAACCTTTCTAGCATTTGATCAATAAAGGGTAAAGGGTAATGATCTTTCTTAGTAACTTTATTAACTTTCCGAAAATCAATGCACATTCTGTACCCTACAACTACTCTTTGAGGGATGAGCTCATCATTATCATTAGGTACAACGATCATTCCTCCTTTCTTAGGAACACAATGCACAGGACTAACCCATCTACTATCAGCAATAGGATATATAATACCAGCTTCAAGAAGTTTTAATACCTCATTCCTTACCACTTCCTTCATCTTCGGAATTAGACGACGTTGATGTTCAACAACAGGCTTTGCATCATCTTCCATATTAATAGCATGTTGGCAAATAGGGGGAGAAATCCCCTTCAAATCATCAAGAGTGTAGCCAATAGCTCCTCGGTGTTTCTTCAATACTTCCAATAACCTTTCTTCCTCAATATCTGAAATCTTAGAACTAATAATAACAGGATATATTTTCTTATCATCAATATGAGCATACTTAAGATTATCAGGCAATGGTTTTAAATCAAAAACAGGATCTTCCTTTGGTGGTGGTGTTGTACCTAGATCTTCAACCGGCAAGTCATGTTTAAGAATAGGTTGACGAAGGAAAATTTCATCAAGCTCATTTCTTTCTTCCCTAAAGACTTCACTCTCACTATTCTCCAAATGTTGCTGCAAAGGATTAGTAGGAGCAAGAGCAATAGACGCACTACTTGTTCAATTCTAAAATCATTATTAGGCAAATCAGCTTTATAAGGAGTTTTGGCAAATTTAGAGAAATTAAACTCATAAGATTCACCAGCAAATTTAGTAACAATCTTTTCCTTCTTGCAATCTATAACAGCTCCACAAGTATTCAGGAATGGTCTACCAAAAATAATAGGACAATACTTACTAGCAGCAGAACCAAGTACCAAAAAGTCAGCAGGATATTTAATCTTACCACATAGAACTTCCACATCTCGAACAATACCAATTGGAGAGATAGTTTCTCTATTAGCTAGCCGAATAACCACATCAATATCTTCAAGTTCACAAGAACCAATTTCGTGCATAATCTCCGTGTAAAGCTCATAAGGAATAGCACTAATACTTGCACCAATGTCACATAAACCATAATAACAATGATCACCAATTCTAACAGAGAGCATAGGAACACTAGCTTTCCTAGACTTATTAGGATGTGAAACAATATTAGAGGCATCTTCACAGAAAATAATATGACCATCCTCCACATTTTCACTCACAAGATCTTTAATAATTGCAATAGCAGGTTCAACCTTAATTTGTTCTTCAGGTTCTATAGGTTTCTTTTCACTTTTATTAACCACACTAGATATAACAGAGTACTCCTTCATTTTAGCAGGGAAAGGAGTTTTTTCAATATAAGCTTCAGGAATAACATGATCAACAGTTTCAACTACAACACATTTATTTATAGATGAATCAATTTTATCTTTATACGGTTCATGATACTTATCAAAGTTCTTCTTAGGAAATTCATAATGAGAAGCAAAAGCTTTATAAAGATTTGCAACAACTTGAGAATCAAGACCATAAGTAGCACTCATATTACGAAATTTATCAGTATCCATAAAAGCTTCAATGCATTTATAATCATAATTTATACCTGACTCTCTATCTTTGTCGTTCTCCCATCCTTCAGTATTCTCCTGGATCTGATCAAGAAGGTCTCTTTAAACTCTTCTTTGTTGCGTGTAAATGATCCCGAACAAGAAGTATCCAGCAAGGTCTTGTCTTGAAAAGAAAGTCTTGCATAGAAATTATCAATAATAACATTACCAGGAAGCTCATGAATGGGGCATTTGAGCATTAAAGACTTCAATCTCCCCCAAGCTTGGGCAATACTTTCTCCATCATGAGGCCAGAAATTATATATGCTGTTCCGATCTTTGTGAATTTCACTTGGAGGATAGAATTTGGAATAAAATAAAGGCACAATGTCCTCCCAATTAAGAGAATCCCTATTCTTCGAGCAATTTATACCGAGTGCGCTGCTTTACTGCATAGTCGATATAGAGAATAGTTTCTTTCTAACTTCATCCATAGCAATACCTGCACATTTGAATAACCCGCATAATTCATGTAAAAAAAGTAAATGATCACCAGGATGGACAGTTCCATCCCCTTCATAGCGGTTATCCATAACACGTTCAATAATTTTCATAGGTATTTTATATGGTATTACTTCCTCACCTGGCGCCTCATCCACTACCGTTGCAGTAGTAGTAGATTTCCCAAATAGAAATTGAAGAGAAGATCTCTCCATAATGACTTATAGCAAGCAAGTGAAATAAAATCAGCACAAGCAATAAAGGTTTTCCTTACCAATTCTACTTACCAATAGCGCTTCACTCCCTGAGCAACGACGCCGTAAAATAGTCTTGATGACCCACAAGTATAGGGGGTGTATCGTAGTATCTTCGATAAGTAAGAATGTCGATCCCAACGAGGAGCAGAAGGTGTTGACAAGCAGTTTCGATGAAGGATTCATTGTAAATGCTCACATACAAGTATTCAAGGGGTTTTGATGTAACAGATGAATAAAGTATGAGTAAGTAAAATGCGAGAGAAATAATTGCAGCGAGTGGCCCAATCCTTTTTAGCACAAAGGACAAGCCGGTTTGTTTACTTATAATGACCAAACGTTCTCGAGGACACACGGGATTTTAGTCTAGTGCTTTCGCTTCATACAGCTAATTAGTCTTCATTGTTTTGATAAGTGTTGTGTGGGTGAACCTATGCTAATGTACCGCCCTTCCTAGGACTAATACATACTTGTGATTATACCCCTTGCAAGCATCCGCAAATACAAGAAAGTAAATAAGATAAATCTAACCACAGCCTTAAACTCTAAGATCCTGCGATCCCTCCTGCATCGATATACCAACGGGGGCTCAGGTTTCTGTCACTCCGGCAACCCCGCAATTGGCAAACGAGTACAAGATGCATTCCCCTAGGCCCATAAATGGTGAAGTATCGTGTAGTCGACGTTCACACGACACCACTAGAAGAATGACACCACAACTTAAATATCATAACATTGAATACTACTCAACCATAATTCACTACTAACATTTAGACTTCACCCATGTCCTCAAGAACTAAACGAACTACTCACGAGACATCATATGGAACATGATCAGAGGTGATATGATGATGAATAACAATCTGAACATAAACCTTGGTTCAATGGTTTCACTCAATAGCATCAATAACAAGTAGAAATCAACACCGGGAGAGTTTCCCCTATCAAACAATCAAGATCCAACCCGAATTGTTACAGCGGTGACGAGGTGCAGCGGTGGAGATGGCGGTGATGATGATGGAGATGATGACGATGGTGATGGAGATGATGTCCAGCTCGATGACGGTGAGTCGGTGACGATGGCGTCGATTTCCCCCTCCGGGAGGGAATTTCCCCGGCGGATTCCTGCCCGCCGGAGAGCTCTTTTCTCTCGGTGTTCTCCGCCCCGCGAGGCGGGCTGTGACTCTTCGCGACTATCCTCTGGGGCTTAGGTTTTCGGGACGAAGACGTACGCGAAGAAAAGGAGGCGAGAGAGGGCTGTGGGCCCCCTCCTCACAGGGCGGCGCGGCCAGGCCTTGGGCCGCGCCGGCCTATGAGGTGGGCCCACCTCGGGTCCCCTCGGCTCCCCCTTCTGGCTCCCTTCGTCTTCTGGAAAAATAGGAATTTTCATATAATTTCCGTCAACTTCTGATCTTCCGAAATATTGCATCCTGACGGTGCTTTTTCCAGCAGAATCCTGGCTCCGGTGCGCGATCCTCCAATAATCATGAAACATGCAAAATAGATGAAATAACATAAGTATTATCTCCAAATATGAAATATATCAATGAATAACAGCAAATTATGATATAAAATAGTGATGCAAATTGGACGTATCAACTCCCCCCCATGCTTAGACTTCGCTTGTCCCCAAGCGAAACTGAACTCGGTAAACAGGACCACATGTTTATTGAGTGAAGAGTCGATAAATAAAATACGGACAAGAAGCATCATATTAATTCACACAAGATATAATAGTGAACAACTTCCTCATATAATTCAACTTGAAGCAAGTAAAAGGAAATCACAAGTAAAGGTGCATAGAAAATCATAATTGGTGATGGCAAACTTCGTTCTTGGTCAAAGAACAGTTAACAGATTATACTTATCTATCGAGCGGAGCTCTTATATTAAAGCTTATATATAGCACAACTTGCATACTCAATCATAATAATCTCCTCATAATCATTGATAATCTTCAAAGCTATATTCATCAGATAAAACTTGTACTAAACAAGGAAGAATAAAAAGGCATGATTAAATATATCACAATATAGATGGTTGGATCACAACAACTCAAATGCTTGCTTAAGATGGAGGGAAATAGGTTTACTGACTCAACATAAAGTAGAAGATAGGCCCTTCGCAGAGGGAAGCAGGGATTAAATCATGTGCTAGAGCTTTTCAAGTTTTAAAATCATATAGAGAGCATAAAAGTAAAGTTTTGAGGGGTGTTTGTTGTTGTCAACGACTGGTAGTGGGTACTCTAACCCCCTTGCCAGACAAACTCTCAAAGAGCAGCTCCCATAAAGTTTTCTTTTTGGTTGACACTCCTTCCAACCTTTGCTTTCACAAACCATGGCTAACCGAATCCTCGGGTGCCTGCCAACAATCTCATACCATGAAGGAGTGTCCTTTTATTTTAGTTTTATTTAGATGACACTCCTCCCCACCTTTGCTTTCTCAAGCCATGGCTAACCGAATCCTCGGGTGCCGTCCAATCAATCACATACCATGGAGGAGTGTCTATTTGTAAAATTACGAAAGTTAATTAATTTGGGACTGGGAACCCCATTGACAGCTCTTTTTGCAAAGTTATTGGATAAGTGGATGAAGCCACTAGTCCATTGGTGAAAGTTGCCCAACAAGATTGAAAGATAAAACACCACATACTTCCTCATGAGCTATAGAACACTGACACAAATAAGGAGTAATAAAGTTTTGAATTGTTTAAAGGTAGCACATGAAGTATTTACTTGGAGTGGCAGGAAATACCACATAATAGGTAGTTATAGTGGACACACATGGCATGGGTTTTGGTTTAAAGGTTTGGATGCACGAGAAGCATTCCCTCTCAGTACAGGTCTTTTGGCTAGCAAGGTTAATTAGCAAGCATAGGAGTTGAGGGAGACAAACAAATATACATGTGATAGAGACAATCATGCATCTTACTTGTAAGCACAAACAATTTTAACTTCAGAATACTAAGCTAAGAACTAACAAGAAAGATAATAACATATCTACATGTATTTCCTCTTTTCTACTTAAAACTCAAAGTATTGTTGCTATTGACCAATGCTAAGTTTGCCAAAACCAAATAGGTTTACTGAATTCTCCCAAAGTGATACCAATACTAACAACAAGATCAATCACATAATAGAGATTGCAAACTAAAATAAAATGTGCAATATGTAAATGATAGAACTTCTCATTAATATTCCATAACGATAACTCACACCAAGGGATACATAGATAACCAACTAAAGGGAGATACTTCCATACCGCAACACATCTTATATGATAACTTCCCTACTCATGATATGACACTACTTGATAATATAAAGTAAAAGATAGTGATGATGTGATACCGCGGCACTCCCCAAGCTTGGAACAAACCAAGGGGATGCCAATACCGATGATGAATTACTCCTTCGGTGATGATGGTGAATCCTTGCCATCATCAGATTTCCAAGGAAGAGGTTCTCCATCAACAAAATACATCTTGGTCTCCGGAATCCTGAAACTAGCAGCATAACTTATGTGTTTAAACCTGTTTTCATACTCACAGTTTTGATTCTGAATATCATAGAGTTGAGCTTGGAGTTTGTTGGTGGTGTCGTGAAGCGAGAAGATATCGTCCCACAACTTTGCAGTCTCCTTCTTGTGTCCATCAATAAGTTCAGACACAATCTTGTGGAAGATGTCCACTTCACGCTCAGCCATCTTCTTGTAGTTGAAGACCTCCTGTTCTAGTTTCTCCACCCTGTCTTCCAAGCTTCCTTCTCCTTTAGGGCCCTGGACATCTTTGATCTGCAACTTTCCATCTACAAGCAGCAATTCCTTGGGGTGCATCTTCAGCTCGTTCATGTACGGGTTAACGACGTCCTCAAAGAAACTGTCCTTCGGAGTTCCCGACGAAGACATGGCGGTTCTAGATCCGAAGCAGATCCTGGCAGAAAACAGCTCGAAACAAAACACGTCGAGAAAACGATATACGGACCTCCAGGGGTCCGGGGAATTATATAGCAGTAATTTTTACGTCAGAAGGAAAATACCAGATCGAACAAGAGTCGGAGGGGGACAACGAGGCGGTGTCCTCATAGGGCGGCGCGGCCAGGCTGGGCCCGCGCCGGCCTATGGGGGCACGCCCTCGTGCGTCTCCTCCACTCCGTTTCGATCTCGTAATTTTTCATATTTTCCAAAAACAGCAAAAACATTGTTCAGAAAGTAAAACGCGGACTTTTTATTACCAGTACTGTTACCTATTCAAAGTCGAACTCTGCAGAACTGTCAACTTGACCTTTGATGAAAGCTTCCGGAGTTACCACTTGGATAATATGAACATCTTCATTATAAGAATCTCCAGCGATATAATGCTTGAGTCTTTGTCCATTCACTACTTGCGTGGCATTACCTTGAAGAGAGCTAATTTTAATTGCTCCTGATCGATAAACCTCATCAATGACATATGGTCCTTCCCATTTTGAGAGTAATTTCCCTGCAAAGAATCTGAGACGAGACCGATACAATAGGACTTTATCCCCAACATTAAATTCTCTTTTGATAATTCTTCTATCATGCCATTTCTTAACTTTCTCTTTAAAGAGTTTAGCATTTTCATAAGCTTCACTTCTCCATTCATCTAGAGAACTTAATTGTAACAACCTCTTATCACCGGCTAGTTTAGGATCTTTGTTTAGTTCTCTAACAGCCCAATAAGCTTTGTGCTCTAGTTCTAAAGGTAAATGACAAGCTTTTCCATAAACCATTTTATAAGGTGACATTCCCATGGGGTTTTTATAAGCAGTTCTATAAGCCCATAGTGCTTCCTTCAATTTAATAGCCCAGTTCTTTCTAGTTTTATTAACAGTCTTTTGCAAGATAGATTTAATCTCTCTATTTGATAATTCTACTTGCCCACTAGTTTGAGGATGATAAGCGGAAGCAATTCTATGATTAATACCATATTTAGCAAGAGTTTTTCTAAAACCACCATGAATAAAATGAGAACCTCCATCAGTCATAATATATCTAGGAACTCCAAATCTAGGAAAAATAATATCTAAAAGCATTTTTAAAGAAGTCTCACCATCAGCACTTTTTGTGGGTATAGCTTCTACCCATTTAGTAACATAATCAACAACGACAAGTATATGAGTGTTACCTTCGAAGAAGGGAAAGGACCCATGAAGTCAAATCCCCAACAATCGAATGGTTCAATAACAAGAGTATAATTCATAGGCATTTCATTGCGTCCGGAGATATTACCAACCCTTTGACATTCATCACAAGATAAAATAAACTTCCTTGCATCTTTGAAGAGAGTTGGCCAATAAAAACCTGATTGTAGAACCTTTTGTGCGGTTCTATCTCCGGCGTGATGTCCTCCATAAGCACTACCATGACATTTACTCAATATCTCTTGTTGTTCATATTCAGGAACACATCTTCGCATAATACCATCCACTCCTTCTTTATATAAGTGTGGGTCATCCCAAAAATAATGCCTCAAGTCATAAAAGAATTTCCTCCTTTGCTGAGACTGAAAAGGTTGGAGGCAAGTACTTGGAAACAATAAAGTTAGCATAATCAGCATACCAAGGACTATCTCGCGAGCTCACCTTTATTACAGCCAATTGTTCATTTGGAAAACTATCATTAACAGGAACATGATCATAAGCAATATTTTCCAATCTAGACAAATTATCAGACAATAGTGATTATCGGCACCTTTCCTATCTATAATATGTAAATCAAATTCTTGCAAAAGAAGTACCCATCTAATAAGCCTTGGCTTAGCATCTTTCTTCGTCATAAGGTATCTAATTGCAGCATGATCAGTATGGATTGTAACTTTTGAATCAACAATATAGGATCTAAACTTGTCACAAGCAAAGACTACATCTAACAATTCTTTTTCAGTTGTAGCATAATTTCTTTGAGCAGCATCAAGAGTTTTGCTAGCATAATGAATAACATTCAATTTTTTATCTACTCGCTGTCCAAGAACAGCGCCTACAGACAAAATCACTAGCATCACACATAATTTCAAATGGTAAGTTCCAATCAGGAGGTTCAACTACAGGAGCAGTTGTTAAGGCTTTCTTTAGAGTTTCAAAAGCTTCCTTACAATCATCATCAAAAACAAAAGGTACATCTTTGTGAAGAAGATTAGTAAGAGGCTTTGAAATCTTGGAGAACTCTTTAATAAATCTCCTATAAAACCCAGCATGACCAAGAACACTACGAATACCTTTAACATCCCTTGGATAGGGCATCTTCTCAATTGCTTCAACTTTAGCTCTATCAACTTCAATACCTCTCTCGGAAATTTTATGTCCCAATACAATTCCTTCATTAACCATAAAGTGGCATTTCTCCCAATTAAGAACAAGGTTAGTTTCTTCACATCTCTCGCAAAACTTTATCGAGGTTTCGCAAGCAATTATCAAAAGAATTCCCATAGACAGAAAAATCATCCATGAATACCTCTACAATACTCTCGCAAAAGCCATGAAAAATAGCAGACATGCATCTTTGAAAAGTAGCAGGAGCATTACATAAACCGAAAGGCATACGTCTGTTATCACCAGATTTTGGCTAAATCAGGAGATGGGCCGTAGGTGAGATGGGCTTAAGGTTAAAAGCGTGAAGGATCTCTGAAGCGGCCTGACACGAAGAAGTTGGGCTAAATTGCCCATGTATCTGTATTATAGTAGATCGCATCTTAGATTTAGGAGTTAGAGTTTTACTCGTGCACGGTTAGGTGCACACTTGAATTAGAAAGTCCCTTGGACTATAAATATGTATCTAGGGTTTATGGAATAAACAACAACCAACGTTCAACACAATCAATCTCGGCGCATCGCCAACTCCTTCGTCTCGAGGGTTTCTTCCGGTAAGCACCATGCTGCCTAGATCGCATCTTGCGATCTAGGCAGCATAAGCTTATTCACGTTGTTCATGCGTTGCTCGTGCTGAAGCCTTTTTGATGGCGAGCAACGTAGTTATCTTAGATGTGTTAGGGTTAGCATTGTTCTTCGTATCATATGATGTCGTAGTGCAACCCTTATACATCTAGCCGCCCTTACACCTATCTTAGGTGTAGGGGCGGCACCCCGCTTGATCATTGTTTAGTAGATCCGATCCGTTACGGTTGCTCCTTGTTCTTCAAGGATTAGTTTAATATCCGCAATAGTTAGGCCTTACAAAGGGTTGGAGGATCCAGCGGCGTGTAGGGTGTAGTTTGCTAGCCCTAGACAGGATGTTCCGGGGATCAACCTCGTGTTGGTTTTTAGGCCCTGTCTAGGATCGGCTTACGATCACCGTACGCGAGCGCGAGGCCCAATCGTGAGTAGGATGATCCGATTATGCGGTGAAAACCCTAAATCGTCGTAGATCGCTTTAGCTTTATCTTGATCAAGCAGGACCACCATATATTCGTACACCTCGTACGAATCATGGGTGGATCGGCTCTTTGAGCCGATTCACGAGACAACCCGAGAGCCGATCGAGGCTCGTATTTAACGTTTACGTGTATGCCATGCAGGAAACTAAGCGAGGCATCATCCAACACCTTCCCGACCAGGTATAGGTCGGGTGGCACGCCCCTGCGACGGCATCGGACGTGTGACCGGAAGGCTTTGCGGGCCGTCGCTCGCGAGGGACCGGGGCCAGCCGCAGCCCTAGTTGTTCCCGGCTCTACGGTGTTGCCGGTCGCTGCCCGCCGGTGGGTTTCGACCGCAACACATTTCGGCACGCCCGGTGGGACCATCTTCGACATCCACCGCATCGCCATCTACATCCGAGATGGCGGAAAGCACTCCGGTCAAGTACGAGGATCCGCACAGACGAGCTCAAGAAGAAGCATGACGAAATCAAGGCGGTCCTCGAAGCCGACCTCATCGGCTCTTTCCACAGAACCCGC
>NC_061510.1:223517036-223569408 GCF_022539505.1 Lolium rigidum | reverse complement strand
GAAGCCTTTTTGATGGCGAGCAACGTAGTTATCTTAGATGTGTTAGGGTTAGCATTGTTCTTCGTATCATATGATGTCGTAGTGCAACCTTTATACATCTAGCCGCCCTTACACCTATCTCAGGTGTAGGGGCGGCACCCCGCTTGATCATTGTTTAGTAGATCCGATCCGTTACGGTTGCTCCTTGTTCTTCAAGGATTAGTTTAATATCCGCAATGGTTAGGCCTTACAAAGGGTTGGAGGATCCAGCGGCGTGTAGGGTGTAGTTTGCTAGCCCTAGACAGGATGTTCCGGGGATCAACCTCGTGTTGGTTTTTAGGCCCTGTCTAGGATCGGCTTACGATCACCGTACGCGAGCGCGAGGCCCAATCGTGAGTAGGATGATCCGATTATGCGGTGAAAACCCTAAATCGTCGTAGATCGCTTTAGCTTTATCTTGATCAAGCAGGACCACCATATATTCGTACACCTCGTATGAATCATGGGTGGATCGGATCTTTGAGCCGATTCACAAGACAACCCGAGAGCCGATCGAGGCTCGTATTTAACGTTTACGTGTATGCCATGCAGGAAACTAAGCGAGGCATCATCCAACACCTTCCCCGACCGGGTATAGGTCAGGTGGCACGCCCTTGCGACGAGCATCGGACGTGTGACCGGAAGGCTTTGCGGGCCGTCGCTCCGAGGGACCGGGGCCAGCCCGCAGCCCTAGTTGTTCCCGGCTCTACGGTGTTGCCGGTCGCTGCCCGCCGGTGGGTTTCGACCGCAACACATTCCGGCACGCCCGGTGGGACAATCTTCGACATCCACCGCATCGCCATCTACATCCGAGATGGCGGAAAGCACTCCGGTCAAGTACGAGGATCTGCCTGACGAGCTCAAGAAGAAGCATGACGAAATCAAGGCAGTCCTCGAAGCCGACCTCATCGGCTCTTTCCACAGAACCCGCTCCCACGGCGTCAGGTGGAAGGGGTTCTCACCTGAAGGCGCACTCGATGGAGTGGACCTGTCCGCCCCGTCAGAAGAACGCACCAGGTCGATGCGTCAGGAGATCAACTTCATGGTGGCTCATTCGCTGCACCGCCACTCTGAGAGCCTGGTGAACACTTTGGAGCGTGTCGCTCTACGCGTGATCCAGGAAATCATGAGCCATCATTATTCTCCGTCGGGACCAGCTCTGGGGACTTACAAAGGAGAAATACCATTCCAGTCCCGTCCACCGCTGCCGTTCGCGTTGGCAGCACCGGAAGTGCCGAACTCATCGGCATACGTCGTCTACAAGATTGGTGGTGATCCTAGTGACTACCAATTCCTACCTGAGGCGCCCAAGGAGATCCCGCACGGATACACGTGCGCATACGTACCAGACTGCAGTACCTGGGCACTCTCGAACCAGGCTGCAACAGCAGGGGCCTCCGGAACAGCAGGAGGGACGTCGGGAGCAGATCTTGAGAAGCAAACGTGGTTAGCCAAGTACGCCACTCCGACAAACCTCCAGAGCTCAGCTCCTGCAGTTGGCTCAGAACTGGAAAAGCAAGCATGGCTGGCTAAGTATGCCACCCCGGCGAATCTTCAGGGTTCGACACCTTCAGCCATCACCGCGGATCAGATTTGTACAATTCCGAAAGATCAGTTCGGCATGATGCCGAAAAGGAAGACGTTCGGCTATACCAAGCCGTACCCCAACGAGTACGAATTGATCCCGCTACCACCCAAATATCGGCTCCCGGACTTCACAAAGTTTAGTGGATCGGATGGTTCCAGCTCCATCGAGCATGTGAGCCGATATTTGGCACAGCTCGGGCACGATCTCAGCATCAGACGAGCTGCGTGTGAGGTTCTTCGCACAGTCCCTCACAGGATAGGCTTTCGGGTGGTACACATCGCTGCCACCGAACTCTATCCGGACTTGGAAGCAGTTGGAGGAGCAATTCCATGAGCAGTATCACTCAGAGGCTTCCGAGGCTGGTATTGCCGATCTAGCACAAGTACGACAGAAGCGCGGGGAAACAGTGTCAGAATACATCCAGCGCTTCAGGACCATTAGGAACCGATGCTATTCGGTTCACGTAAGTGAAAAAGAAGCAGTCGAGTTGGCGGTGGTGGGTCTCTCATCATCGATCAAGGACGTGGCCTCCCAAGCAGACTACCCTTCATTGGCGCACATGGTGCAGAAGCTGTCAGCATATGAACAGCGCCACCCAGATGTTTACCAGGACAAATTCAAGCGTGCGGTGGTCCTGGTTGAGGCAGACGAGGATGAAGGTGCTGCGGGAGATCGATAGGTAGCAGTGGCTGAATGGACTCGAGCGGCAGGCCCCGTGTCCTGCAAATGGGTTAAGCCACAAGGCCCTCCAAAAGGGTTCGACATCGACGTGACCAAAACTGAGCAGATTTTCGATCTCTTACTCACGGAGAAGCATATAAAGGTACCCGAAGGCCACAAGATCCCTACGGTGCGAGAGCTGAACGGAAAGCCATACCGCAAGTGGCATAACACGTTCACCCACACCACTAACGACTGCAGGGTGTGGCGTCAGCAGATGCAAATGGCGATAGAAAAAGGGCGGTTAATTTTCAACCAGTACGCCATGAAGGTCGACACACACCCCTTCCCCGCCGTTAATATGGTGGAGTGTACTTACCATGGAGGGTCCCAGCCAGATTTCTCGTGCAATATCAACATGGTAGGACCTGGGCACCACTCTGGTAAGGACGGAGATGAGGGCAGCTGCTCTCATAGCAAAGACACAGAGGAAGCCGCTCCACGCGATCGGCTCCGCCACGACGGCAAGCGCTACGTCACAGAGGGAGAAGTGAAGAACGTAAGATATCAGCGACCTCTCTCTGATCACCTCCTCAACAAGTATGTGAGTCAGTATGACCAACGCCGGCGATACAACGACGATGATGAACAAGATCGTCTGGCTAGGGACGACAGGAGACATCGTCGGCATGATCACGACGAGGAGCGATACGAGCGCCACGCCAAGGGAAAGTCGAGGGAGCAAGACGACGTGGATAGGCACTGGGATTGCCCCTTCTTCAGACACTGCTGGGATTCAGGAATGAGCCATTGCCAACAATCGGCAACTGCCCAGAATGCAAACAAAAGAAGAAGGATGCAGCTAACGTGTCTGTGTTCAAGCGTCTAGGGCCCCTCCCGCCTCGGAACAACCATGCTGAGTCCGCTCGGGTGGAAGATCTCGAGGAACTAGAGGACGATGATGAAGAAGACAAGTATCATCGGCCCAGGTGGTGCCCTGATGGGCTCAGCCGTTCCCAGAAGCGAAGGGTTCAGCGTCTACGTGGGTTAGAGGAAGCCGAAAGGTTATACCTGCACACGTTGAGGAAGGCACGGCCTGATCTGGCCGCCAAAATTCAGCGAACCCTGGACGAAGAAGGTCGGCCACAAAGAAAAGAGTGGCGCCCCAGACAGAAGAAAGCCGATGATGAGACATCGGCTGGCACAAACATGGTCTCCATCCTTCCAATGGAGTTTAGTGCTCCAGGATTGGACGACTGCGAGCGCATCGACATGACAAAGGACGGGGTTAGGTTGGTTTCATCCACCGGCCTGACCGTGTAACAAAAACAGCGTCTATGGACAAACGTGGTGATGCCGATCCAGGAGATCGGCCCCAAGGATTTATGGAGGAACATTACAAAACCTTCATTGAGCAATTCAACGTGGAGGCCGATTCCAGCAATCGGCCAAAATTATCCTCACCATCCATTCTGCCTGGGTTCAACGTTTGATCCAGCAGGGAATACCTAAAGAGCCGATACCATCAATTCTCTTGACAGAATCGGCTCGGGGGGCACCTAGGTGGATAAAACACGAGGATATGAAGTAGGAGTATCTTGCAAACGCCCAGCAGCCCAAGATATTCTTTGATGATGGGTATTGAAGTATGGGGGCCGATACATAAATCGGCCGTAAAAATTCAAAATTTTTTAAGCACAGCCGATGCGCAGACATCGACTTAAGGATAGAATGCCTTCTTGCAAGTACTCGAGTCCGCAATATCAGCTGGGCGGTTTGAGGGATCATGACCCTGACCAATGCCAAGAGCAGCCTGGACGTGCAGATCAGGTTAAGGATGGATTGCATCAGATCCGCCAAAGGAAAGGACCCGATCTGACCTGCAAGGCGCAGGAAGTGGACTGAAGAAGCTCGGGGTGGCAGTTCACCCTGAAGGTTCTCTGCTCTGGGGAGCCGATTTTGTTGAAATCGGCTGGCTCTGCATCATGACTTGGAAACCGATGGTGACACGTTGGTTAGCCCACTGCTGTTCTCGCCTTGATGGAGGCTCGGGGGGCAACTGACTGCGTAGATATTCTGTTTTTAAGAAGCCGATTGAGATTTCATCGGATGGCCCTCCATCATAACCTTTATCGGCTTCAGCATCAAGTCGTTTCAGCAGCGGTTCTAGGGCTCTCTTGAAGGCGTTGGTCTGCCTCGTTGTCCACTAGAGCTCAAAGTCATCGGTCGAGAAAGGTGAAAGATAGATCGTGAAGGATTGATATGTTAACATCAGCTTTTGAGCATTGATCAAGTTCACGATCACTCCGACGTCAAGAAGATGAAGAATGGATCATGAGAGACCGATGCGTTGTCATCGGCTCATTAAGCATTGGCTAAGTGACGATCGGCGGGATCAGTATAAAGGGAAATCGGCTAAATTGGCATAAAGGAAATCGGCAAAATCAAGTTGGGGAATTTCTTCATTGATAAACGAGATTTCTTACATAGAAGAGCTGATTGCTCTCAAAAGGGAGTACTAAGGGGATACATTGCCCCGTCTACTACTACTGATCCTATGCTAAGGGTCCTATCTACGGGCCGTCGCTGCCCTCGTCGTCACCCTCGTCGCCGCTGTCGGCGCTGCTCCCGGCGGGCTCGTCGTCGCTGCTGTAGCGGCCGCCGGCAGGACCTTCGTTGTCCTCATCCTCCTCGTCGTCGTCGTCGTCGTCGCTGTCGTAGTCGCTGAGATTTCCTGGCCAGGGGCAGTGGCGCTTGGCCGGCGGCTCGTCGGAGGGGCTGTCGTCGTCGTCTTCCTCCACCTCCTCCTCCTCCTTCACCTCCTCGGAGGAGGTGAAGTCATCCCAGGAGAAGCGATCGTCATCGCTCTCCTCCTCCGATTCCCCGTCGGCGAGGAAGCGGAGGTCGCTCTCCCCGTCCGTCGAGGACTTGTCGTCCTCGGACCAGATGGAGAAGTCATGACCGGGCTCCTCCCCGGCTTCTATGGCGCGGCGGGTGTTGGCCGCATGGACCTCTTGTGGGTCCCGTTCTAGCGTCGGCTCGTGGGAGGAAGAGGACTCGAGGGAAAGTCCCGATGAGGCGGAGGAAGAAGAAGACATGGTGCTCAGAAGGGCTTTTGGAGTGCTAATGCGAAGAGGATGAGGAGGAGAACTGTTCGGTGTGGTTAAGTAAAAGAAGTGGGGATTTAATGTTCGAACAGTTTTCGAGGAGGTGGTGCCAAAAAACTGTCAAATCGTGCAGAGAAGTTGGGAAGGCAAGTTGTCATGATGAAAAATACTGCGACGGTTCTGCTCTGCCACGACATGACCCCTCGGAGAAAAAACAGAGTGGTTTTGAAATTATCATTACCAAAACCAGGGGGGCATGTGTTATCACCAGATTTTGGCTAAATCAGGAGATGGGCCGTAGGTGAGATGGGCTTAATTTAAAAGCGTGAAGGATCTCTGAAGCGGCCTGACACGAAGAAGTTGGGCTAAATTGCCCATGTATCTGTATTATAGTAGATCGCATCTTAATTTAGAAGTTAGAGTTTTACCCGTGCACGGTTAGGTGCACACCTGAATTAGAAAGTCCCTTGGACTATAAATATGTATCTAGGGTTTATGGAATAAACAACAACCAACGTTCAACACAATCAATCTCGGCGCATCGCCAACTCCTTCGTCTTGAGGGTTTCTCCTGGTAAGCACCATGCTGCCTAGATCGCATCTTGCGATCTAGGCAGCATAAGCTTATTCACGTTGTTCATGCGTTGCTCGTGCTGAAGCCTTTTTGATGGCGAGCAACGTAGTTATCTTAGATGTGTTAGGGTTAGCATTGTTCTTCGTATCATATGCTGTCGTAGTGCAACCTTTATACATCTAGCCGCCCTTACACCTATCTCAGGTGTAGGGGCGGCACCCCGCTTGATCATTGTTTAGTAGATCCGATCCGTTACGGTTGATCCTAGTTCTTCAAGGATTAGTTTAATATCTGCAATGGTTAGGCCTTACAAAGGGTTGGAGGATCCAGCGGCGTGTAGGGTGTAGTTTGCTAGCCCTAGACAGGATGTTCCGGGGATCAACCTCGTGTTGGTTTTTAGGCCCTGTCTAGGATCGGACATTACGATCACCGTACGCGAGCGCGAGGCCCAATCGTGAGTAGGATGATCCGATTATGCGGTGAAAACCCTAAATCGTCGTAGATCGCTTTAGCTTTATCTTGATCAAGCAGGACCACCATATATTCGTACACCTCGTATGAATCATGGGTGGATCGGCTCTTTGAGCCGATTCACGAGACAACTCGAGAGCCGATCGAGGCTCGTATTTAACGTTTACGTGTATGCCATGCAGGAAACTAAGCGAGGCATCATCCAACACCTTCCGACCAGGTATAGGTCAGGTGGCACGCCCTTGCGACAGCATCGGACGTGTGACCGGAAGGCTTTGCGGGTCGTCGCTCGCGAGGACTGGGGCCAGCCGCAGCCCTAGTTGTTCCCGGCTCTACGGTGTTGCCAGTCGCTGCCCGCCGGTGGGTTTCTGACCGCAACAACGTCTATAAGCATAAGTTCCATAGGGACAAGTGAAAGTGGTTTTCTCTTGATCTTTAGTTTTAACAGCAATTTGTGAAAACCCAGAATAACCATCAAGAAAGAAAAAATGAGTATTTTTAGACAACCTTTCTAGCATTTGATCAATAAATGGTAAAGGGTAATGATCTTTCTTAGTAACTTTATTAACTTTCCGAAAATCAATGCACATTCTGTACCCTACAACTACTCTTTGAGGGATGAGCTCATCATTATCATTAGGTACAACAGTCATTCCTCCTTTCTTAGGAACACAATGCACAGGACTAACCCATCTACTATCAGCAATATGATATATAATACCAGCTTCAAGAAGTTTTAATACCTCATTCCTTACCACTTCCTTCATCTTCGGAATTAGACGACGTTGATGTTCAACAACAGGCTTTGCATCATCTTCCATATTAATAGCATGTTGGCAAATAGAGGGAGAAATCCCCTTCAAATCATCAAGAGTGTAGCCAATAGCTCCTCGGTGTTTTTTCAATACTTCCAATAACCTTTCTTCCTCAATATCTGAAAGCTTAGAACTAATAATAACATGATATATTTTCTTATCATCAATATGAGCATACTTAAGATTATCAGGCAATGGTTTTAAATCAAAAACAGGATCTTCCTTTGGTGGTGGTGTTGTACCTAGATCTTCAACCGGCAAGTCATGTTTAAGAATAGGTTGACGAAGGAAAATTTCATCAAGCTCATTTCTTTCTTCCCTAAAGACTTCACTCTCACTATTCTCCAAATGTTGCTTGCAAAGGATTAGTAGGAGCAAGAGCAATAGACGCACACTTGTTCAACTCTAAAATCATTATTAGGCAAATCAGCTTTATAAGGAGTTTTGGCAAATTTAGAGAAATTAAACTCATAAGATTCACCAGCAAATTTAGTAACAATCTTTTCCTTCTTGCAATCTATAACAGCTCCACAAGTATTCAGGAATGGTCTACCAAAAATGATAGGACAATACTTACTAGCAGCAGAACCAAGTACCAAAAAGTCAGCAGGATATTTAATCTTACCACATAGAACTTCCACATCTCGAACAATACCAATTGGAGAGATAGTTTCTCTATTAGCTAGCCGAATAACCACATCAATATCTTCAAGTTCACAAGAACCAATTTCGTGCATAATCTCCGTGTAAAGCTCATAAGGAATAGCACTAATACTTGCACCAATGTCACATAAACCATAATAACAATGATCACCAATTCTAACGAGAGAGCATAGGAACACTAGCTTTCCTAGACTTATTAGGATGTGAAACAATATTAGAGGCATCTTCACGAGAAAATAATATGACCATCCTCCACATTTTCGGTCACAAGATCTTTAATAATTGCAACGGCGGAGTTCAACCTTAATTTGTTCTTCGGGTTCTATAGGTTTCTTTTCACTTTTATTAACCACACTAGATATAACAGAGTACTCCTTCATTTTAGCGGGGAAAGGAGTTTTTTCAATATAAGCTTCGGGAATAACATGATCAACAGTTTCAACTACAACACATTTATTTATAGATGAATCAATTTTATCTTTATACGGTTCATGATACTTATCAAAGTTCTTCTTAGGAAATTCATAATGAGAAGCAAAAGCTTTATAAAGATTTGCAGCAACTTGAGAATCAAGACCATAAGTAGCACTCATATTACGAAATTTATCAGTATCCATAAAAGCTTCAATGCATTTATAATCATAATTTATACCTGACTCTCTATCTTTGTCGTTCTCCCATCCTTCAGAATTCTCCTGGATCCGATCAAGAAGGTCTCTTTTAAACTCTTCTTTGTTGCGTGTAAATGATCCCGAACAAGAAGTATCCAGCAAGGTCTTTTCTTGAAAAGAAAGTCTTGCATAGAAATTATCAATAATAACATTACCAGGAAGCTCATGAATGGGGCATTTGAGCATTAAAGACTTCAATCTCCCCCAAGCTTGGGCAATACTTTCTCCATCATGAGGCCAGAAATTATATATGCGGTTCCGATCATTGTGAATTTCACTTGGAGGATAGAATTTGGAATAAAATAAAGGCACAATGTCCTCCCAATTAAGAGAATCCCTATTCTTCAGCAATTTATACCAGTGCGCTGCTTTACCAGACAGCGATATAGAGAATAGTTTATTTCTAACTTCATCCATAGCAATACCTGCACATTTGAATAACCCGCATAATTCATGTAAAAACAGTAAATGATCACCAGGATGGACAGTTCCATCCCCTTCATAGCGGTTATCCATAACACGTTCAATAATTTTCATAGGTAGTTTATATGGTATTACTTCCTCACACAGCGCCTCATCCACTACCGTTGCAGTAGTAGTAGATTTCCCAAATAGAAATTGAAGAGAAGATCTCTCCATAGTGACTTATAGCGAGCAGCGAGAAATAAAATCAGCACAAGCGAGTAAAGGTTTTCCTTACCAATTCTACTTACCAATAGCGCTTCACTCCCCGGCAACGACGCCAGAAAATAGTCTTGATGACCCACAAGTATAGGGGGTGTATCGTAGTATCTTCGATAAGTAAGAATGTCGATCCCAACGAGGAGCAGAAGGTGTTGACAAGCAGTTTCGATGAAGGATTCACTGTAAATGCTCACATACAAGTATTCAAGGGGTTTTGATGTAACAGATGAATAAAGTACGAGTAAGTAAAATGCGAGAGAAATAATTGCAGCGAGTGGCCCAATCCTTTTTAGCACAAAGGACAAGCCGGTTTGTTTACTTATAATGACCAAACGTTCTCGAGGACACACGGGATTTTAGTCTAGTGCTTTCGCTTCATACGGCTAATTAATCTTCATTGTTTTGATAAGTGTTGTGTGGGTGAACCTATGCTAATGTACCGCCCTTCCTAGGACTAATACATACTTGTGATTATACCCCTTGCAAGCATCCGCAAATACAAGAAAGTAAATAAGATAAATCTAACCACAGACCTTAAACTCTAAGATCCTGCGATCCCTCCCGCATCGATATACCAACGGGGGCTCGAGGTTTCGTCACTCCGGCAACCCCGCAATTGGCAAACGAGTACAAGATGCATTCCCCTAGGCCCATAAATGGTGAAGTATCGTGTAGTCGACGTTCACACGACACCACTAGAAGAATGACACCACAACTTAAATATCATAACATTGAATACTACTCAACCATAATTCACTACTAACATTTAGACTTCACCCATGTCCTCAAGAACTAAACGAACTACTCACGAGACATCATATGGAACATGATCAGAGGTGATATGATGATGAATAACAATCTGAACATAAACCTTGGTTCAATGGTTTCACTCAATAGCATCAATAACAAGTAGAAATCAACCCGGGAGAGTTTCCCCTATCAAACAATCAAGATCCAACCCGAATTGTTACAGCGGTGACGAGGTGCAGCGGTGGAGATGGCGGTGATGATGATGGAGATGATGACGATGGTGATGGAGATGATGTCCAGCTCGATGATGGTGACGATGGCGTCGATTTCCCCCTCCGGGAGGGAATTCCCGGCGGATTCCTGCCCGCGGGAGAGCTCTTTCTCTCCGGTGTTCTCCGCCCCGCGAGGCGGCTGTGACTCTTCGCGACTATCCTCTCGGGGCTTAGGTTTTCGGGACGAAGACGTACGCGAAGAAAAGGAGGCGAGAGGGCTGTGGGCCCCCTCCTCACGAGGCGGCGCGGCCAGGCCTTGGGCCGCGCCGGCCTATGAGGTGGGCCCACCTCGGGTCCCCTTGGCTCCCCCTTCTGGCTCCCTTCGTCTTCTGGAAAAATAGGAATTTTCATATAATTTCCGTCAACTGCTGATCTTCCGAAATATTGCATCCTGACGGTGCTTTTTCCAGCAGAATCCTGGCTCCGGTGCGCGATCCTCCAATAATCATGAAACATGCAAAATAGATGAAATAACATAAGTATTATCTCCAAATATGAAATATATCAATGAATAACAGCAAATTATGATATAAAATAGTGATGCAAATTGGACGTATCACTACAGTAGTAACAACTTCCAAGACTCAAATATAAAACAAAGGTACTGTAGTAAAAACATGGGTTGTCTCCCATAAGCGCTTTTCTTTAACGCCTTTCAGCTAGGCGCAGAAAGTGTGAATCAAGTATTATCAAGAGATGAAGCATCAACATTATTACCAGGGGTGTTGGGAGTTGCCTCAACAATGCATGTTATCTTATCTATGTAAGTTTCAGAGGCTCCTTTTTTATTACTCTTAGGCTTGCTATTCTCATCAAACAAATTTTCAGGAACAAGCCAACCATAGTTATTTTCTAGTGCCTCGAACATTCCTGCGAGCTTGCAACACTACTAGGAAAAGGCTTATTGCCGGCGCACCAAAATGGGCTATTGCCGGCGCACCAAGAGCCCGCCGGTGCGAACGCGCCGGTGATAATAGCTTATTGCCGGCGCACCAGTCGGTGCGCCGGCGGTATCTCGCGTTATCCCGGCGCACCTGTCTAGTTCGCCGGCGGTAAGTTATACAAGAAAACAAAAAAAATTCAAATCTAGATCCAGATCTAGATCTAGATCTAGATCTAGCTAGTCAACCGTGGTTGTCGTCTATGCGCCAGTGTAGGAGGTGCATGCGGTGTATGAGGATGCTGGAAGCTCCCAAGATTGGCGGGCCGGTGTAGGAGGAGGAGGAGTAGGCCAGAGGAGGAGGAGTAGGCCGGAGGTGGAGGAGCCCGGAGGAGGTGGAGGATGCCGGAGGATGCCGGAGGTGGTGGAGGTGGCCGACGGTGATGGGGGAGGCCGGAGATGTTGGAGGAGGCCGAAGGACGTCGAGGAGGCTGGAGGTGGTGGAGGAGGTCGGAGGACGTCGTGGCCGTCGGTGGAGCAGGAGGATGAGTAGGTCGCCGGAGTAGCTCGCCGCCGCGAGCTCCGGTATAGAGAAGGAGGAGCAGGAGATGGAGGAGGAGGAGGAGGAGGAGGAGGAGGAGGAAAAGAGAAGGGGAAAGTGAGCACCGCGGGTTGAGTTGTGCCTATATAGCACTCCTTACCGCCGGCGCACCAAGTAGGGTGGTGCGCCGGGGGTATTTTTCTTTTTTTTCACCCAAATCTTAAACCTCAAAAAAGTCCTGTTTCTGTTTTCCAATTGACGAATCCATTTTTTCTCCAAACGGCCGTAGGCCGTTGAATTCGAATAGGAAATTTCGAGTAGATCGATTTTGATATAAAAAAGTTTTTCATCGGAGGTCGTATGCAACCGTAAATCCCGTTTTACCGAAAGATGATGCCATTTTGCATAATACATCGAAATTCAAATTTACAAATTTTCCCTAAAACTAGATCACATATTACATGGGCATTTCAAAGGATTTTATTTTTTGAATTTTCTATCATTTTCTATTATTTTTTCGAAAACTGAAAAGGCGATTCCCGGGGGGGGGGTGGAGAGAAAAATCTAGGCAACTTACCCCCCGGCGCACCTCTATGTTGGTGCGCTGGTGGTAAATTGTCTACCACCGGCGCACCACCATAGAGGTGCGCCGGGGGTAAGGTGCCCAGAAGTTTTGGGGGCGGCCAGATCTCTTCGATTTTTATCCCCGGCGCACTAATTTTTTTTGTGCGCCGGCAGTATAGGTCCATCGCCGGCGCGGCGGAAAAGGGGTGCGCCGGCAACACTTTCCACCGGCGCACGTGCAAGGTGGTGCGCCGGCACATATTGCCTCCACCTATAGGCGTTTTCCTAGTAGTGCAAGGTATTGATGTCTTAATATCCCCTACATCATTAACATTATTAGTGTACTTTATTCTATCAATGTCCATCTTTTTAAGGGTACTAGCAAAGTTGGTGTAAGAACCAAGCATCTTATATTTAATAAAGACTTTTCTAGCCTCTCTTGCTACACCACCAAATTCTTTAAGAAGGGTTTCTAAGACAAAATCTTTCTTTTCTCCTTCCTCCATATCAGAGAGTGTAAGAAACATATGCTGAATTATGGGATTGAGATTAACAAATTTAGTTTCCAACATGTGTTCTAAAGAGGCAGCAGCAATTTCATAAGTAGGAGCAAGTTCTACCAAGTGTCTATCTTCAAAATCTTCAGCTGTACTAACATGAGTGAAAAAAATCTTCTATATTATCTCTTCCAATTATAGACCCTCGGCCTACCGGTATGTCTTTTAGAGTGTACTTAGGAGGAAACATGATGAAATAAACAAAAAGTAAATAAAGTAAATGCAAGTAACTAATTATTTTGTGTTTTTGATATAGAGAGCAAGACAGTAAATAAAGTAAAGCCAGCAACTAATTTTTTGTGTTTTGTTTTAAGTGCAGCAAATAAAGTAGTAAATAAAATAAAGCAAGACAAAAACAAAGTAAAGAGATTGGAAGTGGAGACTCCCCTTGCAGCGTGTCTTGATCTCCCCGGCAACGGCGCTAGAAAAAGAGCTTGATGCGTGCAATTAACACACGTCCGTTGGGAACCCCAAGAGGAAGGTGTGATGCAGACAGTAGCAAGTTTTCCCTCAGAAAGAAACCAAGGTTTATCGAACCAGGAGGAGCCAAGAAGCACGTTGAAGGTTGATGGCGGCGAAGTGTAGTGCGGCGCAACACCAGGGATTCCGGCGCCAACGTGGAACCTCGCACAACACAACCAAAGTACTTTGCCCCAACGTAACGGTGAGGTTGTCAATATCACCGACTTGCTGTGAACAAAGGATTAACCGCATTGTGTGGAAGATGATTGTTTGCAAAGAACAGTAAAGAACAAGTATTGCAGTAGATTGTATTTCAGATGTAAAGAATAGACCGGGGTCCACAGTTCACTAGCGGTGTCTCTCCCATAAGATAAATAGCATGTTGGGTGAACGAATTACAGTTGGGCAATTGAAAAATAAAGAAGGCATAACAATGCACATACATATATCATGATGAGTACTATGAGATTTAATCAGGGCATTACGACAAAGTACATAGACCGCCATCAAGCATGCATCTATGCCTAAAAAGTCCACTTTCAGGTTATCATCCGAACCCCTTCCGGTATTAAGTTGCAAGCAACGGACAATTGCATTAAGTATGGTGCGTAATGTAATCAACACAAATATCCTTAGACAAAGCATCGATGTTTTATCCCTAGTGGCAACAGCACATCCACAACCTTAGAACTTTCCGTCACCTGTCCCGCATTTAATGGAGGCATGAACCCACTATCGAGCATAAATACTCCCCTCTTGGAGTCACAAGTATCAACTTGGCCAGAGCATCTACTAGCAACGGAGAGCATGCAAGAACATAAACAACTCATATATGATAGATTGATAATCAACTTGACATAGTATTCAATATCCATCGGATCCCAACAAACACAACATGTACGATTACAAATAAACGATCTTGATCATGATAGGCAGCTCACAAGATCGAGCATGATAGCACAATTAGGAGAATACGACCATCTAGCTACTGCTATGGACCCATGGTCCAGGGGTGAACTACTCACACATCGATCCGGAGGAGATCATGGCGATGAAGAGTCCTCCGGGAGATGATTCCCCTCTCCGGCAGGGTGCCGGGGGCGATCTCCTGAATCCCCCGAGATGGGATTGGCGGCGGCTGCGTCTCCGGAAGGTTTTCGTATCGTGGCTCTCGTGCATCGGGGGTTTCGCGACGAAGGCTTTAAGTAGGCGGAAGGGTAGGTCAGGGGGCGTCACGAGGGGCCCACACGCTAGGGCCGCACGGCCAAGACCTGGGCCGCGCCGCCCTGTTGTGTGGCCGCCTCGTGGCCCCACTTCGTATCTCCCTCGGTCTTCTGGAATCTTCGTGGAAAAATAGGCCCCTGGGCATTGATTTCGTCCAATTCCGAGAATATTTCCTTACTAGGATTTCTGAAACCAAAAACAGCAGAAAACAGCAACTGGCTCTTCGGCATCTCGTCAATAGGTTAGTGCCGGAAAATGTATAATAATGACATATAATGTGTATAAAACATGTGAGTATCATCATAAAAGTAGCATGGAACATAAGAAATTATAGATACGTTTGAGACGTATCAAATCTCATTGCGTGGGAACATGGTGCGGTAAACTAAAGACAACGTCCTTGTACAGAAGTCGAGAAATTCACGGACCTGAGTCGCACGATCTTGAAATCTGACGATCTGGCGAGTACGTTCAGGTGTACCCCAAAAGTTGGAACCATGCTCTTCGGCAAGTCTGAGAAGCACGTTGGATCGAGCTTCGACACGCTGATCCTCGGCAGCGGTATCCAGAAAAGAACTGTTTTCAGCGGAAGAATTAGAAAGGAAAGAAAAGCATGGAAAACACAGATAGTCATGGTCAAGTGAATGAAGTATACCCGCCATATCCAAGCTGGAATCAAGCATCAGCTCAAGCATGAAATTCTCTCGTCGAGAAGCTGCAGCAGCCTCAGAAACCGCGGCCTCCTTTTCAGCTATAGCAACTTGAGCCTGTTGAAGCGCAATTTTTTCCCTCTCGGAAGATTTTCGAGACTGTTCCATTATCATAAGTGATTGTTTCTTCATAGACTGGAGTTGTTGGCGAAGCTCTTCCTAGTCTTCTGACAAATTTTTACTCGATGAATCTTCAATAAGTTCGACAGCAACAGGTGCCTTCTTCAAACGGGACGACGCAGGTAAAACATCGGAAGGACGAGGAGTTGCAGTATAGTTGTCAAAAATCAACTGGAAATAAAAGATTCGACATCAATCATCAAGCAAAGATAGATTTCCATTGATTCTCGAAGTATGTACATTGCTATTACAAAAGAAGGGTCCCTAATAAACTACTAAAGCAGTTGTCGCCAAAGCTACTAGGGCGACAGCGTCAAAAGAGAGTTAAAACTAAAAGAGAAGACAAGGTGGTCTACTTGACCTCCGGCTTTGACGAACTAGGAGAAGGAGTTGGATTGTATCCAAGGTAGGCGTGGATCTTCTTCGAGTTAGGCTTGGCTGCTTTAATCAGCGCCTGCCACTTCTTCGTCTCCATCTCCTCCGTGTTGCCAACTCTTGCCCAGTCGACTTCTTGCTGGCTGTCAGCAACCAAGGCAATTGTACCTTCAACGCCGACTTTCAACCCTTCCTGACGAAGTTGGAGTCCAAGGTCTTCTCGAGAATTGAAGCACTTGGCGAGAGCGACAAAAGTCGCGGGTACCTCCTTCTTCTTGAAGAAATACGGGAAAAGCCGCGACAGGCCAATCTTAGCTTCAGTAATGCCTTCGCGAGCCTCATCGCCGTGAATCTCGAGAAGAGAAAGCGCGTCAAGGAGTTGGTCACCTTCAGGGTTGTCCAGCTCATATTCTTGATCTGTTCTCCCTGAATAAAGTAAAACAAGTTTGTCAAACAAAAAAGGGAACAAAGACGACACAAGGAAAACAGCAAGGATCTGAGCACTTACTAACAAAACGTCGACTCTGCGACTCCAAGCGAGTGAGGATTTCTGTTTCCCGGGCAGATTGCTGAGCTATATTTTCGCTCAGAGAAGTTTCCGCGTCATGAAGTCTTTTTCGAAGATCTTCGACGATGGCAAAGATTCGCTCAGCCTTTCTTGCGGGCCTTTTCGCTCTGCTTTAACTTGGTAGCAAGAGCGTCAGCACGCTTGTTGGATTCCGCAAGATCTCCTGGCAAAATAAACGACAATCAAATATCATGACAAAAATAATGGAGTACATGCAACAAAAGAGGCGGATAAAAATAGTACCTTCCAGCTTCTTGGTATGGTCACGATACCCGACGAATTGGGTACCGAGACGGATAAATTCCTTCATTAAAGGCTGAAGAGAGGACCAGAAGAAAAAAGAGAAGTCAATATAGCCAGTATAAATTCGACAACATATCGCAAGAAACAAAGGAGAGATGAAAGTACTGAAAGGCTCGGAACATAAAAAAAAGAGAAGAGAGTGAAAAACTTACGTCATCCAATGAAGGTGTCGTAGAGCTACCAGGGAACAGGATAGGCTCCTTGGATGGCTCGACCCGAGCCCTCTTTGGCGAAGGGGCACGGGGGCTTGCAGGTGGAGTTGAATGCTCAATGTTTTGCTGAGGAGGCGAAGTTTCATCTCCATCAGGCTGAGCTTCAGATACAACTAAAGTACGCGACGTACTCGTTCGAGCAAGTCGCGTCAATAGGTTGCTCTTCTTCCTCGTCACCACTGCAACAAAATGGCGACAATATAAGAATCAAGATAGACAAAAACATCGAGAGCAAAGCAACAAAAAGTAATAAGGAACTTACGAGCTGACAAGGGCATCCTCGTAAGGATTGAAAGCTCTCTTTCCAACATCAGGAGCAGTTTCTTCGGCACGGCTTTGGAGGTGCCGGAATCGACAACCTCATCCCTCTTCCTCTTGTTCTTCGGAGAAGCAGCTGGGAGAGAAGAGTGTGTCGAGGCAGTGGCCTCAGACTCAGCTTCTTTTTCAAGAGAAGCCGTGGATTTTTGGGAACCCGTGACTTTACTATCAGGGCGAGAAGTACCCTGGTGGTCATCCTCGACAACGGTGCGTTCTTCGACTTCACCACCTTCAGGAAGAGGATGAAGAGAAGCTAGCACAGGGTGGTTCTGCGAAAAACAAAGAGTGTTGACAAAAAGTTATGCCAAAAAGGCGTTAGCAAAATAGTAGTCGACAGATACCAAAAGCTCGAGAAGACAATATAATAGTCAAAAGGGAAAATTACCTCGGGAAGAGGATTGGTGCTACTAAATGGCTTAACACGGCAAGAAGATGGAATGGTGTCCTTCTTGCTAAGCTTTGAAATTCTTCGGATCAACTTCTCCAAGTCCTTCACAGGAAGGTCCTTGGAGAGCCTCTCGACATCTTCATCGCCAGCATACATCCAAAGGGGATTTTTGCGAGCTTGCAGAGGCTGCACTCTAATCCTAAGGAAGTAAGCTGTGATTTGGATACCCGACAATTCCTTGCCACGGGTGTTCTGGAGCTCATGGATGCGAGTCATCAGCGCCTCTGTCGCCGATTTCTCTTCTTCGGTAGCTTCAGCGTCCCAGGATCGGCGGCGAAGAATCTTGGCTCTTCCATCAAAAGGAGCAATGTTGTACTGCACTGGATCAGAGCTCTCTTCGTGTACATAGAGCCATCTCTTGCGCCATCCTTGGACGAAGTCGGGAAATTTGACGTCGAAGTACTCGACGTCAGAACGAACACAGATAACAACGCCGCCGATGTTATAGGCGACGCCGTGGGAGCCATTACGGCGGATGCAGAAGATGCGTTTCCACAAAGCCCAATTAGGTTGGACTCCGAGGAAGCATTCACACAATGTGATAAAAATCGACACGTGCAGGATAGAATTGGGCGTCAGCTGATGCAGCTGAAGCCCATAGACAAAAAGAAGACCCCGAAGAAACTCGTGGATAGGGGGAGAAAGACCGCGGATAAGATGGTCAACGAAACTGACCCGATACTCCATTGGAGGCGATGGATAGCTCTCCTCCTTGGGGAAGCGCAGCGCGTTCTCCTTCTTGGTGAACCCCAGCTTCTTCAGCAGGTTCATATCTTGGTTGGAGATCTTGGATCTCTCCCACTCCAGATCTTCGGCGGCCATCTTGGATTCTGGAGTGCTATGCCTGGTGAGCCGTGCGCGTGGTGGCATCAAATAGAGTAGAGGAGAAAGGTGCGAGCATGGTTGAGCGCAAGAGGCAATGGGAGCAGTGGAGAATTTTTGCAGAGGAAGAACAGAGGTGCGGCGCGAGTGAAGGTATTGACGGAGGAAGACGACGACCTTAAATAGCGGTGCGGTGAAACGACGCACCGTTGGATGAAGCGATTGCGGAATAGATGGTGTACATGTGGGCAAGGGGTAAAAAGTAATTTCATTCCGATGAGAACGAACAGGAGCTACAGTACGTGCGCCAGGGAAAGTGGAGGACGTGTGTCCCCCACTTGCACGACGTGTCAACTTGATAGGACATTTGGGCCCATGTGACAGCGAGAGAGAAGTTCTCGCATTTTACCGATACAGTGATCGTGGCTATAGTCAGCAATGACGTCACCTTGGCAAGAGAAAGTTTCGGTTATGAAGTTTCATAAGAATGGCGACAACAGAAGATTATTGATTATTGCGAGAGCCTTTGATCAAATACAAGTTTTTTCCCAAATGCTCGGGGGCTACTTTGGAAAAAATAAATATTCAAGTATGACAAAATAGAAATGTCGAGAGCCTATGATCAAATGCAAGCATTTGTTCATAGCCTCGGGGGCTACTCCCATCGGGAGCGCTGGTCGCACACCCGATAGATATAAAAAGTTAGAGAAAGAATGAAAATATATTGACATGAGGCATTAAAGTGTTGAGCCTACAACCAAGCACAAGTCCTTGGCTGTAGCCTCGGGGGCTACTCCCATCGGGAACGCTGTTCGCGTGCCCGATGAAATTATAAAAAAGCAAGAAGAAAGAAAGAGAAGAAAAAAGAGGAAGTGAGCATATTTCGAGTTATACAAATAACTCTACATATACTCCCATCGGGAAGGCAAAATAAGTCATCCATTGACTCAATAAAATGTTCTATTCCAACAGCCGAAAAAGCACTCGACAATATATTCTCAGAGCGCCAAAGTAGCGAATAATCTTCGAATGCCGCAAAACATTGCGAAGGTAAGACCCCGGATCCGTTCCGAGTGGCGTGGCGCCGTCTCGATGTCGGTTTGCTACTTTTTTCCGTATCAACAGATACGAAGAAAAATCCTAACGTACGCGTTAGGTACCCGATAAAATATGACTGGGACTCGACAGAATGGTAAGACCTTAAGCGGCACCTGTCGAAGTTTACACCAGTATCCCGAGATCATGTCCAGGGACGTGATCTTGAAGTAGGTTTTTGCGGATTGCCACTAGAGCAGTTAACTAGTACCTGATCCGTCAGATGAACTAGCCCCAACTACCGTTATCCCTGTACAATATAGAATTGCGTATCTAAAGATATATGATAAAATTCGGCAGATGTACTGAATGATTAAAGTTGGAGATTTTCCCTGATTCTTCGATTCAAGTAAAATCTCGGGGGCTACTGACATAGGCATCCCCAATGGGCCTGCCGAAGATAGTACCCTGGGTTTACTGAAGGCCCATGACTCGAAGAATAAGAAGATTCGGAAGCCCAAGATGTTAGTAAGGAAAGCTAGAGTTGTATTAGAAAGTATAATTTGTAATCTTGCGGGACGAGTACGAAACCCTCCCGGACTCTGTAACTTGTGTGCTACGAAACCCTCGGCTCCACCTCCTATATAAGGGGGAGTCGAGGGACAAAGAAAGGATCGAATTTACTGTCAACACAACCCTAGTTTCATATTCGTCGAGTACTTTTCGGTTGAAACCTTCGAGATCTACTTGGCCTCTACATCCAACGAAACCCTAGTCTACAATCCGTAGGCATTGACAAGTTAATACCTTGTCACGCGGCACGGTCTTCTGCGGTGGCGGCACCATCAAAAGTGGTTGTAAGTTGTCCTGAACTCACTAGGATGCAGGTCTAAGTACTCAATGATAGTTGGGGCCTTAAACAAGTTCTTTTTTCTTTAATGACGGGAAACGTAGTATTATTCTGCAAATGTTTTTTAATGACAGGAAGTAGTAGATGTTAAATAATAGTTCTGGCAAAAAAGATGTTAAGTAATAGTATCCATCACAGAGCAGGGTTTCGCAGTCTGAGCATACAAATATATGCTCCATGTTACCTATTTCAGAAAGTCTGAAAGCTTGCTTAGTACCTGTAAAATCAAATTGTCTTGCTGCTGCTAGATTTTGTGCAAACTAGTTAAAGAGATAGCTAGATGCATTTTCTCCATGTATGCTACATTCTGATTTATATGCCGTTGACTGATATATACCATGCTTAACTACATGCAGAAGCAAACTCGCTCCAATGTTAATGAGCAACTACGTCTTAAGACTGTCGATTGTACATCTCCTCTGCACCCGCCCGAGTTCAAAATTCAAAGAAATTTCACTAGACAAAAAGCCAAAGGTGACGGGCAGGCGTGATGCAGCAATTCAACGTTGTATATTAAAAGGGCCGGGGAAAGGCCTCCCTAAACAGGTTGGTCACTCGGCGGACCCTCCTCAGACTTCGCGCTTCTATGTGCAACTGGACAACAATGATGACATGTATATGTTGATCATCCCCACAGAATTCAAGCAATGTCTGAAAGGGATTCTTCCCAGGCCTATCAAGCTCAAGACCAGCGTAAGATGCGCCTGATCTGTGCACATCGATGAGTACCAGGGTGAACTGGTCTTGAATAATTGTTGGTTCGGGTTTGCAGAGGCGCATGAACTGCAACTCGATGACCTTCTCGTCTTTGACGTGAAAGACACTTCCTTAATGAATGTGTTGATCTACGATTGTAAAACCTCCACCCAGAGGATAATATTTTGTGTTGATCACCATTAGTTGCATGCTTAATCTGCAGTGTTTTTAGGAAGAGGGGATCAGAAACACCTCAATATTTTATTGAATTAACTAGATGTTGCTTTTTTACCTGGGGTAGTGCCCTGCTGATGTTCAAGCTGAACTTGGTTTTTGTATTAAGGTACCAGATACACTGTGATGAGATTTATTAATTAGCTAATATAGTATATGTTAGACTTGTTTTATTTTACTTTAATTGACTGTGATATGCTGCTGTAGTTTCAATGTGTAATCTGATGATTTGTATTATACCTTGCTACATGGAGCTCGACATTTTGAAATATTCATAGATTTCTAAGTGTAAATTTGATATTGCCCAGATGTAGTCAATGATATGTTGTACGAGGTTGTTAGATCTCACGGAAAAATACATTGTATTTTAGAAAGTGTAAAAGTGACCAATTTTTTTTATCTGATTGTAGCGAACACAAGTGCAGATGGTCAAACCCCAAAAACTTCTCATATTCATTGTTACATGGTCGAGATATAATGTATTTTACGCACTGGTTTAATACACAATTGGTTACATCCATGTTTGTTTGCAGATTTTTTTGACACCGGCCTCTTAATGCTCCCTCCGATCCATATTACTTTTTTTAGAAACACAGTACAAATGCAAACGCTCTTATATAGATGTATCTAGACACATTTTAGTTGTAGAGACATCCAATTTAGCATCAAGTAATGAGGATCAGATGGAGTATCGTTTTCATTTTACCAAAAGAAATGGATATACTGTATAGTACGACGTAGCCCGAGGCCTGAGGTTTGAATGCAGTTTGTGTGTGCACACTGAACAGATCATAACCCACATGACATATGTCACTGATATGTAGGTCCGGACCCACCAGATACTGATAAAACCAGTGACCCGCCGGGTGGAGTTTTCTATGTGGATTCCTGTGTACCTGGCTTCGTTCCTCCAAGACACGCGCATTTATTCCCTTACGATGTATCATTCTCAGTTTCTCACAGCCCCCTCATGTTCAGATCTCCCCAGATCCCTCGCCGTCCATCTCCCATGAGTCCTCTCCCTACACCACCGGCGTCCACCACTGCTCGGACTACGCGTCTTCAACTCCATCCTCTACGGATGCGGCGACGTCGCATCTAAAAATTCCAATAAGGCGGCGCGGCATCCCCGATTCTCTCGGTCCATGGCTGCAATGGCGGTATGTTTTCCCCTGAATCCTTAGCGTTGCCAGTCACATCTTTATTATATGTAAGCTGTATTGCCGGTTGCTTAGCATTGTTTGATATAGAGTATTTCTCTCATCTAGTGTATATATTAATCATCTGGTAAAGACTCGGGTTACACATGCAAGCATGCTAGCTAGGTTGGGACTGGATCTAATGTGTGCAGTAATAATCGTTAAAATATGATATTTGTCAATCCACGATCGATGATCACATATGAGGACACCGAGCATGCATGTCTGGCTTGTGGACTCTTTAGGCCGACGCTGATTTTTTTGTTTGCTTGGTCAATCTGTACTGGTGGATGATGAACTGCACATGCATTACTCTGATGCTAGACCTAACCAGAAAGCATGGATGGCTCATGCTAGCTTGATTTCTATTTTTATAGCTACTGTTTATATCGATTTGGCTTCTGCGATACACTGATACACTATGCCGATTAATTTGATGATACAAGGTTGTACATATCAGCCTAGCTAGATTCAGAAGCTTAATGTTTAGACTATGTGTTTGATAAGAACAATGATCCTTGACTTTGCTAGGTGCCTTTGATTATGCATTTGTTCGGAATTACGGTCAGAAGTTAGAGGCATTATCTAATTGAGGCATTTTTTTTGCAGTGTTCAAACAAGAAGTTCAAGCTTGGAGAGAGCTTATCATGGAAGGAGATATCTGTAGAGCTAGCCCTAGTGTTCACGGTGTTTAGGTGCATCGATGAGGAGAATACCCCTGACAACTTCTGCAAGGTACTGTGTACATTGGATTTAGAGGTGATTACCATCCCAGTCGTGTTCTACCCTAGTTTTACGAGTGAGTGTCCAGAGTCCATCAAGCTGAAGATGTCCACTGCATGCACCTGGATTATGGACCTAAAGCAACAAGATGACAATGTTTTAATGGACGCAGGATGGCCAGGGTTTGTCAAAGCACATGACTTGAAGGTAGGATACCTCCTGACCTTCAAGAAGCTTGACACCAAATCATTGCAAGTGCTTATATTTGGTTACAATTGCTGTGAGAAGATTATATGGTGTTCAGGTTATCACCCGTCGCTGGAGCAACAATATGAATCACAACTGTATTAAGTTGTCTTACAAATGTTCTGTAGAGAGAGTTGGTCTATAATAATATACTGCTCACTTTAACGATGCATTGTGGTGAACATGATGGTACTATTAGTGGATTGTGGTCACATGTGAGGGGGGGTGTTGAAGTGTTTAAGTGGATTGCCTAGCCCTTTCCGTTAGTTCGGACTTTTGGGTGCGTTGGCTAGTGCATGAAGCTTGACATGGTATAAGAGCCCAGGGTCTCGAGTTCGAGTCGTGGCTTTCGCAATTTATCCTAAAAGTTGTTGGGTGGTGCCCTCTGTTGCCCTCCTCGGAGTCCACGTATATGCCTCTTGAGCTATACCTCTGAGTCTCCTTGTGTTTACCTCCTCGTTTCTTCTTCCGGTCACACGTGGGGAGGGGTGTTGAGATGTATAAGTGGATTGCCTAGCCCATTCCATTAGTTCAGACTTTTGGTGCGTTGTCTAGTGCATGAAGCTTGAAAAACCTTATTTATGTATACAACTCTCTAGTTGTACTATTAACTATTACGTGCTTATGTTGGCTGGATTGTGATGAACATGCGATGTTCTGTTGTTTTCGTAAAGAAAAAAACGTGATGTTTGTTTCAAATCCTGCGATGGATATGTTTTCCACAAATTAGTGAAGTGCCTGCTGACAAAACATATTATGAGTAAATAGACAACCTTTAGTAACGATCATGGGTTCAAGTTCTACCCCATGTAGCACCACTTTTTTTTGGGTTAGCCCAGACAACCTTCCCAATAAAAAAAAGTATTATCTTTCCTGCATGGGCCAAGTGTTTGTACTTTTGGGCTGCTGCCGGCCATGTACATGGTGATTCCTGTCGGCCTGCTTACTTCACTGATAACAATCCAAGAACATTTAATGGGCCATTCGACTCATGCCATTTGGACCCTTCCTAATTTAAACACGGAGATCCTACGATTGGCCCTCAAGAAACCGAGATTCTACATATAAAGTTACTTTTTTTTTTATTTTGTATCAATTATTATTCTGATTCTTTTTAAATGCGCATAGCCAGTATGCGCATCTACATGAGCTTTGTATTTTGATATATTCATATAGTCGATTTCAAAATTTTCATAAATTATAGAAAGTTCCAAGATTTATTCTATCAGTTTGCAAGATCTTAGAGTGTATTTGTAGTTTGAAAAAAATGACAAACTTCTTCATCAGTGTTGTGAACAAGTGCAGTGCTGTGAACCCAAAATATATTACATACTCCCTCGTAGATCAAATTTGGACTAATTAAGTTGAACTAAAACCCGGATCAACAATTAGTATGGATCAGATGCATGGAGTACGAAAAACAAATGAATAGGCAATATTTCAGTTTTTTCTTCAGTTGAGAATGCTAGAGCAGGACCCATTAGCCAGTAGCATCCCTCAACATTTGAAGGTAAAGACAAACAGAAGGTATCGAAAAAACAAGTATCCAACATATCTTGGGTTAAAAAATATCGAGGAATCACATATTTCTTGTACATAGAGGCTGACATTGGGGACCCATCAGCCAGCAGTGGCAAAAAAAAATCCAAGAAAGGAAACAATTATCGTACAGAGAAGCTGACATGTGGGACCCATTTTGCAGCAGCATCTTCAACGTTAACAAAGGCGGTATGAGATCGAAAGAAAAAAAGCAAAGTTGGCAGAAATCAGCGGTAAAACATAAATCCAAGAAAAGAAATTTTTATTGTTCATACAGGCTGACATATGGGACCTACGAGCCAGCAGCGTCCTCACCGTTTCAAAGGCGGCAGGGGATCGAAAAAAAAGCAAGTGAGCAAATATCAGGTGCCAAAAATAATAAAAAAACTTTTATTGTACATAGAGCATGAAATATGGGTCCCAATTTGCAGGAGCGGTCTCACCGTTTCCAAGGCGGCACGGGATTGAAAAAAAGAAAGGAAATGTTTATCGTTCAGAGAGACTGAGATGTGGGATCCATGGGCCAGCAGCGTCCTCTTAGTTTCAAAGGCGACAGGGGATCGAAAAAAGGCAAATAGCCAGTAATTAGGGTCAAAAATAAATCCAACAAAAGGAAACTTTTATTGTTCTTAGAGGCTGACATGTGGGACCCATGAGCCAGCAGCTTCTCAATGTTTTAGAGGCGGCATGAGATCGAAAGAAAAAGGCTAATAGCAAGAAATTATGTGTCAATAATAAATCCAACAAAAGAAAGGTTTATTGTTCATAGAGGATACATGTGGGACCGACTTGCCAGCAGCGTCCTCATCGTTTCAAAGGGGGCAGGGGATCAAAAGAAAAATGGCAAATAGCCAGAAATTAGGGGTAAAAATAACTCCAAGAAAGGAAAGATTTATTGTTCACAGAGACTGACATGCGAGACCCATGTGCGAGCAGCATCCTCAACGTTTCAAAGGCGGCATGAGATTGAAAGAAAAAGGCAAGTGACCAAATATTAGGAGCCAAAAATAATCCAAGAAAAGAAACTTGATTGTACATAGAGGATGACGTGCGGGTCCCATTTTGCAGCAGCGGTCTCAACGTTTCAGAGGCGGCACGGAATCGAAAGAAAAAGGCAACTGGCCAAATATCAGGTGCCAAAAATAACTCCAAGAAAAGAAACTTGATTGTACATAGAGGATGACATGCGGCTCCTATTTTGCAGCAGCGGCCTCAACGTTTCCAAGGCGGCACAGAATCAAAAGAAAAAGGAAATAGCCAGAAATCAGGGGGTCAAAAAAATCCAAGAAAATAAAAAAATCGTTCATAGAGGATGACATGCGGGACCCGTGATCCTGCATCGTATACGACTTGATCGGAGAACGTTGAAGGAGATGGCGCGATCGAGAAAAAAATAATGCTAGAGAGGCTGCCATCTGGGCCCTACATCCCTGGCGGTGCGGATTTGCGTTGACTCGGCTGGCGCACCCGAGAATTCAATATGCACCACATCCCGGGCGACCATACGTGATGTTTTCCACGTTTACGTCGGGCTAGATGGCCTCAAAGACGAGAATTTTTTTTTTGACATGCACCACGGAGAGAGCAAAAATCAGCGAGCATGCTGCATCAGCAACCACGACACTTTCAATTCGTCGGCCATGGCAATTTTTCTTGTATTGATTTGGGATACACCTGAGGAAATCCGCAAATCGGTCATTGTGTCTCTCATAACAACACTATGTGCACCTAGAAATGGTTTTCGAAAAAATTTAGGAACATGCGAAAGATGACCGCAAGAGGTATGTGAACTATCATATAAATGTGATGAAGTACTCTTGTCCGATTCCAGCGCAATCAGCAGGAAACCGTATAACTTATGAGAAATTCATAGAATGATTTAAAACGCAAGAGGTGTGTGAACTAGCACATAAATGTGATATAGTATTTTGTAGATAGACTAGTACAAGTCTGGTCTTTTGGTAGGTGTTCCGCAAAAAAAAAAAAAAAAAACCAGTTCCAGCACCTAGAAAATGTAAAATGGACTTTTTATGCAAATAAAATTATAACTCCCGTCGTAAACAGTGTTCACCATTCCAAGCTACCCGAGTATCCACAATTTCTCATTCAGACATACTATGTCATGGTTAAGTTCATAACCTAGCTCATTTAACTTGAAAGAGCCATGTATCTTTTCTACATGGTAGCTCATTAATGTGAAGAGTTTTTTAGGATAAGTGTCATATTTAATGTTTTACATAAAATGATAGTATGCAATACCTTTTTTTTAAATTTTAATGGTGTTTTACAAGTGTGGTCAAAATGGCTGCCGCGACTGTTCTTTGCTGGGGGTTAATCTTGCAAAGCCCCATCCTATTCCCATTGTAATAACAACTTGTGTACCAAAAATGATTTTTGCAAAAAATCACGAGCAAACTATGCATTGCACGTAGTTCAGATTTGGCCCACTTCGTACTAAATTGGCTGAAAGTTGTATAAATGATGAGAAATTCCTCAAAAAAATTGACACGCAATAGGTATTTGAACTGTCCACAAAACATTTCCTAGTATTTCGTAAAATAGAAGTGGCGCCTTTTTGCACCGTATTTTTTTTTGTACCTGATTCTTAAAAGACATGCAGTACTTACAAAATGTAAAATGATTTTTATACACAAAAGTTGAAAATGCATTATTTCAAGGGGCAAAGATGTAACTCGGTGATAATTTTATTAATATTATAACGAACTATACAATAAAAATGGAGGAAACGAATAAAGGGAAAATTAGGGTTTTGCCCAGTGCAACACTCGGCAAAGTGGCAATGTCCAGTGCGACCTCAGCTATACAACGTGTCGAGTGTAGTTTGTTTGCCTAGTGTTGTTTGTTTGCGAGAGTGCTTTTTCGTTACACTCGGCAAACAGCCTTATACTTCTTCCACTAGTGACTCTCGGATGTTTCTGGAAGCATCCAAGATGTTTCTGTGTTTCAAAACATACAGCTAGCATGAATCAATTTATTATTCCAAATACAAATAACACTGATTCACGGTTACACCTGTACAACCCCACACGGGAACAGTCACATTCCGTGGCGACAACATGAACTTATGGAATAACCAAAGGAAAGACAACAATGATGAACAAATGCTAAGAAATAGAACGCGGTTAAAGAATCGACAAATTAAAACATATGAATTCGCTTGCACGATCGATGAAACAAAGACGCCGAGTGATCCTTTACCCTGCATATTCATGCATGCATGTGTACGGGAGCCATACTACTAGTGGTAGTTGATTGCCCGGCAGTTCTTCCTGATCTGGCCCTGGTGGCCGGTCTTGACCTCGACGCCGGCCAGCTTCACCATGGACTTGGAGAACCTGCCCTCCCACCACCCGGGAATGTTGGCGTTGTCCTCCACCATCCTCGCCGTCTCCTCCGATGTGAGTAGCGCGGCGTCGGAGGTGAAGAGCACCGTGTGCTCCAGCACGTTCTTGTAGTACTGCCTGTCAAGAACGTTGGGCGTCACCATGTCCTGCATCACCTCCGGGTCGTTGCCACCGGGGGTCGCGTCGGCGGGGCACTGACTCCTTAGGAACCAGGCGAGGCCGCTGTTGATGTCGGAGGGGGTATTGAGGCGGTCGGAGACGAAGGAGGAGCAGTGGGAGCGCCCGATGGTGTGCGCGCCGGAGAGGATGACGAGATCCTCGGCGTTGAGTCCCTTGACGACGAAGCTGTCAACGAGATCGCTGAGGTTGGAAGTGGGTGGGACCAGGAACTTGAGAGGCTCCGAGGCGTTGGAGAAAGTGCCGTCGCGGCGCCCGGATGGCATTTCGAAGGCGACAGTGCCTTTGCTGAGGATGCAGGATGCGTCGCGGGCAGCGAAGGCAAGGATGTCGGCGCAGGAGACGACACCCGGGCAGACCGCCTCCACGGCCTCCTTGATCGCGTCGATGAGCTCAAAGCCGCGCACGGATGGGTCGTTTGGGGGGCTGAGCTTCTCTGGCGTAGGGCTGAACGGTGTCGGGTCAAGGAAGATGGAAGCGTCGCAACCCTAAATCACCATTCATCAACAATTTAATCAGGGTGTGTCTATGTTCTTAAGTCTGTGTCACCAAAGAAAAGTGTATCCATAGTTTAAAGAAAAGTACAACTCAATCCAGTTGCATATTTCTAGCAGAAAAGTGCAATTGCATTTTTTTAACAGAAAAATGCAACTCAAGCATTTTTTTGTAACTGACTTAGACTTAAGAAAATCTCAGTTAACTAAGACGTAGCAAAACCGATTTAATCAAGTCCACCTAATCCATAATAATATACGTTTTCTTGCACTAAATATATGTAACTAACTAAATGTCTAAGATTTGCAGTATCAGAATAAAAATCGAAAAAGTTTCAGTACCTCGACAAAGCAGTCGTGGAAGAGCATGCGGATCATGGCGGCGCCATTGCCGGGGTTCTTGGAGATGGCATACTCCATGACTCCCTTGACGACGGCCTCTGCTTGGGGGCACTTGTCGTGGTAAAACCCGATCTCCAGTGGCCAGTAAGGGCTGGCCTGGCACCCCACAGCGAGGAGCAACAAGGCACAAGCCACCAAAACGTTCAGCTTTTCAGCACCAAGCGCCATTTTGAAGGTGGCTTGACTAGATAGAAGAGTGAGGTGATATATCGAATGGCTGATGCTATAGCTCGAGTAGGAAGCTTGTTATATAGGTGGGCATTAGAAGACCGGGCCTTGCCATGAATACACATATAATGTTGCCATGTGCTGTGCCTGGGATTAATGAAATTTGAGAGCTTTTGCTTCGTTGAAACGTTACTATTCCGGGTTGTTGCTACCAATCTTCATTCAGTTCCATCAAAGTACTCCCACCCAGACCCAGTGGCACCGAAACGGCCAAAACTAACCAGAGGGCGTCGATGATTTTATACACATAAAGTAACAAACGTTGTTCACTAACCCTGATGGTTACACGCGGTTGACCCTGATTGACGTGAATGGCCGGGTCATATCTCTAAGCTAGAGCTGATTGAGATGTAGCCAGCTCCATGTTTCCTTTTGTTTCAGTTTTATAATCTATAATCCACCAATTGCAGGATGGAGACGCAACATTTTCCGGTCGTTGAGGGGTCAGGTCACTAAAGAACATTTCGTTTGACGGTGTGTATGTGTGTTGGCTTTGTGTTCTTAAAATCCGTTGAGGGTTTCTGGACAGAGACAAATTAAAGGGTGGTTGCGTGTGAGAAATTTCCTGCGAGGACACTCAATTTGTGAAAGGGCACGCGCGCGGGCATTTAACTATCAAATCTTTGGTGAAAGAAAGCCGGTGCAAGCTTTTAGCAGGTGAGACGTACGTACGTACGCTAACTCCAGGAAGCGTCACAAGCGGAGAGCACACATTTTAATTGCGTCGTCTCTTGACCAAATTCATTTGGCACTTCTGATCGAGAGCATGGTTTTTGAGTTAGATTATGACGTTAAAGTTAAACCTGACGCGCATCCGTTCGTAATACATGCGGGGGCCATGGCTGCGCGTGCAAACCGGCCGACAGTTAAGTAGCGTAGCATACGTACGTAACGGCCGTGAGCATGTCTGTGACTGTGATACTACGTTATCTCTTCTTCTGTTTCCATTATTATCATACTGCCGACTACTGCTGGAACAAACGAACGAGCTACCACTTCGCACCGATATTCTTAAGCCACTTGTACGTATTAGTTAGGTACAGCACGCTGCGTGCAAAGATCAAAATGCCAACTTTGCTTTTTCTCGTATACCATTTGGTAACTTAGAAGATTTTGTTCATGCAGTATTCGAACATAAAGTTTTTCTGAAATATATGTGGACAAATATATGATTTGAACTAGCTAGTGACTGCATGCATGCATCCGATAGCCAAACAAAAGCAAGTTAAAATTTACTGTGCGGTTATTACAACATATGTCTTTTATATGTTTGTTGTCAAAGTTCAAATTCATGGTATGGCGAGCTTGTCTCCGCGGTCGGGGCCTGTGTATGGAGGATGGGTTGTTACTCTCTGTGCGTGTGCTGTGTGTGGTCTTGGCAGAGGCAGATAATTTCATGACGGCTACGGTTGGAAGGCTAAAGGTCTCGATGGCTCATGTCGAGTTTTAGAATAAGTAATGGCGGAGGCTGGATCTTGGATGCGATGAAAACATTACTTCACAGCTTGCCGTCCGTACATCCCTGTGGGATGGTGTTCCTGTTCAAACCGCACATGTGATGCATGTCAGCCTGGTGATCAGCGACTTGTTGTACCGGCCTCTACAAGTAGGGTTGGGTTCTCTCATTTCTTGTGGTGCTCCTCGAGTAAGGATTCTCGATTTTCAAGGTAAAAATCTTAGGCTTGACCTTCATTGATTGTATCTGGAAATGGTAATCGCTTCCTTATTTAAGTCATTGTGGGGAGTTTGGATTTTTTCTAGGATGAAAACATAATATTTTGACGAGACGAGGATGGTGTGTGCACACAGTTTTCTTCTCGGAGGTTTCGCTTTTGGATCTGCATTCTGGCTGTTGTATTCGGTGGTGATTTGGGTCCAAATATTTCAGTAATTAATTATTGTGCTGGGATCTTTTCTTTCTTATTTTATATTTTTTTGCGTGTGTGCATCTTTAATATCCTAAGTTTCAGATATAATGTTGGTACATCGATCAGGTATAATGGATACCTTCGCAATACCAATGTATTCTCTTTGCCAAAAATGTGTTGGTCCAGCCCAGTCAACAACGCAAACATTGGCACACACTGTTTTTTTAGATAAAATTTATTATTCTTGGAGTAATATGGTTGTTGGTGTCTGGAGTAGCATTTTTTTGGGAGGAATCGTTGGTTCAAGCTCTATATATCATTCTTAGTTGTTTTAATGTATTTCTTTTTCTAGTTTCCTTGTGTGTATTTCAATTTTTTATTTTGTCTATTTGGACACGGTCATTTGGCGGGCGCTGGATAAACACAAAGCTTTAACAAAGTATATTACCTTCATAAAAGATATGTGCAAGAATTTTGTGATAAGTCTTCGCGCATGTGATAGTGGGACCGACACCTTTTCAATCAAGACTAGAAGGACCTAGCGCGTCTTGCCGCGCCGTTCTCTGATTTTCTGGTTTAAATTTTCCGTGACATATGTATAACTTCAGTTGCAAGTGTGATATCAGATAGATGTGTAGGCTAACCTCACTAATCAGTCACCACTCCCGCGGAAATTTATTACACCAAACTAAATGGGGAATGTGTATACAAAGCTAAACCATGATAAACAAATCTCTCGAAATAACAACAACATATATAACAAACACTAACAGGAAAAAAATAACAAAGCTAACAATGGACAAACTCCTGAAAAAAACATATATGTGAACTTGTGAAGTTCTTGACACAAATAATTTCTTTTAGTTGCTAGTGTGGTATTCGATAGATGTGTAGATATAACCTCAGTGATCGGTCACCACTCCCATCAGCGTTGCATTACACCGAACTTATTAGCGAATGTGTATACAAAGCTAAACCATGACAAAAAAATGTCCTGGAAGAACAATCTTTACTATTAAACGTTAATGCGACCGTGGTACGTCGTTGCCACTTTTGACTCGGAGCCCCTTAGAAATCAGCTAATTAGCCCGAAGTCCAAACTCCGTCCAGACTTCCTCGCACGCGATAAAATTCTTCCGCCCGACGGCCCGAGCGACTAAGGATCCGCCGCCTCTCGCCGACTGGAGCGCCGCCGCCTCTCGCCGACTGCGCCGGCCGAGCCGCCGCCTCTCCATCTCCTCTCTGACTCGAAGGTAACGACCGCATCAGCAGCAAGCCTGAAGAACTCCCTTTGCTGTGCGGGCGCGACTGTGGCAGGGATGGGTGCGCGCTCGCGTGGCCGGGATTTTCGTGTCCCCTTGGCAGTTCAATGCCGTGGAGCCTACGCGCGAGATATCGGCCTACGCGGCCATTACCGAGGTGGGGATGCTGCTGGATGGGGTCGGTGCTGGACTGCACCCATCGGTGTACAAGAAGAGGAGACAGAGGATCTGGGTGGTAGAGGAAGAGAAGAACGGAGAGAGAATTGTAAGGATTGGAGCTCAAAATCCATACAGGAATACAGGATTTAGTGTGCTACTACTGTTTTCAGAGTAATTTCTGTTCTATGCACCGATTTTGAAAACAAATTGGAGCAGCGGAGAGGCGTAAGGATCAACCAGCATACCCCGAAAATAGGTGCTGGATCTTGGGTTCATGTGCCATACTTCCAAGTTCCCTTGTCAAATCTCCACAGGACCAGCAAGACCTTGCTGTTGGGAGCGGTCCTACAACTCGAAGCCACCCCTACGGCCTCAAATATTCTTCATTCTTCAATTCCTTCCTAGCAGGGGCATAGTACGAATCCTTCCTCGGCCTGAATATCTGTCAGTTTTATAGTTTACAGGTGTATTGTACAGAGAGACCATGCGTACATTAGAAGAAGGTTGAGGAGAGAGCATGTGCATATTTCAGTTTATTTGCACGGTTGCACCAGCTTGTTGCTAGGATGAGCTATTACCAAAGGCATTGGTGATTTGTGGTAGTCTTGCAGAAGATACCAGCATGTAAAGCTACCAAGTTTTTTAATGAGAAAAGTGTTCAGCACATGTAAAAGTTGTTTCATCATGTAAGCTACGGCTTAATGGAGTTTAACAAAAGCTTCATATGTGCCTGGTTCGAATGTCCAACTGCATTATAAGCAGAAGACATGAAAAAGACATACTGTAGCACTGCATTGAGTCAAACTGACAACAGTTTGCACACGGGCTTCTACATTTTCCAAAGAAAAGTGTATCAGGAGTGTTTGCAACGCAGGGTTCAGATCTCCAACACTATATCTAGAGAAAAATGAAAACATATTAGCTTTAATGTGCATAAATACTAGCATTAGCTTGTATGTTAGCTTGTAACACTGCTGCGAAATCTACATTCTGTAAAATGAACTTACACTCTGAATCTGTTCTGATCCATTTGCTCCCTTGTTCCGCACCCGTTGAATTCCCTCTCCAAGGCAATTGTGTCGTTCGATAGTTTCTGATTGTGGCCTCTCGCATTGTTAAATTCTCGGTAGGTATGTCATTATGGAGCAATGGCCAGGGTATCTTTCATCATGAAAATCATGTAGGGATCTTTGAGCATCCCCTGTCTGTTTGTGTGCCTTAACTAGAAAATACTTCAATAGATTTAATATTGTTGGCTTTGTGTCTTGTCAGTTTACAACCATTGTATTCGGCAATCATTGGGATGCTGCAAATTTCTTTTGCTTTCTTCAAAATTTTAAGTGCTCCACAATTTTCATAAAATTAGCTAATTCACATGGTTGAACATTGGAAAATTTTCAACATAATATTCTGAGAGTATGTTTACATTTTGTTTAACTAAATTCATTGAAATTTGTAACATTCCCTTATATCTTTGGAGATCATTCTTCATTCACGTGATGTCAAAAGTCAATTTCTCCATTATCCCTGAGTTTCATGCCATGTGTGTAAAAGAAAATGGTAATCATGTATGGAATCAGAATCATCTTTTGGATGTAACCTGAGAGTGAACAAGTTTTTTTCATAGCAACGCACGGGTATCATGCTAGTAACATATATAATAAACACTAACAGGGAGAAAAATAACAAAGCTAACAATGGGCAAACTCCTGAAAGAACATACATGTAAAGTTCTTCACGGAAAAAAGACAAACCACCATATAATACTGAAAATAAAACACCAACATCTATAGAATATATCACGGAACAGTTGCGGATCATCTGCCACTTCTTTTCTTATACACAACAACAATTTAAATTACACCATACTCCACAACTTCAGAGGCCTCTTACATGATCTTCTTATGTTCTGCTGGTGCTTTTACTTAGCGTAATCGGTGCAGCGACATTCAATTAACCATCAAATGAAAGCAATCTGCTAGCCTGATGAACTCGTTATGTTATAACTGGAGTCTAACACAATAATAGTAACCTATTTTCTTACTAAAAGAAAAAAATAAACTTCTAAACAGCCTGTTGTTTGACATATTTAATCACCAGGAGGAAACATCAAACATCACAGTGGTAATTAACATGTGGACTTATGAACATTATGTAGTAAAGTAGAGTATCTGCTATTGTTGCTACTGGATAGAATGACTGCAAAGTCATGTATTCTTACTGAGCTGATGAATAAACTAACTTGGTCCTAGGGAGCAAACGCTGCAAACCTAACCTTTTGTAATCGCTTCTAGTTTGCAGAAAACACATGCATAAATGAAAAAAAAAGCAAACTATACAAACTTAAGAAAACAAAGCATCATATTTAGCATCCATGATTGATTTATAAAGATGGAGGCCTGCGTGTAGATATCTACTGACTCAATTAGTGTCATGCTTGTACAGAGCTGTGGGAAAATGTAATGGATTGGATTAGGATACAATATAAGAGCTTAAGTTGTTGTCACCAAACAAATACTGACCTAGTATGATTTTCTTTCTTAGTTCATTGTCAATAATTGTTCATGTCACCTTTTTCACCCTTGCCGACTTCTTCACTTGGAATTGGGCTGACGGAGCATGGTTTCCATGTAGAGATGATCAATTGTGCAGAATAGTATGATTGGGCACTGGTATGATCTTGCTAATAGAGCCCTGTCATAGTCGATATATATATCCCCATTTCAGTTTAAGTTCAGTTTGCAATGTCAATATGCGTTTGAACAGAGCCACCAAATTTTCTATTAGGATATATTATTTTCTATCTCCGGTGGAGCAAATCATGTAAAAGCAAATATATAACTTTGTTTGTAGTTCAATGGTAAAAATATACGTCGATGGTGCAAACTTTTACGTGATAAAACTGTTGCATCTCCATTTTGCAAGGAGTAAAACTAATAACAGTATTCAGAGGTAGCAAAACATGCTCGATAAGAATGGAATTATGGGAATCATGCATTTGTTGTGCTCCAAATATGTTAATGTGGCAGGCACAGCAGGAGGTAACAGGAAGATCACCCATAGGATATAGTTGAAGTAATTGTCATGATATATTCACAAACTAATGCAATATATATGTAAGGGTGCCTATTTGAATTATCGAAAGTCATAACTCACTGTCGTAGGCTGGGTGAAAAAATATGGCAATCGTTACCACCATGTTCAACAGAACCATCACGAGCATGGACTTAGCAGCCAAACATTCTTCAAAAAGTAGGAGACAATCAAGAGCCGTTTTACAACACCTTGTGGTCGCAGATCATTCCTGATATAATCATCCTAGAGAAGAAAAAATTATTTCAGAAGTGTGCCATGCTATCGTTGTAGCAAGAAGCGGTGTTTATAAAATCAAAATGTGGCAATGAATGATCTCACTTGCCCATACTCTATGACATGTCAGATTCATAAATTCGTGGCAATGTTAGGGAGCAAGATGCAGTACCAGTTGACGGTATAATTTCTACTTCCATGTCCATATAATGGAAAACTAAGTCAATGTGCTAACATAAAATTTGCAATGAAGCACATATTTAAGCAACTTTTTAATCGATTAGTCAAACCAGGAGAAAATTCCATAGCTACAAACATCGTTTTTTCCTTACCTGGGGGCTCCTTGCATATGAACCAAATTAATCTTGCATGCCGATCAGGCCTCTCCATTATTGCTGCTGCTGTCCGTCACGTAGGACTGTCCAATTTTATGAAAACGAAAACAAAAATCTATAATTCTGTATACTGATGCACTTAGAGCTTGCAATAGAAATACAGATCATGTCTAGACTTATCCCAAGCACACCCTGACGCCCAACAATTCCTGAGCCTGAGAGCACCATCTGCGCCAAGCGGCTTGGTGGATCGAAGAAGTCGACTGGGGAACCATAGAACTCCGCGTTTCTAGAACAGACTCATGTCGCCATAGAGAAGCCCCAACCAGATTTGGCAAACTCGAATCCTAACCCATCCGCCACACAATTCATCCTCCTCCAATCACCGGCATCACCGCATCGAAGCAGGGCATCCGGCGCCGGCCGATTCTTGGCAGTAGCCAGCCGACCACCTGCCCCCTGCACAGCGAGACCATGTGGTCAGGTTAAATCGAGCCAGCCAAATCCCCCAAAAAACTTCGCCAAATTCTGAATGGAGCGCGCCAGCATACTTGGGGAAAGGGGGTAAGTCTGAGGCGGCGGCAATGGTTGTGGGGCAGACATGGTTGGGGCTGGAGTAGGAGCCGGAGGGTGAAGGCGCGCGGTGTCCTTGAAGTCGAGGCCCAGAGGCATCAGAGGACTCCGTGGAGATCTGCTTGTCTCCACCGACGCTGAAACGCGGTGACACGAAGCACGCGAGGTGGGGTCTGCGAAAAGGACGTGCAGCGCAACCAGGAACGCGCGCGACCCTGGGAGCTTAGTGCTCTTTAGAGATAGGACACCACATCAAGGATCAGCCTTGAGCCCATACTTTTTTGGAATTTCTATTTTCGTGCCCTCAGGTCTTTAGTTGTACTCAGTTTTCCCCAGCTCGTTAGTTTTTTCTCAGTTTTCCTCACGTCCTTGTCTGAACCCCGCAGAAGGAGCTCGGACGGAAGAAATCCGTTAAGTTGACCATTCCGTTCTGACGAGTGGGGTCGTGTCGTTTGTGGGGCCGCGTCGTGTGGGGCTGGTAGGAAGGAACCGCGTGGGACAGGACGAGACCGTGTTTGTGGGGCCATAGCGTGTGGAGCCGTGTGGGTCCGGGACGTGGGCACGAGTGGTTTCTGTCTCTTTCGCCCAGATTAGCAGTTTTCAATGTACATTTTTCCTCTCTCTCGCTCGATCTCATTCATATTTGATAGCCCAAATTGGTAGCAAATCTAGAACAGTTGCTCCTTCTATTTTTTAACGCCATTCATTTCTTTATGCCTTCGTTTTTACCCAATCAGGTTGGAAATTTAGAGCACAAATCCAGAGAAAATATAGGATAAGCTGCATACAGCAGCCAACATAGCATAGATATATTCACGTAAGATCCAACAGTAGTACCGATAGAACCCTACAACATAAGCTACATTTTACATGAATTTAAGTCTGCTCTACGGATAGAGCAGATCACATAAAGAGAGTGCAGGTAGGCATGTTCAACGCCTCCGAGTAGCGCCTGTGACTCGTTTGGAGGTTGCGCAGGTGAATCCCAAGTGCTTTGTGTTTGGCCATGAACGCATGCACGTTCACGGTCGTTCCAACTCTAGCGCCGCATCTGCTAATGGAGTCAACATGGTTCAGCAGGCAGTTGAAGTCGGTGGCGCGGAGCTTCCTGTTGCAAAAGGGGCACTTGTAAATGCCTCTAGCAAAGGGGCCATCGTAATGGCCGGACTGCAGCCTCCTGAGGACGTGACGAGTCTTGGTGTGGAAGGACTCGTCGTCGTTGTCGACGTCGCTGCTCTACACCTGTCATGTAGCACCAAAGATCGTGCAAAAAACACGGAGTCAATTGCAACGATGATGGAACAGAGAGTGAACAAAGATCATGCATGATAATATGGGCTTGAAAAAAAGAGGTAGCCTCATTTACATTGGACACACTTATATCCAGGATTTGAGTGAGTAAACCAAAGATCATGCACAACAAATTTGTACACACCAATTGTTTACTGACCAAACCCTGAATCAATTTGTGCCCAAATATTCATCATCATCGGCACAAATCTTAAACAAAAGCAAATCACAAACACTAATAACGCAAGATCTAACACAAAGGATTGAACTAGGAACAGACGCACCCTAATAACGCAAGATCTAACACAAATGGATTGAACTAGGAACAGACTTACCCTAATAACGCTAGAGCTAACACAAAAGGATTGAAATGTGATAAGAACAAGGGAGCAAAGGGTTACCTCCGGCTCGTCGTCGACGATGCTGATGTCGTATGGGTTCTCCGGCGCGACGTACGACACTGGTTCGTACGGGTTCCAAGCGACGGGGGCCTGGACGGGGGCCTGGACGGTGGCGGCGGCTGATGCGCCGGCTGCTACGTTGGAAGCAGCGACAGGGGCCTAGACGGGGGCAGCGGCCGATGCGTCGGCGGCTGATGCGCCGGCTGATACGTTGGAAGCAGCGACAGGGGCCTGGACGGGGGCAGCGGCGGATGTGCCGGCGGTGGATGCGCCGACAATGGGCATCTCATTCTTGTCCATCGCCGGCGCTTTTCTTCGGGGTTTTGTCTTCGGTTGTGGAGAAGATGATGGGACAGGAGAGGCGGTTGAAGTGAGAACGTGCTTCGAGGGAGAGAAAAGGGCTCTATAAAGACGAAGGTGGCGTGTACCGCAACACGTGTCCACTATGCACGGCTGCAGCGTGCACCGCGACACGAGTCTAACCCTGGGACGTTTGGTGTACTCAGTTATAACCTCGGGCCTTATACGTAAATTTTATTTGTACTCGGCTTTCCCCTCGAGTACTTAGACCGGCAAGTGCAATATACTCAGCTTTACCCTCAAGTAGCTGGTCAACAGAGAGTCAAAAAATGAGATTAACATATCTAATTGAGTCATTTCATGCGCAAAAAAATCCAAAAAAATAAAAACATAGTGGCACCTACTCATGGAGTCTTCCTACCCAACCTGCCACCTAGAAAACCTTAACAAACATATATAAATCAAGTTTACCACAAATTGCCACTTCTCAGAATCAGCAGTGTAGCTATGAAGATGCATGGTTTTGCACTCAAACCCCTTTGCAAAACATCTTCCCCAAAAACATAGTTTGTCTAAATGATGCCATAATTGTCAGACTCATGTATATTTGAATTGCAAATAATTTGATGTAGCCCAATATGAATTATATTGTACAAAATACGCATTTTTCATTTTGTAATTTTTTGTTTGAATCCCTTAGTCTATTTACTATTTATGTGCCCTTGGATTCTTAGTACTACTCAGTTTTGCCCTCAAGTTCGTCACAAATGCTCTCGTAAGCCCAAACTTATCCTGATTGGTTGAGCCGTTGTCACACGGATCGACTCCACGAACCGTTGATCAACTGATCTAATGGGCAGTATACCCCTCCCCGTCTCTTCATGGCCACCCCTCTCTCTCTGTCGGTGGATGCATTATTTTCACCCATCTAACAATGATCAACTCTTTCGCTTTCCTTTTCTTTTAGGGGATATAGTTTGGGATATAGTTTTGGTAATTTGAAACGGCCCAAAAGTGGTATAATTTTGGTATAAACATGAGGCATACATATTTGCGGATTTCGGTGAATGCATTATTGTCACCCCTCTAACAATTATCAACTTTCTTTCGCTTTCCTTTTCTTTTAGGGGACATAGTTTGGGATATAGTTTTGGTAATTTGAAACGGCCCAAAAGTGGTATAATTTTGGTATAAACATGAGGCATACATATTTGCGGATTTCGGTGAATGCATTATTGTCACCCCTCTAACAATTATCAACTTTCTTTCGCTTTCCTTTTCTTTTAGGAGATATAGTTTGGGATATAGTTTTGGTAATTTGAAACGGTCCAAAAGTGGTACAATTTTGGTATAAACATGAGGCATACATATTTACGGATTTCGGTGAATGCATTATTGTCACCCCTCTAACAATTATCAACTTTCTTTCGCTTTCCTTTTATTTTAGGGGATATAGTTTGGGATATTGTTTTGGTAATTTGAAACGGCCCAAAAGTGGTATAATTTTGGTATAAACATGAGGCATACATATTTGCGGATTTCGGTGAATGCATTATTGTCACCCCTCTAACAATTATCAACTTTCGTAGCATTCCAATATAGTTGGTAATTTCGGTGAATTCACACACTAACTATGAAAACAACTACAAGTACATGTAACTGAATAATGGATTTGTAACAAGGTATTCCTTGTAACAACTTCTAGCGCCTGGTGAGCAATGATAAGAATCCGATCGCAATTATACAGCAGAAAAACAACCAGCCATCAGATTAGCTTGCTTCTTCAACTCGATCAGCTGCCTTAACTGCTTGTTCATTTTCTTCAGTTCTCCCTTCACTTCCACCAGTCCTGCATTGGGAGCATTAGGCATAATCGGAACGGCTCCTCTCTCCGCCGCATTCTCTACAGCAAGTCCCCACCTCCCAAATTGCGCTCCCCAATAGCGCCAATGGATTCCTGCAATTGAAGCCTCTGAACGTACACATCGATCCACTCGAAATGCCTGCATTTCTTCAGGATCTGAAAACAACAACGTGAACCCTAAATCCCAAATTCGAGGGAATACAAGAAAATCGAGAGAAAATAGAGAAATTGGAGCGAGATCTTACCTTATCCCCTCTCTATATGGCAAGCTCTCGCATGCAAGGAACTCACGTCCACGGTTGCCGTTCTCGTCCGTCTTACAGATCGACCGCTTCAGAGGCTCCTGGCGTGGGCGATCGGGGAATCTTGTCAAAGGCACGGGTCCATACTGCGGCCATGAAGAACGGGAGGTCGAAAAGAAACTAGACATCACCCGCCTGTCGGAGAAGGGCTGCCGCTGGCGGAGAAGAAGAACAATGGGGCGCGGGGAAAGAAAGGGGAAGCAATGGCACGGGCACGGGCGCGGGGCTGGCTCGGGCTCCCATTTTGCAACGGTCACCTGGGTAAGCTACGGGTCCGGCGCGCTAACGTGGACAAGTTGTGGGTCCCACGATGATCTGGATAAGTGAAGACGTGTCCACTGCGGGGCACCAACAGCGGCCCCACTTGCCAGCACCAACCAACGTCAACTAAACGGGAATCCTCCGTCCGAGCTCCTTCTGCGGGTTTCAGACAAGGTCTTGGGGAAAACTGAGAAAAAACTAAGGAGCTGGGGAAAACTGAGTACAACTAAGGATCCGAGGGCACAAAAATAGAAATCCCTACTTTTTTCATAGTGATAGATAAGGTGACAAAGAATATAGAAGGAGATATTCCTTTCTGCATGATCTTTGCTGATGATGTGGTGCTAGTGGATGAGACTAGGGTTGGCGTAAATAGGAAGTTAGAGCTATGGAGGTAGAATTTCGAATCAAAGAGGTTTAGAATTTGTAGGATCAAGACCTAGTACTTGCGATGCGACTTACTTGTGCTAGGTGGGAAGATGAACATGTTAGTTTAGAAGGACAATCAGTGTCTAAGAGGAACACCTTCTGATACTTGGGATTAGGGCTGCAAAACAATTGTATATTGATGAGTATGTTTGCCACAGATGGATGAAGTGGCGACACACATCTGGCCTCTCCTATGTGACAAGAAGATCCCACAAAAGCTAAAAGGTAAATTCTACAGGAGGACAATCTTACCGGCGATGATATACGGAGCAGAATGTTGGTCCATTAAAAGACAACACAACCAACATATAAGTGTTGTGGAGATGCACATGCTACGGTTCATGTGTGGCCATACAAAAAAGGACTGGATTATGAACGAGGTAGTACGGGATTGGTTTGGGGTGGCACCGGCCAACGAGAAGCTAGTCCAATGCCGACGAAGGTGGTTTTGTCATATCCAACTAATGCCTCCAAAAGATAGTGGAATTCTAAGAATGTGTAAAATACAAGGAGGGGTAGAGGATGAAAAAAGTTCACATGGACGAAGACAGTAAAAAGAGACTGGAAGGATTGAAATGTCTCAACAGATTTAGCTCTTGATAGGATTGCATGGAAATCATCGATCCATGTACCAGAATCTTAGTTTACTCGTGTTTTTTTCCTCTCCTAGTTTTTGTTTTCTTATGTTTCTGTTGGGTTTCATATCTAGCCTACAACAACTTTCTTGAGAAAAAGGCTTTGTTGTTAACCAAAATTTAGCATACAACAACCCACATTTCCATTTTTTGCGCACCCAAACTTTCCATAATTAGCATAAGCGAGGGCAAGAGGAACATTCTTTCTGGCGCGAACTAACAATCTGCCATCTAGACCGCAATAACTGCTACACCTCGTCCCTCACCTGAACTTTTCCCCAACCTAAAGTTGTAACCTAATAAATACTAGTTGATTCCCCGCACGTTGCCGCGGGCATTAGAGATGGTTTCCATGTATGAAAAAGTATGAACAATCTATGAAAATAATGCTCATTCGTGAATACTGTTACGCAAAATATAAGGGAATTGCATAATTAATTATCACCATGTCAAAAATAGATCCAAGGTACAAAATGCATTCCGTGGAGGAGGACATGGTTCAGCATTCAAACTTTTCCCATGTACTGCATGTTGAAGGTGAGACCTCACAAGTGTTGGCGTGCGAGTCTCATGGAGGATGATATGGTTCAACTGCAGTGCCATCCATAAGTTTGTCTTCTTTTGCTCTTGCTCCTTCTTCCACCTCCAGATTGGGCGATGCGGTGGTGGTTGCATCTCCGGCCAGGTCCGTCATGGTTGCGAAAAGCTGTTGTGCAGCCGGAGGTTGATCCACTACTGCCAGCTTCTCATCGTACTCCTTCATGACTGCCTCATATTCCTCGGAGTTCATCGGGGAAGAATCATCGAGAATCTTCAGTTTCTTCGACTATGAGGGGCTCGTCGGATCCTGCGTTCCCCTCGGGAGCGGTTCCGGACGTAGTTTCCACATTGTAGATGAAGTGACACCTTAGCCTCTCAAAGAACGACAAGGGCTGGATGGATCGTTATTGTCTTCCACCGTCATGTGTAGGGATTCGTAGCATAGAAAACAAAAAATTTCCTACCGCGAGAACGCAATCCAAGGCAAGATGCAATCTAGAAGATGGGAGCAACGAGGGGATGAACGAGACTAACCCTTGAAGATTTCCAAAGCCTACGAGAGTAGGCTCTCGTTGCTGCGGTAGACGATCACTTGCCGCTTGTAAAAGCGCGTAGAAGATCTTGACGGTGCCACAATCCAGCAGCACCTCCGTACTCGGTCACACGTTCGGTGTTGATGAAGACGACGTCCTTCTGCCCGTTCCAGCAGGCAGCGGAAGTAGTAGATCCTCCTCGGAATCCCGGCAGCATGACGGCGTGGTGGCGGTGGTGGTGGAGAACTCCGGCAGGGCTTCGCCTATGCGCTGCGGGAGTTTGTATGTGGAGGAGGGGAGGCTAGGGTTTGGGGAGAGGGGGCTATGGGCGCCGGCCTCAAGGGGCAGGGGTGGTGCGGCCAAGCCATGGGCAGCCCCCTCCCTCTCCTCTTCATTATATAGGTGGAACCCCAAGGGTTTGCCCAAAGTCTTCGAATAAGACCCCAACGGAAAAAACTGCCTTATGGACGAAACCTAGAGGGACAGGGACTTTCCCCTTCCCCCCTTTACTTGGCCGGCCAAGGAGGTGGAGTCCACCATGGACTCCACCCTCCCACTTGGTTGGCTGGTTAGGGTTTGTGGAGTCCCTCCGGGACTCCTCCTTCCATAGTGATTTATTCCGGATAATTCTAGAAACCACCTTCCATAAATTCACCGGATCATTTCCAAACTTGGAAAGTGACTTCCTATATATGAATCTTATTCTCCGGACCATTCCGGAACTCCTCGTGATGTCCTGGATCCCATCCGAGACTCCGAACAAAACTTCGAACTCCTTTCGATATCTACTTAAACGACATCAAACCTTAAGTGTGTCACCCTACGGTTCGCGAACTATGTAGACATGGTTGAGACTTCTCTCCGACCAATAACCAATAGCGGGATCTGGAGATCCATAATGGCTCCCACATATTCAACGATGACTTAGTGATCGAATGAACCATTTACATATGATACCAATTCCCTTTGTCACGCGATATTTTACTTGTCCGAGGTTTGATCATCGGTATCTCTATACCTCGTTCAACCTCGTCTCATGACAAGTACTCTATACTCGTACCGTGGTATGTGGTCTCTTATGAACCATTCATATGCTTGCAAGCTATTTAGACGACATTCCACCGAGAGGGCCCAGAGTATATCTATCCGTCATCGGGATGGACAAATCCCACCGTTGATCCATATGCCTCAACTCATACTTTCCGTATACTTAATCCCACCTTTATAACCACCCATTTACGCAGTGGCGTTTGATGTAATCAAAGTACCTTTCCGGTATAAGTGATTTACATGATCTCATGGTCGAAATGACTAGGTAACTATGTATCGAAAAGCTTATAGCAAATGACTTAATGACGTGATCTTATGCTACGCTTAATTGGGTGTGTCCATTACATCATTCATTAATGACATAACCTTGTTATTAATAACATCCAATGTTCATGATCACGAAACCATGACCATCTATTAATCAACAAGCTAGTTATACAAGAGGCTTACTAGGGACTCCTTGTTGTTTACATAACACACATGTACCAATGTTTCGGTTAATACAATTATAGCATGGTATGTAAACATTATCATAAATACAAAGATATATTATAATAACCATTTTATTATTGCCTCTTGGGCATATCTCCAACAGTCTCCCACTTGCACTAGAGTCAATAATCTAGTTTACATTTGTAAAGATATAACACCTTGGCCTTCCGGTGCTTTATCATGTATTGCTCACGGGAGAGGTTTTAGTCAACGTATCTGACACGCTCATAAACGTATGTATTTTGCAATTCATTTGCGTCTCAACGCATCACTCATTTTCCAAATGAGTCGGCATTAATCTTATATGTTCAGTCCTCTGGTGGAACCTTAATTCCGCGGTCTGAAATATGTCACTAATATTGTCATACACAATATAGCTTCAAAGTTCTGACACTATCGGAACTACACCAAGTTCTCAAAGAACTCTTCGACTTAAACATCCTCAGTCATTGTCAAAACAATGACATACTATGCCTTTGTTTGTAGAATCCGTCACAATATTTAGAACTCTTCTAAATCTAGCATTGTGCTACCTTTTAAACAACACTTAGCCTAATTGAGATTTGAATTTCATTTTTATATGTGACAAAACCAATATCATTGTAACATCTTACAGCGATTTGTTTGTCATTTCTTCATACAAAATTATATTTATATATCCTTGGTTCTTCTTAAGTACTCAAGAATATTCTTACTGTTTTTCAATGATCATCACATGAATCATTCTGGTACATACTCATAACACTTTTAAGAGCACATGACATCTGATTGTGTACATATTATTCGTGATCTATAATCACTCATGTGTTTTTACTCATTGAGTGTCAATTACACTCAAGTCTTGTTAAACCTTCGCATGAAAAGAACACCTTCTTAATATTTCTATATTGAACTACTTCAATATCCATTCTATGTACTTTGAATTAAACTTATTATGTGTTTCAATCTATCTTCATAGATCTTGACACTAAATTTGTTTCAGTCCATATCCTTTCATTGAAGTTAATTCTCAACGAAACCTTTTATAATCAAGTATATAATTACATTATTTATAACCAACTATATGTCATCTACATAAAGTATTATAAATATGTCTCAGCGCTCCCACTTAATTTCTTACAAATGCAAGCCTCTTCATCGTCTCTGATGAAATCAAAAACTCTTTGACTATTTCATCCGGTGAAGATTCCAACTCCGCGATACTCACTTCATCCAATTGAAGTTCGTATACCTATCTAGTATTTCACGGACTAGCAAAACTCTTGGTTTGTATCTTGTATACACCTTTAATACCCACTTCTGTTAAGTAATGTATTTTGCCATCCTACTAGCATATCTCATAAAAGAAATATGTAGTGATTACTAGAATAATCCACATAGACTATAAGCATTGCTACGGAAGATCTAATCTTATCGTAGTCAATTTTTTGAACTTTGTCTTAAAGAACTTTTCGACAAGTCAAGCTTCATCAAGGATATTCCATCCAAGTCCATCAATTTTATAGATCCATTTACTTTCAAAAAATATTCATCTATCTTGGATTTCATGGCGCATAGCCATTTTAACGGAGTCAGGGCCCATCATAACTTCTTTGTATGTAGTTGGTTTATCATTGTTCCAAATCAAACCTTTGTCCACAAATCATTTATTTGATCACAAAGTAAACCATAACTACAAGGTTCAATAAGTACTTCGATCTCCATGGCTAAAACACTTTGCAGTCATGGGAGCCATGATCGTTGTGGCCGCTTCCGAACCAATTTCCGATGCTTGCGCTACTCGATCATTATGCTCGAGTTCATAAACCTTATCAAGTTCTATTGTCCTCCCACTCAAATACTTCGCTAGAAAACAATTTCTTGGAAATAAGCAAGTAACATTAACAAACACTTTTGTCTTTTACTTCATAGTGGGAAGAATTCCCTATCAATTCTTTGGGATAACCAACAAAAACATTCATCCGATTTTGGTTGGAAACTCTTAGACCAAAATTTAAAGAAAGGACTATTAGGGTTTATACCCATGCCATAACTTGTATGGTGTCATTTCAACGGATCATGATGATGCTTGATAACCCACAAGTATAGGGGATCGCAGCAGTCTTCGCGGGTAGTAAAACCCAATTTATTGATTCGACACAAGGGGAGACAAAGAATACTTGAAAGCCTTAACAGCGGAGTTGTCAATTCAGCCGCACCTGGAAACAGACTTGCTCGCAAGAGTTTATCAGTAGTAACAGTTTTATAACGATAGTAGTAGTGAAATAACGAGCAAGCAGAGTAACAGAGACAACGATGAGTGATTATAGTAAACATCGGGATTAAAATATCGTAGGCACGGGGACGGATAACGGGCGTTGCATGGATGAGAGAAACTCATGTAACAATCAAGCAGGGCATTTGCGGATAATAATAAAATGGTGTCTAAGTACAAAGCAATCAATAGGCATGTGTTCCAATTATAGTCGTACGTGCTCGCAATGAGAAACTTGCACAACATCTTTTGTCCTACCAGCCGGTGGCAGCCGGGCCTCAAGGGAATCTATCGGATATTAAGGTACTCCTTTTAATAGAGTACCGAAGCAAAGCATTAACACTCCGAGAACACATGTGATCCTCACATCACTACCATCCCCTCCGGTTGTCCCGATTTGTCACTTCGGGGCCATTGGTTCCTGGACAACGACATGTGTATACAACTTGCGGGTAAGACCATAAACAATGAATATCATGATGAAATAATAACATGTTCAGATCTGAGATCATGGCACTCGGGCCCTAGTGACAAGCATTAAGCATAACAAGTTGCAACAATATCATCAAAGTACCAATTACGGACACTAGGCACTATGCCCTAACAATCTTACACTATTACATGACCAATCTCATCCAATCCCTACCATCCCCTTCAGCCTACAGCGGGGGAATTACTCACACATGGATGGGGGAAACATGGCTGGTCGATGAAGAGGCGTCGGTGGTGATGGTGGCGATGATCTCCTCCAATTCCCCGTCCCGGCGGAGTGCCAGAACGGAGATTTCTGGCTCCCGAGACGGAGTTTCGCGATGTGGCGGCGTTCTGGAGGGTTTCTGGTGACTTCGACTTCTCCCCGTGCGTTTTTAGGTCGAAGGCGATAAGTAGTCCGAAGGAGGGGGTCGGGGGCCGACCGAGGCCGCCACACACTAGGGCCGCGTGGGCCCCTCCTGGGCCGCGCCGGCCTAGTGTGTGGGGCCCTCGGGCCCCCACCTGGCTTGCCCTTCTGGCTCCGTAAGTATTCTGGGAAAATAGGACCTTCCGCATAAATTCCGAGGTTTTTCCCGAAAGTTGAATTTCGCACAAAAACGAGACACTGTATCAGTCTCGCGAAAACAGCGTTAGTCCGTGTTAGTTGCATCCAAAATACACAAATTAGAGGCAAAACAATAGCAAAAGTGTTCGGGAAAGTAGATACGTTTTGGACGTATCAACTCCCCCTAAGCTTAGCTTATTGCTTGTCCTCAAGCAATTCAGTTAACAACCGAGCGATAAAAGAACTTTCACGAACACATTTGTTCATATGATGTAAATATTCTCATGCTATGGCTAACACTTAGGCAGCTCATAATAAGATACATGCAAATAAGATCATCTAATAGCTATGTCAATCATGGAAAGGTACCAACAATTAATAATAAGCATCATGAATCATGTATATAAGCAGGATTGCAATGTTCATAAAAGAGTATGATAGAGTGGTATCTCGCTTGCCCATATTTGATCAAGAAAACATAAATGCTCGAGCACCTCCGAAGTTCATAGAAAGACTAGAAATAGTGATTGTCAAAGATAAAAGCATCAAAGTTATACCACAATCAATCATATTTTGAGACAAGCATATTATACTAAGAATGACAGTTGTGCTCTCAAGAAAGTGCTCGAAGAAAGGATGGAGACACAACATAAAAGTAAAAGATTGACCCTTCGCAGAGGGAAGTAGGGATTAACATGCGCTAGAGCTTTTCATTTTTTAAAACAGGAGTAAAATTGTTTTGAGAGGTGTTTGTTGTTGTCAACGAATGGTAATGGGTACACCAACTACCTCGCCAACCGGACTTTCAAGAGCGGCTCCCATGAAGGACGTTATCTCTACCAGCAAGGTAGATCATCCCTCTTCTCTTTTGTTTACACACGTATTTTAGTTTTATTATGGGTGACACTCCCCCAACCTTTGCTTACACAAGCCATGGCTAACCGAATCCTCGGGTGCCTTCCATCAATCACATACCATGGAGGAGTATCTATTTGCAAAATTAAGTTGCTTATCGATGAATCGCAGCAAAACATGTGAAGAGAATTATTAGTAAAGTTTGATTAATCGGGGCCGGGAACCCTATTGCCGACTCTTTTTGCAAAATTATTGGATAAGCGGATGTGCCACTAGTCCATATGAAAGTCCGTCAAGAGTAAATGACAAGGTTGAAAGTTAAACACCACATACTTCCTCATGAGCTATGAAACATTAGCACAAATTGAGAAGCATTTTGAAGGTTTAAAGGTAGCGCATGAGAATTTACTTGGAATGGTTTGAAATGCCATGCATAGGTATTTATGGTGGACACTCTGGAATAACTTGGTTTTCATGTGTTTGGAAGCACGAGCAGCGTTCCCGCTCGCACAAGTGAAGGCTAGCAAAAGACTAGGGAGCGACAAATCAAGAGAGCAACGAATCGTCATAATCATGCTTGCGGCAAAATAAATTAACTGAGGCATAAAAGTGATACAAGAACTCTGAAACAATATAAATCATCGAAGCTTAATTGACTTTTGTTCAGTCATATGCATGCGTGAGCATGTGCCAAGTTAATTCAAACGAATTATTCAGAGGAGGATACCACAATATCATACCTATCTATGAATAAAACAATGCAAGCAAACATCCATGACATGCTACTCATATTAATAAATTGGAGCTAAACATGAGAGATCATGAACTACTAGACTTTCTTAAATGACATATACCTCACATGAACCAACTAAGCATGCTCACATGGATGAGTATATGTACAAAAATGAAAACAAATAGAGTTCATACCAGCCTCTTACCACAATCAGATTGTCGAATATCGTTATTATTGCCTTTTCACTTGTGTAGCTTGGATAATATGAAATGAAAACCACGCTCCAGCCACCGAAGACCATTGAACTCATAATGAACTTTACAAAACCAAAGAAGAACAGCAAATATTTTTGGTGTTTTCGAATTTGGAAGCAAGAACAAAAGGAAGCAAGCGAACAAAGCAAAATCTTTTTGGGTTTTCTTATAGCAAACCAACGATAGCAAATAAAGCAAGATAAAAGCAAGAAACTAAAATAAACAAGTGGTGAACAGAAACAACAGAAATATTTTTGGTCTTTTTGTATTTTAGGAAAGAAACAAAGCAAGAACAAGAAAATGAAAACTAAAAGAAACACAGAAAAGCAAGATGGCAGAAATCTGCCAAAACTTGACAAAGAAGATCAAGAATCGATCTTAAAGAAATTCTTAAGCTGCTCAGCTCGAAAAGTGTTCAACTAATGAAAGTTAGATAACAACCTGGGGAACATGCACAAAAATTGGTAGCTCAAAATAACGTTCTGGCTGTGCGCACGAATTTTTCTAATAACAGTCCAGAATCTGTTTTCAGACAGCACTTCCCCAAATATCATCTCCCTCTCATTAGAAAACCACTCAAAGAAACTAAACAAGTATGTACAAGTATCCAGCAACCAATATATGCAAAGAATGAGTGATGCCGGTATACCTCCCCCCAAGCTTAGGCTTTTGGCCTAAGTGGAGATCAATCCCATGGTGCCCATGAAGAAGCACCTCCGTAGTACGAAGATGGATCATATTCCGGGTATGTGCTAGAAGAAGCACCCGGATACGTGACGGTGTAGTCGTAGGAGGGCTCGGCGTCCTCGGAGTCATGCTGCTGGTGGAAGCCTTGTATCTTCAATTGCTCATCCACCTCCTCCTTAGTGCGCGACCATGGTTTCATGTCAATACTGAACAAATCTGGCTGCGGCAAAAGGATTTCCCTCTCTTCCCCGTCAGCAAACAATATTCTATAGACAATCTTATCTAAACTAGAGTCAGTTGTAACAAATTGATGAGTCTTCATAGCAGCAATATCGAGCCTCATAGGAGTTATTTTTACATCATTAGGGTCAAGAGGAAGCTCTAAATATGCTAAAACGCGCAAGCAATAATTCCTCCAAATATGGGCCCCTTGTTAGACAAGCGGCGAGCAACAAGAGCACCAAGATGATAAGGCGTGTCCCCAGTGAGTGCAGCAATTAAGAAACCAATGTGATAGCTAGATATGTTACTAGTGTTCTCCCTACCAAGAATGCTAGTACCAATGTAATAAGCAAAATACTTAATGGCGGGGAGTTGAATGTTTCTTATCATGCCACGCTGAATGGTGCGACAATCATCATTGGTGATCCCTCGATAGAGCTCCAGCAATTCCTTGGGGTTGTCCTCGATCTTCCTTGTCGTACCTACAGGGACAATACCCAATGCAGCAAAAAATTTCTCTAACTTCATAGTAATAGGCTTACCATAGATCTTAAATTCTACTAGTCGGGCGAAAGTGCTTATTGTTGAATTTGAAACTCTCCACAAAGATTTTAGTGAGCGTATAGTATTGCTCACTCTCATCTCCCACGTAGGTGTTTAAACCTGCCTTACCGACGAGGGTCAAGAAATCATCCAACAACCCTGCATTTCTCAAAAAGTCATAACATGGGAAGGATGCAGCATTAGGGACTACATTGTCCTCTTCGGGTGCGAAGCTTGGTGCGATGAGGTCCTCATTATGGGATGGCCTGAATCGGGTGGATGACCTAGAGGGCCTCCCCGTGCTTGTTGTCTCTCTTTCAAACACTTCTCCAAAGTTACAATTATCCATCTTCCTTTTCTGAAATTTTTCAACAAACAATATGAAATTTGATTTGGTGACATATAATTGAGGGAAACTACCATAGGAACTTGCTAGAGTACTAATCATGCATCAAAACTAGTTTCTACCACTTAGAACAAGCATGCAAGCTCACTAAACATGTTACCTACAGCAGCAAAATATTCAAGATATACTCCACCAAACAAAATTCTACTTGGAT
>NC_061510.1:223489870-223516936 GCF_022539505.1 Lolium rigidum | reverse complement strand
CCCGACTCGCCCCTTCGCCTATTTATTCTCTCCGTCGCGAAAACCCTAGTACCAAGAGCCACGATACGAGAAAAGTTACTGTGACGCCGCCACCGCCAATCCCATCTCGGGGGATTCAGGAGATCGCCTCCGGCACCCTGCCGGAGAGGGGAATCATCACCGGAGAACTCTACATCATCATGCCTGCCTCCGGATTGATGCGTGAGTACTTCATCCTTGGACTATGGGTCCATAGCAGTAGCTAGATGGTTGTCTTCTCCTCTTGTGCTATCATGTTTAGATCTTGTGAGCTGCCTAACATGATCAAGATCGTCTATTTGTAATGCTACATGTTGTGTTTGTTGGGATCCGATGAATATGGAATACTATGTCAAGTTGATTATTGATCTATCATATATGTGTTGTTTATGATCTTGCATGCTCTCCGTTGCTAGTAGAGGCTCTGGCCAAGTTGATACTTGTGACTCCAAGAGGGGGTATTTATGCTCGATAGTGGGTTCATCCCTCCATTGAATGCTGGGACAAGTGACAGAAAGTTCTAAGGTTATGGATGTGCTGTTGCCACTAGGGATAAAACATCAATGCTTTGTCTAAGGATATTTGTGTTGATTACATTACGCACATTACTTAATGCAATTGTCTGTTGTTTGCAACTTAATATTGGAAGGGGTGCGGATGCTAACCCGAAGGTGGACTTTTTAGGCATAGATGCATGCTGGATAGCGGTCTATGTTCTTTGTCGTAATGCCCTAAGTAAATCTCATATTAGTCATCATGATATGTATGTGCATTATTATGCCCTCTCTATTTGTCAATTGCCCAACTGTAATTTGTTCACCCAACATGCTATTTATCTTATTGGAGAGACACCACTAGTGAACTGTGGACCCCGGTCCATTCTTTTACATCTGAAATAGAATCTACTTCAATCTCTGTTCTCTATTGTTCTTCGCAACAAACATCATTCTCCACACCATACGTTTAATCCTTTGTTTTCAGCAAGCCGGTGAGATTGACAACCTCACTGTTAAGTTGGGGCACAGTATTGTAATTGTGTTGTGCAGGTTCCACGTTGGTGCCGGAATCCCTGGTGTTGCACCGCACTACACTCCTTCACCAACAACCTTCACGTGGCCTTCATCTCCTACTGGTTCGATAACCTTGGTTTCTTTTTCTGAGGGAAAACTTACTGCTGTGCGCATCACACCTTCCTCTTGGGGTTCCCAACGGACGTGTGCATCACGCGCCATCACTACCCGTCAGCACGAGACGGTCAGAGAGGAACTGCCCTCTATGCAGTCCCACCGTCAGATTAACAGTAACGGCAAGGCCTCTGACCTGACGGCAACCCTCCGTCCGAGCGTCTGCAATTGGTTTCAAACTAGAGGGAGGGGAAAACTGAGGATAAGTTAAGAGGCTGGGGAAAACTGAGTACAACTAACGAACCAGGGACACGAGAACAAAAAACCATTTATTAATACGTTCAGATTTCGGTATTTTCCAAATTATTCAACAACTATGCGGAATTTAAAAACCTAAAAACATCAAAAAGTTGCGAAATTTCATCATCTATCCAACGGTATATCATTTGTGCCATTTGGATAAGGGGTTCGGAAATCGGAGTAAAAGTTCGTTTTGTCACCATTTAGAAATGTTTCGTATTTTTCAAAATTAAATTTAAACCGTGCATAATCTGCAAAAACTGTGAACATGAAAAAGTTGTGTTTTTTTATTATGTATCCAACGATACATTATTTGGACAATTCCGAAAAATTGTTGAGAAAATCAAAGTATAATCAGTAGCTCTAAAGAAACACGAAATTCAAGTAAGATCTGACAGAAAGTTCAACCTTGTTATCCAGGAAGTTCAAACCCGTGTCCAGGAAAGTTCAACTCGGTGCTCAGAATATTATTCTGCAACCGGTTACAGAATAGTGTTGGTGTATATATATTATATATATAAAGGAAAGGGGTATATTTTCCTTTATAGCAGGAAAAGTTGATTCCCTTGCTTGTAGTTTTGGATCGATTTCGTGTATTTAACATATTTAATTGTGGTTAGGGTTTAGTAGTGGGTCAGGTTGTTCTACCACTGTTCAGCCCAATCATAGTAAAAATATAAGTTTTATCCTAGCTCAACGCTAGCTATATGCTTAACACATGCAAGTCGAAAATTGTTTTTGGGGAGCTGGTATATGTGAAAGAGAAAAAGGGATGAGCCTTTTGGATTTTTTGTTTGTGGTTGGTTAGTAGAAAGAACGAGAGTCGGCTTCCCTAAGTTTGTTCTTCCTTAGTGGTATACCGGTCGGCTGTTACCTGGTTGGTCGCAGTTTCAAATCCTACATGGTGTAACCCCAAGAAAAAATAAATCTACCAAAATGTTTCATCACAAATTCCCTCTTTAGGTGGTTGTGTGCTTCATCAACATGCACATAAATAATGGCAAGTCCTTGTACAGACTTATAAATGAATAAAATGGACAATCATCATTGTTGGAGTATCCCTTCTTTTGAATGCACTCACTAATTAATTCATTTGTATCACACACGCACCCATACCATGTTAAGTCATATAAGGAATTAGGTGTTGTGTGTTGCTTTTGTATTCAGGACTAGGACAACATCAGGAATATCCATGTAGTTATTGAAATCAACTGAGCCATGAAGCTACAGTGCCACAAAAACAAGGCATCAAAATATAATACGCCTCAATACTACAAAATACGCTTCATTCAAATTGATGCCCGGCCTCTAGCCTCTGCGTGAAGCCTTGGGATACAATCATTTCTATGTATATCACCACCTCATTGTTATGGTTCCTCTTATGGATGAAAACCAATTATAATCCCACGAGGAAAAATTTGTGAGGTTTAGGTATTAATTCAATAAATAAATTTTATTTACTGAGCGAGGCTAAATCTACTTGGATTGGCTTTCTTCCATTTAGGCCAATTAGAGCGTCATGGTCTTTACATCATGATAATTTAGATGCTTTTGAGTAATTGTAGTTGAGAAATGTAAGCCAACAATTGTAGACTTATGGCTATAACTACATAGTTCGCGGATTTGTTTACCCTTGTGGAATGATCATGATTCTTTAATCCGGTTGAGTCGCGGTTTTCTGATGTCCTAGTCATTGAGTGGACAACTAAGCTAGGTATATTCTGGGAGGGTTATCCTTCCAGTAGGTTGTTTTACATTTACTAGTTCAAATGACTTGTTTTTTGTGTTTTTTTGTTGCTTGCGATTAGTTGAATCATGTTCTATGACCGCACCTCTTTGTTTGAATAGGGGGTTGAATGGTTTTTGGTGGTACGTCCACTCTATGATTGAGGATTTATCATCTCCATTATAGTCATCGAATGAATACGAAAGGTTATTTGCAATGTGTTGCAGATTAATTAGTTTCCAAACTTCAAGTATAGTTTCTTAAGTACATGGACCACGGGAGAAAATTTCTTACGAATTCAAAATTATTTCTAGACATTATTTTTGAACTTGATGTCTCACCCAAATGTCGGGAATGGTCCATATTGAGGATGCATCAACAGGATGGGATGTTGTGAATAAATCCCCTATGAGGTGTTCAAGGTACTTGATTACTCATGGTGATTTTATCCCCACATAGATCCCAAATTACTTGTGTGGCCTAACATATATAGTTGTGGTGGTGAGATGGACACACGTGTGGTGCATCCGAATTTAGGCATATGGAAAATATTTGCTAGATTTGCCCTTACTAATTGCCAATGTTACTTTGATATGCAGTTGGTTGCCATTGTATTATATTGCATCTTGTAAAACCGGTGACAATTGACATGAAGTAGGTAAGTTGAAATTTATTAGCAATGGTTGTCATATGAGCTTAATTTTCTTAATTGGAAATTCAACGGGCCATTTTAGCGTGGACATATGGGACCGAGTGTTCAACTTTAATTCAAGTGTCATGCAATAATCATTGAAGAAATGTGAGAAGAATTTAGTAGTGTTTTCTATTAATATAAATTTATTTAAATTCTCAATATTTAATATTTTGTCAAATGCATGGTTTCCTACGCATAATAGGCACACTTGAGACCATAGTGTAGATGCATCTATTAGAACTTTGAAATACCTATAATGTCCAGACAATAGTTGGACATAACTACAAATGTTGCCCATAACTCATTCAAGGAATTGAGTGGCTTTGGGTGAATTTTTGTGATATGCGGGTCTTAAAAAGAGTTTTCCAGTAGTACATGCAATGCATATAATGTACGAAGGTTATGGGAATTTAACTTTGTTAATTCATGACCATTATTAATTGCAGCTAATTTATCGATTACCCCAATCCCGGTATGACCAAGGTGATCATGTCAAGTCTGGAATGCATTTACATTCTAAAAAAATTACCTTATGCAGAGCATGTACTTCCTTTTCGAAAAATCATCACCGTCTACTTTGGATTTTATGTATGTTTGGTACAATCCTGATGACAAAGAGGTCAATTTTGTCAAATATGTGTTTGCCATATCCCTTGTCTTTGGTAAAGATGATATATTCCTATTTGTTATGTTCTTGGATTTTATTGGGAAAGCGATTTTGTGGATATCTCTATAACCAATGAGAGTACAAGACTAATAGGCATAAAATAATTCATCGGCAATTATTATTTGTGTACCCATAAGGCGATAAATGTGGCATGTCATGCGCCAAAAGTTAATGTATCATATTCATATATAGCTATTGTTAAAATATCTCCATTCAAATCTGTAAGAGTTCGTAAATGCATTTTTGCCATGAAATAAGCCATTCTCAATTACCATTTGTGTATGCATAGGGCGGGTAAATGTGGCACATCATGTGCCAACAATTAACCCATCTTATCTTCCAATTGTTAAAATATGTCCATTCAACTTTCTAAGAGTTTGGAAATAATGTTTTGCCTAAGTACAAGGCTTTTGCTACCGCTTTCCACAATGCACATTTCCTCCTCCATTTCGATTGACTCCCAAATTTATATACTTAAATGTTCAGTAATATAATTTTGTTTGATATATGGAAAATAAATAACCTTATTGATGTTGAAGTGTTGATATAGTATATATTGTGCTTTACACCAAAAGGTGATGACATCAATAAAAATAATATGCTTTTATTACAACAATATATTGAAAGTAAATGTAGTATCTAATGGATTTTATCGACTAGTCGAAGTCCCCGAACATGCCATTAGAGGTATATTAGATCATCACTGCATCCACAGAGTCATGTTGTAGGTGCTTCTTAGTGCTCCTTGAACACCTCACTAACATCTAGCTTCCATGTTATTTTTAGGTTGAAAATTGAAGTTGGCATCATATGTTGCTCCTTCGGTAGGTTTCTTATGTCTAATAGATGGCATATAGATGTCTACCAGATTTCTTGGGGTGTGGAATTGTTTTGGCGATCTTCTTGTAGAATCAACATTTCTCGCAAAGATTAGTTCGATCAAACTTGTTCTTTGTTATGCCTTTCCCCTTGTGTATTCTTTTTTCGGTGTTGCGTCTACCATTGAAGTTCCTTGTTTGGTCTTTGAATGAGCGATCGGATTTCATGTTTCTCTTACAGTTTGCATGTACTTCAGGGAGAGGGGAAGCCCCAACTGAGCATTGTTGACTATTCTGTAGAAGGAGTTCATCCTGTTTCTCATCCTTGAGGAGCGCATGTATAAGTTTAGATTAAACTTGGTAATTCCTGGCACAATATTTTTGTTGCCAGATCCTATCTGCCTGTCATTACTCGGGATACAAGTGGGTCGACATTATGGTATCTTTTACCCTCTTTGGTCCAAAAAAAAACTAAGTTACCTAAGATGATGTCGTCATAAAAATTAGTTCATTGTTTGAACTAAAAAGACCGAGTACGTAGAGGGTACCCTTATAATAGTCCAGTTGCATGTGTAGTGATTACCCCACTTATAAGGGTAGTTGTAGTATAATTTGATAAGTATTGATCTATCGTGACCAGTATTGATCCATCGATCTAGGTAAAATATCTATTATCTAACGACCTATAACCTACTTATATCGTCGTTCTTGTAATGCAAGAATCTACAATATGCAGGATTCTATGTCACTTCTAGGTAATACTTTTTTAGTAAGCCTTGAACTACTAACTTGAAAGCTAATTTTGTTTGAAAAGCTAGGAAAGAGTAAGCTAGTGGTGTGCTAAATCAGCCATTTAAGTTACACGTACAGGTGTTAGAGATTGAACACGAAGTCGAGTTGACGACCAATATAAGAAGAACGTACAAGTTAAGAACTGAAACCATCCAACATACTGTGTGGTAATAAACAATATGCATTCTCCAAGAACTGAACAGGCAGCAACAGTCGCACGAGCCAAAGTAATGAACAAATGAAACAGCCTGGTACTCGCCGGAAATCTGAGATAACTCAAAATAAAGTCAGCGGCCTCACGACCCTTGTGCAACGGATAGGTGCTGAGATTGCAAACACGGTGCCCCATGAACGGATCCAGTGAGTAGCCATATATATCAGTGGTTGACCACCCTGCAGTTCCTCCTGATTTCACCTTGGTTTCCAGTCTTGACTCCGATGGCACCCATCTTAACCATCGCCTTGTTGAACTTGTCTTCCCACAGTCCACGGATGTTGGCATTGTCAAGCACCATCTGGGTGGTCGCCGGTGTGGTAAGAAGGGCGGCATCGGACGTGAACAAGACCTTGTGTGCGAGGACGTTCTTGTAGTACTGGTTGTCAAGCGCGTTAGGGGTTACCACGTCCTGGTGCACCGTGGGGTCGTTGGCTGCGGTCGGGTTGGCGGGGCATTGCCTCCTCAGGATGCCGGCGAGGGCGGCGTTGATGTCGGAGGGGACGGCAAGACGGTCAGAGACGAAGGATGAGCAATGTGAGACCCCAATGGTGTGGGCGCCAGAAAGAATCACCATGTCCTCTGTGTTGAGCCCTTTGGCGGCGAAGCTGGCGATGAGCTGAGTGATGTTAAAGAATGGAGGCGGCAGGTTAGAGAGGGCCTCATTGAAGTTGGAAATGCGCCCATCCAGACGGCCTGCCGGCATGTTGATCTTCACCGTCATCTTGCTAAGGAAGTAAGCTGCATCACGGCCGGCGAAGGCAACGATGTCAGCGCAGGATACCACGCCCGGGCAGGCCTTTTCCACGGCGTCCTTGGCTGCATCGATGGCCTCAAACCCACGGAGGCTGGGGAAGTTGGGAGGGCTAAGCTTCTCCGGCTGCGGGTTGGCCGGTGTTGGGTCCAGGAGGACGGAGGCATCACATCCCTCAACAAAGCAGTCGTGGAAGAACATGCGGATCAGCCCGGCGCCGATGCCGGCGTCCTTGTAGACGAACTTCTTCACCTCGTTCCTCACGATGGCCTCCACGCCGGGGCACGAATTCTTGTAGTAGCCCACCTCCAGGCCATGACACGCTGACGACAAGAGCAATGCGCATGTCAGGGCAATAGAAAGCTTAACCGAAGCTAAAGCCATTGTCTTCTTTGTTTGTGGCCGAGATAGTGTGTGTACTAAACAGATAGAATGAGCTGATGAGAGGTGATGAAATATTGTTCGCAGGGAAAGGGATATTTATACATGTATGCATGAGATGTAACTTGATAAGATGGCTACTTAAAAATTCCTAGCTTAGGTGATAATTGTTTTATCATGAACGGACATGGACTCGTAATAATTGATCAACATGGTGATCTAGCTGTTACGGAACATGGAGAAGGTAGGAGTTTATACGCTCTCTCTGATAATTGAGAAACTTCAGTCGTATGAGCAGCTGATAATCATTTGGACTCTGCGTATTAGAAAATTTTGTAGGTACGCTACAATTATAACTTAGCCAGCGAACTATGATACTATATACATAGAGCGAGCTGACCGAAATCCGCTAATTTGTCTTATTAAAAATGTTCCATTGTATGCTTTGGTGTGGTTGCCGATTGGAGTTTCTCTTTATTAGGAAAAACATTTTGTATGTAGGAATAGTGGAAGTAAGAGCATTTCCAGACGTGTCACCCAAAACGTCTCATAAATAGCGTCGGATCGAGCGTTTGGGACACATGTTTTCTTCGTGCCGTGTTTGGGGAACGTGCCGCGTTCCCCAAACGCTGTCCCAAACTTTTTTATAGGATTTTCAAAAACACAACCATTTATTGAACATATCATACAAATAAATATGTTTGCCCAAATTGTTTTCAAATTAAAATACAGTAAACAATAAAACAATTAAACAAATGTAATAAATGGGGCTAGATCAAGGCGCCGCGGCATTTGCTGATAATCCTTTGATCCTCCACATATGCTCAACGAGATCATTTTGAAGTTGCTCGTGAACATTGCTGTCACGGATCTCTGCGTGCATGACGAAAAAATCAGCAAAATCTGCAAGCAACTCATGATCAACCTCTGCAAGAGGGTCCTGACACTCATAGGGACCAACATGTCTCCTGACCTAATTCTTGCGGTCATCTTCGATGATCGTGTTGTGTATGATCACACAAGCATGCATCACCTCCATATTTGGTCGTGAGACTAGCTTAGAGAAGGGTACCGGACAATTGCAAATTAAGCTTAGAGCATACCAAATGCCCGCTCGACATCCTTCCCGCAAGCCTCCTATCGCGAAGGAAAGTGACAATTCTTCTAACCTAATGGAGCCGGGATCGTTTTGACAAAAGTGGCCCATTTGGATATATACCATCGGCTACATAATATCCTTTGGTGTATTGGTGGCCATTGATCTCATAGTTGCATGGTGGAGCATGACCTTCCACTAGTTTGCTGAACACCAGAGACCGCTGGAACATGTTGATGTCATTGTGTGATCCCTCCATGCTAAAGAAAGAATGCCGAATCCACAGGTCATAATCTACCACAACTTCAAGCACCACACTGTAATATCCATGACGCCCTTTGTATATACCTTGCGAAGCAAACGGGCAGTTCTTCCATGACCAGTGCATGCAATCGATGCTTCCAAGCATCCCATGGAATCCTTTCGCAGTATTTTGTGCCATGATCCTTGCAGTTTCTTCTTCAGTTGGCCCTCTCAAGTAGTATTTGCCAAACTTTCCCACCACAACTCGGCAAAACTTGTACATGCCCTCAATGGCAGTAGACTCACTCATGCGAAGGTAGTCGTCATGTGTATCGGTAGGTGCTCCGTATGCAAGCATCCTCATGGCGGCGGTGCACTTCTGAATTGATGAGAACCCGGCAACGCCTACAGCGTCATGCTTCAGCTTGTAGTATAGGGGTCGAACTCTCGAACACCATGGAGGATATACATGAATAAACCCTTGCTCATTCTATACCGGCGCCGAAAATTGCCGGCCTGTGTTGCGTCATCTGCGAAGTAGTCGTTGTGCAGCATGGTATGCCCCTCCATCCTCTACCGGGGCTTCTACTTCTTTCTTCCCATCTCCAAGACAATGTATACTTCAGTTGCATATTATGAATAAAACTTCCAGTTTGGCTCATACAATTGTTATTTCACCTGAAAAAATATTCGGGAGATCCTCAAAAGTATTCGACTACTATTACTCCCATCGGGAGCTCAGGTTTACAAAAATACTGCGTCGGATATAATAAATCTTACCCGGCAATACTCGGAGGCTACAAGGTTTTTATGGTTTTCGTCAAGAGCCTCAGGGAACATGCGAGTGTTGTAATTGAGGAAAGCCTTCATACAAGGAAAAATAAGAATACTGCCACAAAACCTCAGGGAACATGTGAGCGCTTTAGTTGGTGGACAGTATATAAATAAGAAAGGCTCACGCCAGTGAACCGCGCTACGAAGCCAATTAGGCATATGGTTCACTCGTTTACTCCGGGCTGCTGCCAGCACAAAAATACACACGGCCTAGAAAATATATTTGCAACTCTACAGGGTCGTCGAACAAGCAAACTGACCTAATCCCTCAGTTACCTTCAACAGATAAAATTTTCGACTGGGCTTACGGTCCTTTCAAAAATGAACAAAATTATCAGCTCTGCACGATGTTACAAAAGAATATCGTCTGCATGGGGTGTTTTAAAAAAAGGCATCATCATTGCAATACAAGGTTTTCTTCAAAATAGAAGAGCAACTCAACTTAGCTGCAGTAATTACAAAGTGCACTATATGCGGGACTACTCGAATATTTCTGTCAAGACGAGGTTCCTTGATCAGTCTGGCTCCTCAAATCTCTCTCAGTACCTGCTTTCATGACTCACTCAGAAGATGAAGCCACGTGGGAAAGAGAGGACCAACTTTGAAAGGACTTCCCCGCCCTCTTCAGTTCTTAGCCACCGAACCTCAAGGACGAGATTCATTTTAAGGGGGGAGGTTTGTAACAACCCAACTTTTGCACTTAAGTTTAAAATTTTGGAATGCAAAATTTAGGGCCAACAAAAACTTTTATGTCTTTACTTCTTGCATGCATGATTTATCTTGTTCTTGTTTGATTGGGTGTATGTGTGTTTTCCTTGTGAGAGTCTCCACCTAGGTGAAATTCCTTAAAGCCCTAATACCCAAATTTTGAGCCCCTCCTTTAATTTCTTGTTTCCTTGAGGGAAACCATGCTAAACCCTAGGACTTGATTTATTCCTAGTGTTGGTTTGGATCTTCTAAGATCAACTTCTACTCATTTTTGTTTGAGACTTTCCCCTCTCATATATCAACAAAGTTTTATTCTGAAAAGTGCACACATTAAAAGTTGGTCATGAAGACCCTCACCCCCTTTCTTTCTTCCCTCCCTCTCTTAGGGATAACTCTAGTGCATGTGTAGGTGATCTCCATAGATCAAAATTGGGCACATGTTACCTTTAGATTTTCTTCTTCTTTCTTTGATCAATTACAATTCTGAAAAATTCCCTAACCGGGTGCTAATCACCCCAATCCATATGTATCATTGTCTTGCCCTAGACCACTTCAGGTTGGTCATGCAAAAAATCAGAAGTTGGCATAACTCAAGGAATGGTCACTTAGACCATGTCCTAACCAATTTTTTTGTTCTTCCCCTTATTTTTATTCTCCAAGTTTCTTTCCCTCTCTTTTCCCTCACTCATCTTACCTCTGCACACGTATGCATGCTTGCCCTTTTTCCATCGAGATTGAGTGAGAGATGTTGAGAGGAGAGAGTGGCCGGGCTAGCTTGTGCACATGTAGCCATGGACATGAGTCCAACAGGATCCAGCCAAACCCACCCCCTCTCTCTGCACCCTGTTTCTCTCTACCTCACCTGCAACCTCTCCTGTCCCCTACCATCGAGCTAGGGCCTCCCCCATATCCTCTTTCTTTTGGAAGCCGCATGACACTGCTTCTCCTCCCTCCTTTCTACTGCACACACACACGTGATTCGGCCAGCATTGATGCTCACTGCACCGCCATCTCACTGCCAGACATCCTCCAGGGCCCTCCCTCGCACCGCACCACCCTGCAAGCTCTGGTAGTGACCACGCACGCCGCCACGGGCACGCACACGTCGACCAGTTCATCAACTCGGGGGCATGCGCAGCTCTGCTCCCTCCTCTCCCTCTGCACGACACCGACCCCGCTACCCTGTTGTCCTTTCGTCGAACAGTTGGCAGGCCGACGTGACTCGACCGCGCCTGGCGTTTTCCTCATGCTCCCGACGCCAAGTTCCCTCCAAAACCTTTTAGCATGGCCATAACGCGTCGCATCACCGCCCCTCTCCGCCGGTAAGGCGCTACCGCCCTCCCCATCTCATTGTGCACGCACCAAGTCCACCGTGACCGAGAAGATAAAAGCCACAGTCTCTCCTTCTGCACTCTCCTCTTGCCACCACCCTCTCATTCCTTCACACACCACCTCCGGAGCGGAGGGAAGCTTACATTCTCCCTGCTCCTCGAGGTCCTGCTCGTCATCGGAGAAGCGCCGGTGAAGGTTGCAGTGGCAACAAGCCACCATTCCCATCCCTTCCTTGCTCCCTGGTTGCGACACACCTCTCCCTCTCTAACGCGCCATCTTTTCTCACCTAGGTCGCCTCAGCATCGACTGCAGCGTGAGCACAGGGCGGTCCGTCGCCGTCGACCACCGCCGACCCTTGTTATTTTGGTCGCCGCGCCCACTGTTCGACAGCGCCGGCTCCACTGCGTCCAACGCGCCCGCTCCCACCAAAATCTGCGTCCCGAGGTGACCACGCGAGGCCCCAGACGAGCTAGGGTTTCCCTCGTCGTCCCTGCCGTGCTGCTGGGTGGATGAAGGGCAGCAGCTGTTGGATTCACATCCAACCGCTGCATGCACCTGCGCCCCTGGCCCTCGCGCACCAGCGTGGCATCCACGTTGGCCCGCACGGACCCACTAGTTCCTGTGTGTCCGTGGATGAGGCTGGGCCGCCCAGCGGCTGATCTGAGCCGGACCTGGTCCGCGCAGCCGCCTCGGGCCCATTCCCCTTTCCAGTTTAATTAGGGAATAATCTGCCATTAAATATGGCTGCAGTTTTTGAAATACCATAAATTCGTCGAGTAACCAAATTTGATGATTCAAATTTCTACATGCTCACAAAAGAAATCTTAACCACATAATATTCCATGCATGTGATGTTTGCTTCTAGACCTGTGTAGATAAATCATGTTCTAGAAAGTTGCAGTATAGGTATTTTATTTAGTATGAGAGTTGTATAGATCTTTTTGCATGAGGTTAATTTTTGTGTGCAGTAGAGGTAAATACCTCTATTTTGGCACTAATGTCACATGCAGACGCTTTCCTGGATCAGGTTTGGTTTACAAATCATGTTTTGACAAGAGAGCCATTCCATGAATTTTATTTTGAAAATTGCAAAGGTTTTTTAAGAAAATCCAAGTGCTTCTTGTAGATATATCTATAAGGTACTTTTGTGCCAAATAAATATTTTTCAGAGTGGTAGTTTAATTCTGAGAATTTTACTACTGAAACAGAACACCTTTTCAGTATCTGATTTTTCTAAATTCATTTAAAAACCAGAAAAATGCCAAACTAGTGGGGTTAGATCAAATTTAATTTCATCTATCCATGGGTATTCTTTGCTCTGGTTGATTTTTTCTGATGCTGGTGTGCCTAGCTATAGACAGTCTCTGGTTTCTATATTATTTAAATTTTCTAAATTTTTTAAGAATTTATTTGCATGTGATTCTTGTGCAAGTGTGTTCTACATGTTGTTAGCTTTCCGTAGGTATGCTGCATGCATCTTTGTGACTCACAAAAAGATTTAGACAATTTAAATGGTTCCTAAGTCATTTCTGGATTTGTAAAAATCACAACTCTTGTTTAAAAAAACCTAAATCAGTGAATCCACTTCCAGTAGCTTCTGTTTGTGAACCTTTACATACTTTGATTTTATCCAATTTTTTTGTGGACCATTCTGGAATGGTTTGTTGATTTGGTGTGTTGCTTGTTTCTTTTTATTTTGCGACGCTAGATTCGAACGCCACCGGAAACAAAGGAGGGGTGACTTTGGAGGATTTGAAGAAGAAAGCCAGCAATACTTTGCTGATAGAGGCAAACCACCTCTTGATGCATATCTTGTTCTAAATATCTTGCTCTTGCATTATTACAAGTTTTATAAATATTATGGTTTTTATTTATTTATGTCAGTGGTTCCACCACTCGAAGTTTTATTATTCCACCCTTACAGGTCCAGCCCTCTTGATACCTACTGATCCAACACTTGATAGAGATATGGTGTTTAACACCTTATCATTCTTGTCGCCTCTTTTCAAAGAAATGCCGGACTATAGGTTGGGAGCCCTCTTTAAAAAGGTTTGTGAAAATGTTTTCAAGAAAAGAAGTGTTCGAAAACCTTGGAATGGGGTAGCCCTGCCCAAGTGTGAGTTTATGAAAAGGAAAAGGTTTTTGGGAAGAAAGTTGCTGGAGGTAAGTGGAGAATTTTTTTTTTGAAAAACCTTGGTGACTGAGTACCTAACGGGACCTAGCCAGTGCAACCACATTACCCTTAAGTGGGACGGGACGTAGCGTAGTAGTTTGTCTCTCCTTAGTTTGGGTCCTGCAAGTGTAAGGGGTATTACGAGCATGGACACCTATCGACCGTGGCCTTCCCGACGAACTGAGGACGTCTTTCCATTGCGTATCGATGGCAGGGGTACAACCTATGAGCTCCCATTGAAATATGCCCCGCAATTGGTCGCGGCATTCTGGAGGGTCGAGTTAGTTGGGGACGTTGCTACTCCTGGACAACCCTCGGACTCTGGTGTTGGGAGGTACAACTCTAGGTGGCCTGTCTTAGGCTAAGGCGAGCAAGCGAAAAACTGCGATCGGGTACTTGTCGTGGCATATGTTGTTATGCAGGGATGATGCCCACACGATAAGTATTCGGCTCTTGTGGGGAAAGTGTACAACCTCTGCAGAGTGTAAAACTATTCTAATAGCCGTGTCCGCGATTATGGACATAGGAAAGGCTGTTGCTTGACATTGAAGGAGTTTTGTTTTACAAAAGTGTGTTCAAAAAAGGTTTTGGAAATGTACCTAGGAGGTACGCAAAGATACCAGTGGGACTGGTGGAGATGTACCTGGGAGGTACGGTGGAAAGTTGAAAGTGTTTTGGTCACTCCGATGGCCGGAAATGAAAATGGGTCTTCCTTAACTATTATTCTTCAAAAGAAAAGTTGTTTTCAAAAAGGTTCTTCAACAAAGATATAGAGATGTCATACTCTCGAGAGAAATTATCTCTCGCTCCAGCCTTAGTTAGTGCATGTTCCTTGCTACTGCCATACTGCATATCCTTTATTTCTCTCTAAGGTGGTTTGCGAGTACATTCAAACGTAGTCATTGGCATTGTTGTCCTGGTTACTTACTTGGCCATACTGCGAAGAGGAGTACTACGAAGAAGAAGAGTACGACGCTGAAGACGCGAACTAGGACGCTCTCCCAGTCAGTCGCATGTAGGGTAAAGGCCTGACTTGGGTTGCACCGCTCTTGGATTCAAGTTGTTTCCACTGCTGTTTGTTGAACTACGGCCCTGATGGCCGATGATGTAAGACTTTCGTAATACTTTAAATTCGGTACTGTAATAGATGATTTAATCTGGTATCAAGTCGGTTATGTATTCACGATGGAATGATCTTGGGATCGTGAAATTGGTTACATAACAGAAGTCTTAGACTGGTAAGTCCGGGGCCCCACAGTGCTCCCGTTCCCCCATTTTCGAATGACATTGTAAGTATTTTTTCCTTTTTTCCTTCTAATAATCCGTACCCAACAGCCCCCGAGCGATAGTTAGCTGGTTGAAGCTTAGTACTGGCTTTGATAGTCTTGTGATATATTTTGACAAACTTCTTGCTTCTATCGTTGCAGCCAATTCATGCCGCAGTCGATATTGTGGTGGATTTCGCTGATCAGTTCGTTCGCATGGAGGTGGAGAACGCTCGACTCCGCGAGGTTGCCAAGTCTTCGACTGAACAACTGGAGAAAGCAAATAGGCTGGCAGCCGAAGCTCAAAAGGAAGCCGTAAGCTTGAACGAGGAGCTGAAGCTCCTGAAGAAGAAAATGAAGCAGGAAGAACAATTGAAGCTCGAAACTCAGGCCCAAGCATACAAGAAAGAGGGTGTTCTCCGCAAATCCATCGAGAGCTTGCTAGGTAAATTCCTTTGCCTCTTTTATCTTTCCTTTCCTTCTGATAATTTATCTTTGTAATGAATTGTTCTCCGTAATACGTTTAGGTACTGCCGACATGCCTGTCGACCGTACCAACAGGTTTACAGTGGATTCCATGTCAGATGCCCTCTCTTTTGCCGTAGACACTGGTGAGCAAATTCAGGAGCTCTTGAAGAAGACCAAGGGAGCCTTTTCAAAGTTATTCTTGTTGATGTTCCCAAAGCTGGACCAAGACAAAACTCTTGGGGAGCTTGTGAACACTTTCTTCGTCGACTCCGGCAGCGCCATCGAGGTATTAAAGCGTCACTCTCGTCTTTATGGAGCGGTTATTTATTTTCAAATTTTGATGGGGTATGGCTTCGATTCCAATTTGGAGTGCTTGACTAAAGCGTTGCCAGAGAATGATGATGGCTCACTCGTTGATCTTGGCCTCTTCAATGATTCGGCGCGCGTATGCGCAAGCCAGCTCCTTAAATTAGTCGATAATGAAAAGAAGAAAACTACATCCGAAGTTGCCCCAAGCTCATCTGTGCAAACTCGGGCGCTCAGATTCTATGACTCCTTTAATTGTAATTTGAACATACTTATTTCATCTGTTGTTCTGTAACGAATCATGCTGGCTTTGTTGCCAACGTCTACTTTTATTATTACTCTTCTTAATGAAATGCTTTTGATGTTTTCCGATGGGAGTGAATGCTTGACTTTGATAATCCCATTGTTGATTTTCTGAGAATGTATATCAAATAATTTGCTGCAGATGACTTCGACTGTTTCTCGTGCCGAAAGTTCTTTGAGTTCTAGGAGTGTTAACGACTCTAAACTCGTGCATCAACTGCGCAATCGAATATCTCAATTGGAGAAGGACATAGTTGGACTCCATGATATGTCAGCAGTGGTGAAGAAGAAAGGTGAACTCACTGCAGAAGTCGAACAACACGCTCTAGATCGTCTGCGCACAGCCACTGAAAGCTGAAGTTGTAACGAATCAATATCTCCTTGTCCCTTATACTCCTTTAGTATTTAAAACCTTCATATGACTTGATTTTCTCCCGTCTTCGACAGTCGTTGCTTTCAACGTACTAGAGGAAAACAAGCGGGTCCATGATAAGATTGAAGCTATGACCGATCTATCGCATCCAAAGTACTCACTGTGGTCAAATAGACCGAAAGCTGCAATTGTGGCGAAGTTTGAATATCGGGTAAAGAAGGTGCATTATTACTTCGACAAATGATACGCTCATTTAACTATGGTGTGGAAGACCATGTTCCCACTTGATCCAGCTCCCGAAACTTTGTCGGCTTTAATGACTCGATTCAAGAATCCTGCTAGAATTCAATCTTTGGTACGCAAGGAGCTTCTCGCCGGAGTTGAACTCGCATTTTATTATGTGCTGGCTTGTCATCCAACCCTTGATTTAGAATCTATTGCCAAGGTCAATGTAGAACTCAATCAATACTACCCCAATTGCTAGGCATCCTGCTTGATCTATGGAGATCACCTACACATGCACTAGAGTTATCCCTAAGAGATGGAGGGAAGAAAGAAAGGGGGTGAGGGTTTTCATGACCAACTTTTAATGTGTGCACTTTTCAGAATAAAACTTTGTTGATATATGAGAGGGGAAAGTCTCAAACAAAAATGAGTAGAAGTTGATCTTAGGAGATCCAAACCAACACTAGGAATAAATCAAGTCCTAGGGTTTAGCATGGTTTCCCTCAAGGAAACAAGAAATTAAAGGAGGGGCTCAAAATTTGGGTATTAGGGCTTTAAGGAATTTCACCTAGGTAAAGACTCTCACAAGGAAAACACACATACACCCAATCAAACAAGAACAAGATCAATCATGCATGCAAGAAGTAAAGACAGAATTTTTTTTGTTGGCCCTAAATTTTGCATTCCAGAATTTTAAACTTAAGTGCAAAAGTTGGGTTGTTACAAACCTCCCCCCCTTAAAATGAATCTCGTCCTCGAGATTCGGTGGCTAAGAACTGAAGAGGGCGGGGAAGTCCTTTCGAAGTTGGTCCTCTCTTTCCCACGTGGCTTCTTCTTCTGAGTGATTACGCCATTGAACCTTACCAAACTTGATCTTCCTTCTTGTGAGACGGACAGCTTCTTCCAGAATCCGAAGGGGTACTTCTCGATAGGTCAAGTCTGTATTGAGGTCGAGGGTGCGATAATCGATGTTCTTGAAGACTTTAGGCTTGTTGGGCACTTGGAGACATCGTCGAAGTAGAGAGATATGGAAGACATCGTGAAAATCCGCTAACTCTGCAGGCAGTTCCAGTTTATATGATACTTCACCTCGACGAGCTAGAATTTGAAGGGCCCAATATATCTAGGGGCAAGCTTCCCTTTGACGTGAAATCTCTGCATTCCCTTGAGTGGGGTGACACGAAGATAAGCATGATCTCCAATATTAAAGGTCGGCTCGCGACGCTTTGAATCAGCATAACTCTTCTGGCGGGATTGAGCGGCCTTGAGGCGATCACGGATTAGTTGAACTTGCTCTTCAGCTTCACGGAGGTGGTCAGGTCCAAAAACTTGACTATCTCCAGTCTCGGACCAGTTGAGAGGGGTTCGGCAACGGCGACCATATAAGGCTTCGAAGGGGGCCATCTGTAGACTAGCTTGGTAGCTATTGTTGTAAGAGAACTCTGCGAAAGGTAGGAAGTCTCCCCATTTTGCTCCATAGGCAGGAACACAAGCACGAAGCATATCTTTAAGAATCTGGTTTACTCTTTCAGTTTGTCCTCCGGTTTGCGGGTGATAGGCTGTCCAGTTTCATGAAATATCTTCCAAAATATCGACGTAAACTGTGTGCCACGATAGAAAAATATTCTCTTAGTAACTCCATGAAGACTCACTATTCGGGCATGTAGAGATCAGCCAACTTGGTTCCGTGGTGACTGACTTTGACGGGGATGAATTGTGCAACCTTGGTAAGCCGATCGACAATAACCCAGATGGAGTCATGACCACGCTGAGATTTAGGAAGTCCAGTAATGAAATCCATTCCAACTTCTTCCCATTTCCATTCAGGGACTTCCAGGGGTTGGAGTAATCCCGCTGGTCGCTGATGTTCAGCCTTCACTTTCTGGCACACATCACACCGGGCAATGAAAAAGGCTATCTCCCGCTTCATACCGTGCCACCGGAATTGCTTCTTTTGGTCTTCAACATTAGGCACACACATGCGTCCATTGTACAACAGAACTCCCTTGGCATAAATCGTGAAACCAGGAACTTCCTCTCTATCCATCCTACGCTTGATTCCTTCAATACTTTCATGTCCCACCTGTGCTTACTTGATTTGATCAAACAAGGTAGGATGCAACTCAAGATTTTCCAGGAAGCCATGGCTAACCAGCTCGAGGCCGAACTCCTCCAGTTCTTCATGTAGCTTGGGTTGGGCAATTTTGATCAGGGCGTTCAACGAACGGGGCTCTCGACTAAGGGCATCAGCTACAACATTGGCTTTACCGGGATGATAATGAATGCCTAGATCGTAATCCTTCGTGAGCTCCATCCATCTGCTCTGTCTCATGTTCAGCTCCCTCTGAGTGAAAATGTACTTCAGGCTCTTGTGGTCGGTGTAGATTTCACAGCAATTTCCCACTAGATAGTGGCGCCCGGTCTTTAGGGAGTGAACTACAACAACAAGTTCTAAGTCATGCGGGGGGTAGTTCATCACCTCCGGTCGAAGTTGTCTTGACAAATAAGCTATCACCTTGACCTCTTGCATCAGCACACTTCCCAAACCAAGTTTTGATGCATCGCAGTATACATCAAAATCCTTGGTGATATCGGGCATGGTCAAGACTGGGGCTGTAACTAATCTCTTCTTGAGTTCCTGAAAACTGGCCTCACATTTGTCTGTCCACTCAAACTTCTTATCCTTCTTCAACAGCTGTGTCAAAGGTCTCTCAATGCTGGAGAATCCTTCAACGAACTTACGGTAGTATCCTGCCAATCCTAGATAGGCGCAAACTTCGGTCTGATTGGTAGGGGCTTTCTTCTCCATGATGGACTGAATTTTGGATGGGTCGATAGACACTCCTCCGGCAGATATGAGGACCTAGGAATCCTACCTCTTTCAACTAGAACTCACATTTGCTTAACTTGGCATAAAGTTGATGATCTCTGAGAGTTCCCAAAACAATCTGTAGATGTTCAGCATGCTCCTCTTCATTCTTGGAGTAGATCAGAATATCATCAATGAATACCACAACAAACTTGTCGAGGTACTTCATGAACACTTTGTTCATGAGATTCATGATATAGGCAGGGGCATTGGTTAGTCCAAAGGACATCACGGTATATTCGAAGAGTCCATACCGTGTGGTGAAGGCAGTCTTGGGAATGTCTGACTCTCGAACCTTAAGTTGATGATAACCCGTTCGGAGATATATCTTGGAGAAAACTCGGGCTCCATTCATCTGGTCAAACAGGTGTTCAATCTTTGGGAGAGGGTATTTGTTCTTGATGGTGACATCGTTCTGTTTCCGGTAATCCACACACAGGCGGATAGTACCGTCCCGCTTATCCACAAAGATAACGGGAGATCCCCAGGGTGATGCGCTAGGACGAATAACCCTTTCCTCAACATGTCATCCAACTGCTTCTTCAATTCAACTAATTCTTGAGGGTTCATCCGGTAGGGTCGTTGAGCGATGGGGGCAGTTTCGAGGACTAGCTCGATGATAAACTCGATATCCCGATCAGGGGGCTTACCGGGTAACTCGTCAGGGAAAACCTCCAGGTACTCACAAGCTATGGGTACCTCATGCAAGGCTGGGCTGGCGACACCCTTCTTGCATAGGGCCTTAGAGGAGGGCATGGTGGCTACATGCTCAATTATCTCGCTTTCCTCAGCAGTCAGGGTTATGGCTCGGCGAGCACAGTCTATATGACCCTTATACTTAACCATCCAATTCATACCGAGGATAACCTCTAAGCCTTGCTCTCCTAACACTATCAGATCCGCGTAAAAACGCTTTCCCTAAATATCTATGGGAACCTCTCTGCAAGACAGATCTGTTTTGGTGGAGGCTCCCGGGATTTGAACTAGCATAGGTTGTTGCATGATTGTAGGTTTTAAACCACTCTTTATGGCGAACGGCTTGGTAACAAACGAATGCGATGTTCCGGAATCAAACAAGACAGTTGAGGGTACATAGTTGACAGGAAACGTACCCAGAAAAATATCCAGAGCTTCCTGAGCTTCTTCAGCATTGACATGGTTCAGGTGACCTCTGGATGGTCCAGCTAACTTCTTCTGGTTCTGGTTCCTCCCGATGGTAGTGCGAGCTTGTCCTTGATTTGGCTTGGGCGCATTGGGGCGCTGCCCAGTAGTCACTCTGTTGGGACACTCCTTAGAGTAATGATCCGGTTGTCCGCAGGCGTAGCATCCATTGGGGGGTTTGCGGACAGTGTTGTTCTGGCGGTTGTAGTTGGGATTGTAGTTGCTTCCTCCAGAACGCTGAGTGTTGGGATTTTGGTTGGGGTTGTTGGGACATGGTGCAGGGGGTGGGGTCCTCTGCTGCTGGGGCCCTGGTCTAGGTGGGGGCAGACTGCGGGGTTGCTGAGTGCTGGAGCTGCCTTGCAGCATCATTGCCTTGCGCTTGCGGTTCTCAAATGCATTCTTGCGCTTGCTCTCAACCATGTTGGAAGCATACACTAGAGACTCAAGGTCGGGATAGGGGACAGCTACCAAGATACTTTGCAGCTCATCGTGCATACCGTTCAGAAAGCGGTCATTCTTCTTCTCTTCGGTGTTGGTATCCTCAGGAGCATACCTAGACACGGTGGTGAACTTGTCCAGGTAATCCACCACATACATACTTCCTTGCCACAGGTTCATGAACTTGTCCTTCATGAGCTTGATCAGTCCAGAGGGGATATGGGTCTTGCGGAACTTCGCCTTGAATTCTTCCCAGTTGATGATGTGTCCTTCAACTTGCATGGCTTTGACGTTTTCGCACCAAGAACGCGCAGGTCCAGAAAGGAAGTGGGTGGCGAACAACACCTTCTCCTCATTGCCGACTCCGGTGACCTCCAGGTTGTTCTCAAGACAATCATCGGCATCAAGGGGTTCAACGCACTTGGCGAAGATAGGAGGGTTGGTATCCTGGAAATCCCTCAGCTTAGATCGGGGGTCTCCATTTCCGTTCCCGGCATTGTGGTTGTTGGCATTTACGGTAGCAAGCTGGGTGAGATGTTGAAGGGTAGCAAGATTGTCTTGGCGTTCCTCACGGGCTTCCTGACGGTCTTCCATCATAAGGCGCAAAAGTTGAGCCATGGTTGGGTCCGGAGGTGCAGGGGGGTTTTAGTCTGACCCGCTGGAACTTCCTCTACAGGTGTCAACCATCCCGAAGAAGGGTGGATTCAGATATTGATGGGGAAAGAAAGAGATGAGCAGCCACTTAAAAGGGGAGGGTTTGGTAAAAATGGAAGTTTTTAAAACGGAAACAAACAATGCAAAAGTAGGCGAAAACGAAAGAATATCATAGTAGGGGTGCCGAAGGCACAAAATATCAGCACACAAAAATCACATACAACCAATCAAGCTCACACGCTTCGAAACCTACAAACAACTACATGAATCGCATGTGGTACTAGTACCAAGGGACACCTAATACGCGAGGGTATCCTAAGCGAATCCACGGAGGTTGTCGTATCTTCAATACCTCGAGTCTGTGAGTCTGAATTGGGGAACATCGCCAAATATATAGGTTTGGAAGAGGATGAGATAGTAGAATAAGAACTTCCAAAGTCGCTAGAAATCAGAGAGGTAAGAATTAGAAATTTTTGAAAGGGTAAGAAAGATAGAAGCTAAAGTTCTAGTTACTTAGGAAAATAGGTTTAGTAAATAATTTTACCAAAGTAGTATTTCCCTAACTAACGTCCATGCTAACTAAGGTCTCCTACAGTCAGGATGGCTCTGATACCAGCTCTGTGGGGCCCCGGACTTACCGGTCCAAGACTCCTGTTATGTAACTAATTTCACGATCCCAAGACATTCCATCGTGAATATATAACCGAACTGATACCAGATTACATCATCCATTACAGTACCGAATGTAAAGTATTACGGAAGTCTTACATCATCGGCCATCAGGGTCGTAGTTCAACAAACAGCAGCGGAAACAACTTGACTCCAAGAGCGCTGGAACCCAAGTCAGGCCTTTACCCTACAGGCGGCGGACTGGGAGAGCGTCCTAGTTCACGTCTTTAGCGTCGTACTTCTTTTCTTCGTAGTACTCCTCTTTGCATGGCCAAGTAAATAGCTAGGACAATATTGTCAATGAGTATGTTTGAATGTACTCACAAACCACCCTAGAGAGAAATAAAAGATATGCAGTATGGCAGTAGCAAGGAACAGTCACTAACTAAGGCTACAAGGAGCGAGAGATAGTTTCTCTCGAGAGTATGACATCTCTATATCTTTGTTGAAAAACCTTTTTGAAAACAAGTTTTCTTTTGAAGACTAATAGGTAAGGAAAACCCATTTTCATTTCCGTCCATCGGAGTGACCAAAACACTTTCAACTTTCCACCGTACCTCCTGGGTACATCTCCACCAGTCCCACTGGTATCTTTCCGTACCTCCCATGTACATTTCCAAAACCTTTTTGGAACACACTTTTGTAAAACAAAACTCCTTCAATGCCAAGCAACAGCCTTTCCCATGTCCATAACCGCGGACACGACTATTAGAATAGTTTTACACTCTGCAGAGGTTGTACACTTTCCCCACAAGAGCCGAATACTTATCGTGTGGGCATCATCCCTGCATAACAACATATGCCACGACAAGTACCCGATCGCAGTTTTTCGCTTGCTCGCCTTAGCCAAAGACATGACGCCTAGAGTTTTACCTCCCAACACCAGAGTCCGAGGGCTGTCCTGGAGTAGCAAAGTCCCCAGCTAACTCGACCCTCCAAAATGCAGCGACAAATTGCGGGGCATATTTGAATGGGAGCTCATAGGTTGTACCCCTGTCATCGATACGCAATGGAAAGACGTCCTCAGTTCGCCGGGAAGGCCATGGTCGATAGGTGTCCATGCTCGTACTACCCCTTACACTTGCAGGACCCAAACTAAGGCGAGACAAACTACTACGCTACGCCCCGTCCCACTTAAGGGTAATGTGGTTGCACTGGCTAGGTCCGGTTAGGTACTCAGTCACCAAGGTTTTTCAAAAACAATTTTCTCCACTTTCCTCCAGCAAGTTTCTTCCCAAAAACCTTTTCCTTTTCATAAACTCACAATTGGGCAGGACCACCCCATTCCAAGGTTTTCGAACACTTCATTTGTTGAAAACATTCTCACAAACCTTTTTAAAGAGGGCTCCCAACCTATAGTCCGACATTTCTTTGAAAAGCGGCGACAAGAACGATAAGGTGTTAAGCACCATATCTCTAGCAAGTGTTGGATCAGTAGGTATCACGAGGGCTGCACCTGTAAGGGTGGAATAATAAAACTTCGAGTGGTGGAACCACTCACATAAATAAATAAATAAAAACCATGCAATTTATAAAACTTGTAATAATGCAAGAGCAAGATATTTAGGACAAGATATGCATCAAGAGGTGGCTTGCCTCTATCAGCAAAGTGTCCCTGGCTTTCATCTTCAAATCCTCCAAAGTCACCCCCTCCTTTGTTTCCGACGGCGTTCGAATCTAGCGTCGCAAAATAAAAAGAAACAAGCAACACACCAAATCAACAGACCATTCCAGAATAGTCCACACAAAAATTTGATAAAATCACAGTATGTAAAGGTTCACAAACAGAAGCTAGTGGAAGTGGATTCACTAATTTAGGTTTTTTAAAACAAGAGTTGTGATTTTTACAAATCCGGAAATGACTTAGGAACCATTTAAATGGTCTAAATCTTTCTGTGAGTCACAAAAATGCATGCAACATACCTACTGAAAGCAAACAACATGTAGAACAAACTTGCACAAGAATCACATGCAAATAAAATTTTAAATCATTTAGAAAATTTGAATAAGACAGAAACCAGAGACAGACTATAGCTAGGCACAACATCATCATAGCAAAATCAACCAGAGCCAAGCATAACCATGGATAGCTGAAACTAAATGTGATCTAACCCCACTGGTTTGGCATTTTTCTGATTTCTAAATGAATTTACAAAAATCAGATACTGAAAAGGTGTTCTGTTTCAGTAGTAAAATCCTTAGAATTAAACTACCAATCTGAAAAATATTTTCTTTGGCACAAAAGTACCCTATAGCAATATCTACCAGTAACACTTGGATTTGCTTCAAAAACATTTGTAGTTTTTAAAATAAAATTCATGGAATGTCTCTCTGGTCAAAACTAGATTTTTAAATCAAACCTTCTACTACACACCAAAATTAACCTCATGCAAAAAGAATCTATACAACACTCATATCAAATAAAATACCTATACTACAAGTTTCTAGAACATGATTTATCTACATAGGTCTAGAAGCAGCACATGCATGTAAGATTCTGTGGTTAAGATTTCTTTTGTGACCATGCAGAAATTTGAGTCATCAAATTTGGTTATTCGACGAATTTATGGTATTTCAAAAACTGCAGCCATATTTACTGGCAGATTTTTCCCTAATTAAACTGGAAAGGGGAATGGGCCGGGGCGGCTGCGCGGCTCAGGTCCGGCTTAGATCAGCCGCTAGGTGGCCCAGCCTCATCCGCGGACACGCGGGAACTGGCGGGTTCATACCGGCCGATATGGACACCACGCTGGCGTGCAAGGGCCAGGGGCGCAGGTGCATGCAGCGGTTGGATGTGAATCCAACGGCTGCTGCCCGTCGTCCACCCAGCGACACGGCAGGGACGACGGGGGAAACCCTAGCTCGTCTGGGGCCTTGCGTGCTCACTCCGGGACGCAGATTTCGGCGGGAGCGGGCGCGTTGGACGCAGTGGAGCCGGCGGTGGTGAACGGTGGGTGCGCCGGCCAAAACAGCAAGGGTCGAGCGGTGGTCGATGGCGACGGACCGCCCTGGTGCTCATGCTGTAGTCGATGCTGAGGTGACCTAGGTGAGAAAAGATGGCGCGTTAGAGAGGGAGAGGTGCGTCGCTACCAGGGAGCAAGGAAGGGAGGGGAATGGTGGCTTGCTGCCGCCGCAACCTTCACCAGCGCTTCTCCGATGACGTGCAGGACCTCGAGGAGCAGGGAGAAGGTAAGCTTCCCCCGGTTGAGAGGTGGTGTTGTGAAGGAATGAGAGGGTGGTGGCTAGAGGAGAGCGCAGAAGGAGAGACCATGGCTTTTATTTGCTCGGTCACGGGCTCACGACACACGATGGACTTGGTGTGTGCACGATGAGATGGGGAGGACGGCAACGCCTTACTGGCGGAGAGGGGCGGTGCTGCTACGTGTCTTGGCTGCGCTGAAAGGTTTTGGAGGGAACTGGGCGTCGGGAGCGTGAGGAAAACACCAGGCGCGGTCGACTCCCGTCGGCCTGCCAACTGTTCGACGAAAGGACAACGGGGTAGCAGGGTCGGTATCGTGCAGAGGGAGAGGAGGGAGCGCAGCTCCGCATGCCCCCGAGATGCAGGCGTTCTCCTTTGCCCGCCACGGCCGTCCACAGTCACCAGCACGGGTTGATGAACTGGTCGACGTGTGCGTGCCCGTGGCAGCGTGCGTGGTCACCACCAGAGCTTGCAGGGTGGTGCAGTGCGAGGGAGGGTCCTTGAGGATTTCTGGGAGTGAGATGGAGGTGCAGTGAGCGTCAATGCTGGTCGGATCACGTGTGCGTGTGCAATAGAAAGGAGGGAGGAGAAGCAGTGTCCTGCGGCTTCCAAAAGAAAAAGGAGACAGGGGAGGCCCTAGCTCAATGGTAGGGGACATGAGAGGGTTGCAGGTGAGATAGAGAGCAGCATGGTGCAGAGAGAGGGGGTGGGTTTGCATGTGCACAAGCTATCCCGGCCATCTCTCCTCTCAACATCTCTCACTCAATCTCGATGGAAAAAAGGGTAAGCATGCATATGTGTGCAGAGGTAAGATGAGTGAGGGAAAAGAGAGGGAAAGAAACTTGGAAAATAAAAATAAGGGGAAGAAGAAAAAATTGGTTAGGACATGGTCTAAGTGACCATTCCTTGAGTTATGCCAACTTCTAATTTTTTGCATGACCAAGCTCAAGTGGTCTAGGGCAAGACAAGGATACATATGGATTGGGGTGATTAGCACCAGGCTAGGGAATTTTTCAGAATCGTAATTGATCAAAGAAAGAAGAAGAAATCTAAAGGTAACATGTGCCCAATTGTGATCTATGGAGATCACCTACACATGCACTAGAGTTATCCCTAAGAGAGGGAGGGAAGAAATAAAGGGGGTGAGGGTCTTCATGACCAACTTTTGATGTGTGCACTTTTTCAGAATAAAACTTTCACTACAAGAAAAGTTCTGATAGACAACGTCTCAAAATCGTCCGCTAAGGGGTATTTTTCGTCGC
>NC_061510.1:223393026-223489770 GCF_022539505.1 Lolium rigidum | reverse complement strand
AAATTTTTCAAAATGTTGGGGACAATGATCCCATTGCTGTAGATCATAATGATTTAGATTTTGATGATTGTCACATCTCTGAAGTTATAAAGTTCTTACAAAAACTTGCTAAAAGTCCCAATGCTAGTGCTATAAATTTGGCCTTTACAAAACATATTACAAATGCTCTCATAAAAGCTAGAAGAGAAACTAAAACTTGAAACTTCTATTCCTAGGAAGTTAGAAGATGGTTGGGAGCCCATCATTAAGATGAGGGTCAATGATTTTGATTGTAATGCTTTATGTGATCTTGGTGCAAGTATTTCTGTTATGCCTAAGAAAGTCTATGATATGCTTGACTTGCCACCATTGAAAAATTGTTATTTGGATGTTAATCTTGCTTGATAATGCTATAAAGAAACCTTTGGGGAGAGATTGATAATGTTCAGTATTATGGTTAACAATAACCTTGTCCCGTTGATTTTGTTGTCTTGGATATTGAATGCAATGCATCTTGTCCCATTATATTGGGAAGACCTTTTCTTGAGCTGTTGGTGCTACCATTGATATGAAGGAAGGTAATATTAAATATCAATTTCCTCTCAAGAAAGGTATGGAACACTTCCCTAGAAAGAGAATGAAGTTACCTTATGATTCTATTATTAGAACAAATTATGATGTTGATGCTTCATCTCTTGATAATACTTGATACACACTTTACGCGCCTAGGCGAAGGCGTTAAGAAAAGCGCTTATGGGAGACAACCCATTATTTTACTACAGTACTTTTGTTTTATATTTGAGTCTTGGAAGTTGTTACTACTGTAGCAACCTATCCTTATCTTTGTTTTATTGCATTGTTGTGCCAAGTAAAGTCTTTGATAGTAAAGTCAATACTAGATTTGGATTACTGCGCAGGAACAGATTTCTTTGCTGTCACGAATTTGAGTCTAGCCTCTGTAGATAATTTAGAAAATTATGCCAATTTACGTGCGTGATCCTCAGATATGTACGCAACTTTCATTCAATTTGGGCATTTTCATTTGAGCAAGTCTGGTGCACCTAAAAAATTCGTATTTACAGACTGTTCTGTTTTGACAGATTCTGCCTTTTATTTCGCATTGCCTCTTTTGCTGTGTTGGATGGATTTCTTTGTTCCATTAACGTCCAGTAGTTTTGTGAAATGTCCAGAAGCATTAAGAATGATTATGTCTCCTCTGAACATGTGAATTTTATTATGCACTAACCCTCTAATGAGTTTGTTTTGAGTTTGGTGTGAAGGAAGTTTTCAAGGGTCAAGAGAGGAGGATGATACAATATGATCAAGAAGAGTGAAAAGTCAAAGCTTGGGGATGCCCCGTGGTTCATCCCTGCATATTTTAAGAAGACTCAAGCGTCTAAGCTTGGGGATGCCCAAGGCATCCCTTCTTCATCGACAACTTATCAGGTTCCTCTAGTGAAACTATATTTTTATTCCGTCACATCTTATGTGCTTTACTTGGAGCGTCGTGTTTGTTTTTGTTTTTGTTTTGTTTGAATAAAATCGGATCCTAGCATTCTTTGTTTGGGAGAGAGACACGCTCAGCTGTTTCGTATGAACACATATGTTCTTAGCTTTATCTCATAATGTTCATGGCGAAGATTTGAACTACTTCATTACATTGTTATATGGTTGGAAACGGAAAATGCCACATGTGGTAATTGGTATAATGTCTTGAATAATTTGATACTTGGCAATTGTTGTGCTCATATAGATCATGTTTAAGCTCTTGCATCATGTACTTTGCACCCATTAATGAAGAACTACATAGAGCTTGTTAAAATTTGGTTTGCATGATTGGTTTCTCTAGAGTCTAGATATTTTACGGTTGAGGAGTGTTTGAACAACAAAGGGAGACAAATATAAAGTCTTATAATAGTTACAATATGTTCATATGTAGAGCGCTTGCTGCACCTTTTATACTTGAGTTTGCTTCAAACAACCTTGCTAGCCTAGCCTTGTATTGAGAGGAACTCTTCTCATATGTTTACGTTGTACCACTCTGAGAGATGTAATATGGGTGGAACGGTGTTTCACTTGTGTTATGTCAACGACTTGTGTACTACACCATGCAGTGGTACGCTGGGTCATCACATTTGGTTTGCATGATTGGTCTCTCTAAGTCTAGATATTTTCTGGTTGAGGTGTTTGAACAACAAGGAGACGATGTAAAGTCTTATAATGCTTACAATATGTTTATATGTGAGTCTTGCTGCACCGTTTTATACTTGAGTTTGCTTCAAACAACCTTGCTAGCCTAGCCTTGTACTGAGAGGGATTCTTCTCGTGCATCCAAATACTTGAGCCAAAATCCATGCCATTTGTGTCCACCATACCTACCTACCACATGGTATTTCTCCACCATTCCAAAGTACATTACTTGAGTGCTACCTTTAAAATTCCATTCTTTACCTTTGCAATATATAGCTCATGGGACAAATAGCCTTAAAAACTATTGTGGTGAAGAATATGTACTTATGTGTCTTATTTCTTAATAAGTTGCTTGTTGTGCGGTAACCATGTTTACGGGGACGCCATCAACTTTTACCTTTGTTGAATATCATGTGAGTTGCTATGCATGTTCGTCTTGTCCGAAGTAAGGGAGATTTTCATGATCAAATGGTTTGAGTATGCATATTGTTAGAGAAGAACATTGGGCCGCTAACTAAAGCCATGAATCATGGTGGAAGTTTCAGTTTGGACATAAAACCTCAATCTCTTATGAGAATATTAATCGTTGTTGAATGCTTAAGCATTAAAAGAGGAGTCCATTATCTCGTTGTCTATGTTGTCCCGGTAAGGGTGTCTAAGTTGAGAATGATCAAAAGCGAGAAATCCAATGCAAACCTTCTCCTTAGACCCTTGTACAGGCGGCATAGAGGTACCCCTTTGTGACACTTGGTTGAAACATATGTTATGCAATGATAATCCGTGTTAATCCAAGCTAATTAGGACAAGGTGCGGGCACTATTAGTATACTATGCATGAGGCTTGCAACTTATAAGATATCTTATACATAACTCATATGCTTTATTACTACCGTTGACAAAATTGTTTCTTGTTTTCAAAATAAAAGCTCTAGCACAAAAATAGTAATCCATGCTTCCTCTGCGAAGGGCCATTCTTCTACTTTATTGTTGAGTCGGTTTACCTATTCTTTCTATCTTAGAAGCAAACACTTGTGTAAACTGTGTGCATTGATTCTTACATGTTTACCTATTGCACTTGTTATATTACTTTGTGTTGACAATTATCCATGAGATATACAGGTTGAAGTTGAAAGCAACCGCTGAAACTTATATCTTCCTTTGTGTTGTTTCAAAGCTTTCTACTAAGAACTTATTGCTTATGAGTTAACTCTTATGCAAGACTTATTGATGCTTGTCTTGAAAGTATTATTCATGAAAAGTCTTTGTTATATGATTCATTTGTTTACTCATTAACTTCATCATTGCTTCGAATCGCTGCATTCATCTCATGTGCTTTACAATAGTATTGATCAAGATTATGATAGCATGTCACTTCAGAAATTATTTTTGTTATCGTTTACCTACTCGAGGGCGAGTAGGAACTAAGCCTGGGGATGCTTGATACGTCCCAAACGTATCTATAATTTCTTATGTTCCATGCTACTTTTATGATGATACTCACATGTTTTATACGCATTATATGTCGTTATTATGCATTTTCCGGCACTAACCTATTGACGAGATGCCGAAGAGCTAGTTGCTGTTTTCTGCTGTTTTTGGTTTCGAAATCCTAGTAAGGAAATATTCTCGGAATTGGACGAAATCAACGCCCGGGGGCCTATTTTTCCACGAAGCTTCCGGAAGTCCGAAGAGGAAACGAAGTGGGGCCACGAGGCGACGACACAACAGGGCGGCGCGGCCCGGGCCCTGGCCGCGCGGCCCTGTTGTGTGGGTCCCTCGTGACGCCCCCTGACCTACCCTTCCGCCTACTTAAAGCCTCCGTCGCGAAACCCCCAGTACCGAGAGCCACGATACGGAAAACATTACTGTGACGCCGCCACCGCCAATCCCATCTCGGGGGATTCAGGAGATCGCCTCCGGCACCCTGCCGGAGAGGGGAATCATCTCCCGGAGGACTCTTCATCGCCATGATCGCCTCCGGATCGATGTGTGAGTAGTTCACCCCTGGACCATGGGTCCATAACAGTAGCTAGATGGTCGTCTTCTCCTAATTGTGCTATCATGCTCGATCTTGTGAGCTGCCTATCATGATCAAGATCGTTTCTTTGTAATACTACATGTTGTGTTTGTTGGGATCCGATGAATATTGAATACTATGTCAAGTTGATTATCAATCTATCATATATGTTGTTTATGTTCTTGCATGCTCTCCGTTGCTAGTAGAGGCGCTGGCCAAGTTGATACTTGTGACTCCAAGAGGGAGTATTTATGCTCGATAGTGGGTTCATGCCTCCATTAAATCTGGGACAGTGACAGAAAGTTATAAGGTTGTGGATGTGCTTGTTGCCACTAGGGATAAAACATCGATGCTTTGTCTAAGGATATTTGTGTTGATTACATTACACACCATACTTAATGCAATTGTCTCGTTGCTTGCAACTTAATACCGGAAGGGGTTCGGATGATAACCTGAAAGTGGACTTTTTAGGCATAGATGCATGCTTGGATGGCGGTCTATGTACTTTGTCGTAATGCCCTGATTAAATCTCATAGTACTCATCATGATATTTGTATGTGCATTGTTATGCCTTCTTTATTTGTCAATTGCCCAACTGTAATTTGTTCACCCAACATGCTATTTATCTTATGGGAGAGACACCGCTAGTGAATTGTGGACCCCGGTCTATTCTTTACATATGAAATACAATCTACTGCAATACTTGTTCTTTACTGTTCTTCGCAAACATCTTCCACACAATACGGTTAATCCTTTGTTCACAGCAAGCCGGTGAGATTGACAACCTCACTGTTACGTTGGGGCAAAGTACTTTGGTTGTGTTGTGCAGGTTCCACGTTGGCGCCGGAATCCCTGGTGTTGCGCCGCATTACATTTCGCCGCCATCAACCTTCAACGTGCTTCTTGGCTCCTCCTGGTTCGATAAACCTTGGTTTCTTTCTGAGGGAAAACTTGCTACTGTCTGCATCACACCTTCCTCTTGGGGTTCCCAACGGACGTGTGTCAACTACACGCATCATTAGAGAAGAACATTGGGCCGCTAACTAAAGCCATGAATCATGGTGGAAGTTTCAGTTTGGACATCAATCCTCAATCTCTTATGAGAATATTACCTGTTGTTGAATGCTTATGCATTAAAGAGGAGTTCATTACCTGTTGTCTATGTTGTCCCGGTATGGATGTCTAAGTTGAGAATAATCAAAAACGAGAAATCAAATGCGATCTTTCTCCTTAGACCTCTGTACAGGCGGCATGGAGGTACCCCTTTGTGACACTTGGTTGAAACATATGTTATGCAATGATAATCCATGTAAATCCAAGCTAATTAGGACAAGGTGCGAGCACTATTGGTAATCTATGCATGAGGCTTGCAACTTATAAGATGTCTTATACATAACACATATGATTTATTACTACCGTTGACAAAATTGTTTCTATGTTTTCAAAATGAAAAGCTCTAGCACAAAAATAGTAATCCATGCTTCCTCTCGCGAAGGGCCTTTCTTCTACTTTATTGTTGAGTCAGTTTACCTACTTCTTTCTATCTTAGAAGCAAACACTTGTGTCAACTGTGTGCACTGATTCTTACATGTTTACCTATTGCACTTGTTATATTACTTTGTGTTGACAATTATCCATGAGATATACATGTTGAAGTTGAAAGCAACTGCTGAAACTTATATCTTCCTTTGTGTTGTTTCAAAGCTTTATACTAAGAATTTATTGCTTTATGAGTTAACTCTTATGCAAGTCTTATTGATGCTTGTCTTGAAATTACTATTCATGAAAAGTCTTTGCTATATGATTCAGTTGTTTATTCATTGTCTTTACCATTGCTTCGAATCACTGCATTCATCTCATATGCTTTACAATAGTATTGATCAAGATTATGATAGCATGTCACTTCAGAAATTATCCTTGTTATCTTTTACCTACTCGAGGGCGAGTAGGACTAAGCTTGGGGATGCTTGATACGTCTCAAACGTATCTATAATTTCTTATGTTCCATGCTACTTTTATGATGATACTCACATGTTTTATGCACACTTTATGTCATTATTATGCATTTTCCGGCACTAACCTATTGACGAGATGCCGAAGAGCCAGTTGTTGTTTTCTACTGTTTTTGGTTTCAGAAATCCTACAAAGGAAATATTCTCGGAATTGGACGAAATCAACGCCCAGGGTCTTATTTTTCCACGAAGCTTCCAGAAGACCGAAAGGGATACGAAGTGGGGCGACGAGGCGCCGCCACCATAGGGCCGCGCGCCCAGAGGGGGGCCCGCGCCGCCCTATGGTGTGGGCCCCTCGTCAGCCCTCCAATGCTGCCCTTCCGCCTACTTATAGCCTTCGTCGCGAAAACCCCTGTACCGAGAGCCACGATACGGAAAACCTTCCAGAGATGCCGCCGTCGCCAATCCCATCTCAGGGGATTCAGGAGATCGCCTCCGGCACCCTGCCGGAGAGGGGAATCATCTCCCGGAGGTCTCTTCATCGCCATGATCGCCTCCGGATTGATGTGTGAGTAGTTCACCCATGGACTATGGGTCCATAGCAGTAGCTAGATGGTTGTCTTCTCCTCATTGTGCTATCATGTTAGATCTTGTGAGCTGCCTATCATGATCAAGATCATCTATTTGTAATGCTAAATGTTGTGTTTGTTGGGATCCGATGAATATGGAATACTATGTCAAGTTGATTATCAATCTATCATATATGTGTTGTTTATGTTCTTGCATGCTCTCCATTGCTAGTAGAGGCTCGGCCAAGTTGATACTTGTAACTCCAAGAGGGAGTATTTATGCTCGATAGTGGGTTCATGCCTCCATTGAATCCGGGACGATGATGGAAAGTTATAAGGTTGTGGATGTGTTGTTGCCACTAGGGATAAAACATCAATGCTTTGTCTAAGGATATTTGTGTTGATTACATTACGCACCATACTTAATGCAATTGTCTGTTGTTTGCAACTTAATACTGGAAGGGGTGCGGATGCTAACCCGAAGGTGGACTTTTTAGGCATAGATTTTTTTTTGAGGGTGAAACAGTGGGGAAAATCCCCACTGCAATTTTTATTAATTATAAAATAAAAACAAAAGGGAAAAGGTACAAGATGTACACAGGAAAACAAAAAGAAAAAGAAAAAAAGAAAAAAAAAGAAGAAGAAAGAAAAAAGGAAAAGGGAAAACAAAAACTAGAAAAACTAAAACCTAAAAACTAAAAAACCTAAGGCAAATTTTGCAGCCAAGCTCCGAAGGAGACACTCCATTTCTTTTTCATTCTGTATGAAAGTAGATGCAATTCTTGTTTGAAAATAATCCTCCAAGCCGAAAAGGAAGGATTTTGATCTTCAAATATTTTTCTGTTTTTGATTGTCCAAATACTCCAAGCAGCCAGAATGATGATCTCCACTGCATATGGTAAATTCAAGGAATCTTCGATCACATAGAAGGCTTCCATGACTGAGTGTTGATTTGTAACTTGAGGACAAACAAAAGCCCAACATTGCTGCGCAAAAGGACAACTCCAAAACAAATGTGCCAAGGTTTCTTCATGATTACACTGTAGGGTGGCACAGTTATAAGATGGCAGCAAGCAGTTTTTCCTTCTGAGAAGATTTCTAGTGTTTAGTCTGTCATGTAGAAGTAACCAGAAGAAAAACTTGTGTTTTTGTTGACAAGAAGATTTCCATAACCATGTAAAGAAGATTGGTGTATGCTGCACCCCAATGAGAAAATTGTATGCTTTGGTTGTGGAGAAAGAATCAGACCCCCAGATATAATGCCAATTGTCTGGTAGATTCTGTTGAATTCTTACTTGTGCATTTTCACAAAGAATCTCCAATTCCTCAAATTCAGTATATGCTTGTTGGGAAAGAGGCAGATGAAACATGTCTTGGAGAAAATCCATATGTAGCACTTTGCTTACAGAAACATCAGTTCTTTTGGCAAAAGATACCAGGTGTGGGAATTTTTGGTGCAGACATGTTTCTCCCCAGAGGTCTGTCCAGAATAATACTGATCTGCCATTACCTAAGGTGCATCTTGCCATAGCTTTGTAAGTGTCAATAAGTTTTAAATGTGCTTTCCACCAGAATGATCCTTCCATTTTGATACCAGGGGGATTATCTTCATCATAATATGTATCTCTTATGAGGTTAGCCCAAGGAGTGTCCAGATTATTATAGAATTTGTCTAAATTTTTCAGCAGCAAAGATTTATTCTGGACATCTAAGTTTAACACCCCTAACCCTCCCTGATCTTTGGGCCTGCATATCTTTTTCCATGACACTAGAGCAGAGCCCTTAGCTTGCACATCTGCAGTTCTCTTTCTCCAGAGACAGTGCCTCATGTATTTGATTACCTGCTCCTTTATTGTAACAGGTACATCCAAACAACACATGAAGAAAATAGGCAAAGATGCTAAAACTGATTTTACCATTTGCAACTTGCCTCCATAATTTAGGAAATCAGCAATACCTCCCAGCCTTGATTGTACTCTTTGCACAATTGGGAGAAAATATTCAAGGGAAGGCTTTTTGATGCTTAGAGGTAGACCCAGATAAGTAAAGGGGAGACTTCCAATTTTACAATTCATAGTTGCAGCAAAATGGGCTAATCTCTCAGGTGTCAAATTTATTGGCATCATGCTAGATTTCTGGTAGTTAACTCTGAGGCCAGTGGAGGAAGCAAATGTTTGCAAAATAGATTTTAGGCAAAGAAGTTGTGATGCATCTGCCTTCATCACAATAAGTGTATCATCAGCATATTGTATGACTGGGAAGTCAGGGCATGGTGGACAAGGAATTGGTCTTGAAATGAGGTCTTGACCCATAGCTTTGTTCAACACAGTTTGCAAGAAGTCAGCAGCAAGAACAAAGAGCAAAGGGGATAATGGATCCCCTTTTCTAACTCCTCTTTTGCAATAAAATTTCTTGCCAGGAACACCATTCAGCAGGACTGCAGAAGTACCAGTACTAAGAATCATAGATATCCATTTTATCCATTGCTCCCCAAAACCTTTTGCCCTCAGAATATCAATAATTGTTGTGTGCTCAATCATATCAAAGGCTTTTTCAAAATCTAACTTTAGAATTAGAATCTCTTCTTTTGACTGATGGCATTGAAAAAGGTATTCAAAAGCCCATCCAAGACAATCTTGTATAGATCTTTTCTTGAGGAAACCATACTGATTCTTGTGTACTAAAGATAGGATAATATCTTGTAATCTGTTGGCCAATAATTTTGTGATAATTTTGAGGACACTATTCAGAAGAGAGATAGGTCTGAAGACTCCAGGAGTGATTGGGGTTTCAACTTTTGGTATCAAAGTAATAAAAGAGGAATTGATACTCTCCAAATTAATGGTCCCCAAATGAAAGTCAGCAATTAACTTTTTGACATCAGCAGCAATTATGGACCAGCAACTTTTGATAAATTCATTATTAAATCCATCAGGGCCTGGAGACTTATCATTTGGTAGTTGCTTGATTACCTCTTCTATCTCCTTATCTGAGAAAGGGGCTTGGAGGATGTCATTCATAGCTTCAGTAATTCTAGGTTCAATGAAACTTTCCGCGATTAAACTGCATCTCCGGATTATTTGAGAGACCCATCCTATCTTTGAAGGCTTTCCATAAAATAGCAGCCTTACCATCATGGTCCGAGATCTCAACTTGATCCGAGTTTTGTAGTTTGGCTATATAATTATGCCTCGTAATTCATGGTGGCCTTGGAATGAAAGAACTTTGTGTTTTCATCACCTAGTTTTACCCACTTAATTTTTCCTCTTTGCTTCCAATAAGTGTTCGATTCTCGTAACAGAGTAATAAGGTGTGATTTAAGTGTATCTCTCAAATCCCATTCAATAACAGTGAGAGTTCTGAATTCTTCTAAGACATCAAACAGAGCAATAACTTCATTAACTTGGGCAATCAAGTTTTTCAGACAAGGGAGACTCTTAGCCCACAGTTTGAGGCCTCTTCTCAAATTTTTGAATTTTGCATTAATATTTTTTGCACTATCACCAAACCCCACAGGAATGTTCCATGCTGCTTGCACAACCTGTTTGAAATCACTGTGCTGCATCCAATGATTTTCAATTCTGAAAACTTTGGCTTTTGGAATTTTTGTGTTGAAAGCTACCACACAGGGGACATGGTCAGACGTTGGTTTAACCAGAGGATATGCAAAAGTTGCTGGGTAAGATGTAGTCCAAGAGGGTGAAGTGAAGAACCAGTCCAATTTTTCCAGAAGTGGATCCTTCTGCATATTACTCCATGTGAACTTTCTACCTTTTAAAGGCAGCTCTATAATGCCAAGGTTACCGATTGCCTCATTAAAAAGCAACATGTCATTTATATCTCCTCCAGGTTTATTTCTATCTCGTGGGACTTCTTATGAAATTAAAATCACCCATTATAAGCCAATCAGTGTCTTGAGGCATATCAATGTTTGCAAACCAGTCAATGAAAACTGCTTTCCTATCAGGTTGACATGGGCCATAAATGTTGGTCAAAATCCAGGAATCATTGGAGAGATTTGATTTGAACTTTACTGAAATTGAAAATTCATTGTGAAAAGCCAATTCACCATTGAACAAAGCACCATTCCAAATAATAATCAGGCCACCAGAGGCCCCCACAGAGGGAACAAACTCAAATTTGTTGAATTTTTTTGGGCAGAACTTTTTAATATAAGTCAGATCAAAAAGCTCTCTTTTAGTTTCTTGAAGGCAGATAATATCACATCCAGATTCTTCAATCTTATTGTACAGGGCCAACCATTTTTTCTCTGAATTTATGCCCCTCAAGTTCCAATTCATAATTTTCCAAGTTTTGCAATTATCCATAAAGAGATGGGTGAGAAATCCATGTTATACCCAAAGCAAAAGATACTCTAGGCATTAAGACTTTAGGGACATATCTCATTACATCACAAGATACCAAAAGATAAGGAGTAATCACATAGTACTGAGACATACTGACATAAACAGGTTCACAACAACTTTGTGTAAGAACTGGGATAACACAGGTCCCAGAAACAGCAAAAGGAGGAAGAGCTTTCTGCATTGAGAACTATTTGGGGGTTTTCTTCTTAGCCTGCTGTCCCATGGCATCAGGCTTATCTTGCTCCTTCCCACTTGTTTTGCTGAGTGAAGTGGATTGATTTCCTTTAGTTTTTTTGCTTCCAATCACTCCAGGTGCTTCCTTGTTCTTGGAATCTCCAGTTGCTACTTTACTGCTTTTCAACACTTTTCTTGTAACAGACTTTCTTCGAGAACCTTACAGAAAGACATAGCCAAATTTTTAACCACCTTAGAGTTGACAATAGGTGGAACAGCATTGCATGTGAGACATTTTTTGTCTGAACAATTCACATGACTTTTGAACCCATCATTCAACATAACAAGCCTTGGACTTCTTCTTACCTCAGATTCCATCAAGACTGATTTCCCTTCCCTTCTTTTCCTTTTGGGAGTGATTAAAACTTCCTTAGAGGGAGTGACAGTTGGGGAAGCCACATCCTGTTTATACAAATTTATGCAAAGAGGGGCTTCAGTTGTAACACATTTATCTAGAATAGCAAATTGAATAGAGTCTTCTGATAGCAGAGGTTCCTTAAGAATATTCCATAATTGTGAAGAAAGGAAGCTTTTTGCCCAATCAAATTTTTCTGGAGTTAAAAGCATGAGAGTAATGAAATTGAACCAACTCACAGGAATGTCTACCACTGTGGAGTGGTTTTCCTTGTCAGTATCCATGCATGTGTGGGGCAAAATATTTGTCCCAAAGAAGAAGACCTTTTGTAGAGAACTTTCTTGTCGTATCATGTTCCTCTGGGGGAGAGAAAAAATGAGTTTCCACTCTACCCAGGGTTAACTGCAAGTGTGCTTCATTTGGGGGCACTATATTAACATTATCAGGGAGAAACATATTATCTGCCGAGGTGTCTAAAGGTTCATCAGGAGCAGGGACCATAGAGAAGCTTGGGGTATCAGCTGGGCCCACAGGGAGTTCAGAGTCTTCAGAATAAGACTGTATCAGAGATAGCAACCCTTCTCCCAAAGGCAAGGCAGGCTGCTGGGCACTGAACTGAGCAGAACCAGATGTAACAGCAGCATTATCAGATGACATAAGAGAAGTTGTATTATCAGAACTAGAGGATGAAACTTGGACCAAGCTGGTAACATCAGGCAGAGGGGGTTCTTCTTCTCCCATATCAACTTCCTCTTGAACTTCAGGCATGAAATTATTAATCTGTTCTTGTGCTTCAATGTCCATTGGCTGAGGCTGTTCTTGAACAGGACCCATGGCCCAATGGCCCCACCCATCAGCAGCATCTTCATTGTTCTGAACATTTGGTTGTGGAGGAGGAAACAGGGGTGCAGGAAGAGCATGTCCAGGCATTGGATGTGGATCAACACCCTCATCAGGCAAAGGATCTTCATCAGGTGGCCCTCCTCCAAGGAGATTCTGTTGCAACACTTCAACCAAAAAGGTCCATGATTCAGCATCTGGCCTAGAGCTTTCAGTCATTCTTATACTCCTTGGAATATCCTGTAAATCAGTGACCCTAACTTTGACCAGCACTCTGCCTTTTCTATTAGGATCTCTTTCCCAGAGAAGAAGAGAACCAATGTCAGAGAAACATGCATTCAAGTCTTCAGTCTTCATGTGATCAAGAGGAGGGCCTACCAGGAGCAACCATACATCTCTATTGAAAGTGACTCCCCTCCAATTTATGCCCTCATCATGCTTGACAAAAGAAATATTGACATCCCCAAATTGGTTAGGGCTAGAGGAGATCAACCTATCTCTATCACTGACATTCCTGAACTGGACATAGGCAGCACCAAAAGGACAAGAATGCAAACTAACAAAGCCCACCCTAGCAACTTCAGTCAAGTATTCTCCAAGCACATCTCTAACATTGTCGAAAGGGACCAAACCTTTTGGGAAAGGATCGATGGTGGCGATTGCATACTGTTCATGCTCCTTAGGACGACGGGGCACCACCACCCTTTTGACTGCGAGTCGGCCGGCGATGTTCTGAATCTGATATCCTTGTGGAACGAAAGGCCTGGGGTCTATCGGGATATTGGCCATTGCTGGAGGGGGAGCCTCCTCCGGCGCGGCGATGGTGGTCGGTGGTGTGAGCAGTTGCGGAGATGTTGAGGGTGACAGGGGTGGCGAAGCCGAGGAGGCAGAGGGGACAAAACCGGTGGATATTTTTTCTGTCGAAAGGAAACAAGAGAAATCTCCAAAAGAGGAAACCTCCTGGATTAAAGGTGCCGGCCCATGGGCTTTAAACCACGAAAGGTAACTATCATCGGGCCAAAGGATGGGTTTGAATGCAGGATATTTGAAATAAGGTAAAAGACCCGGCAAAAAATCCTGAGAATGTAATTGACTTAAAGGGGCACCTTTATGAGCATCCAAAAAATTAGCGGAATTAGCCGTTTGTTGCTGATGCAAAAAGGAAGGCGCCAAGCTCGGATCATGCATGCGTTGGAAAACTGACACACGCGATGATGGTGCAAATACGGATTTTTTCCTTTTTACTATTTGCCATTCAGAGTCAGTTTCCTTGTAAAATTTCTTCTCTTCAACTATCCAATTTGGACCTCCATGTCCCCAAAGGCTGATGAAAAATTCAAACAGAGGGGTGCAAACTTTTGATTGATTGTAAATTTCAAACCCTACTGCAGACGAGAACACAGAAAACTGAAAAGATCTGTCTCTTAAAAATCTCACTTTGTAAGCAGAAGCCAGACCTCCAAAACATGATTGCAGTGTGATAGCCACAGTATGAATATCAAGCTTGAAAGTTGCTCTACCAAAAGAGATAACTAGGAAGAAAGCTCTTCTTAGAGAATGATTTGCAATTGTAACCGTATGTCCAAACTTACTTTTGCATGCTGCTTCAAAAGCTGCTCCCTTTGAGAAATCCAAGGCTGGTACCCCAAGAGATGTTGGGGAGTCAGAGGTAGAAGAAGTTTGTTTGGTACATGAAGACTTTAAAATATTCACTCCAAGGTCCAAGGAATCAGCAATAATACGCTCTCCCACAGCGACAGTATGAAACTTTAAATCTAAGATCAAGCCGTAGTGAACTTTTTCATTTTCCAATAGAAATCTTGCATCCAAAACTTCCTCCTGCATATCCAGTAACACCAATCTTTTTGCCTTGGGTCTTAAAATAAGAAAAGCTTGAAAAGAACGTGAACCATCATGAATAGGAGAGCATCTAGCCTGCCAACGAACCAAAGGTGCTTCTGGTAAGGATGGTACAGATGTAACTTTCGAAGATTTCACCACTTGAGCGAAAGAGCGAGAGCTCAACTTAGCAGGCAAGGAAGATATATCCTCAGATACGGAGGTAGCATGTGAACCAACACATTCACCCACAAGGACAGAATGGCTAATGAAATCCAACATAGATCCAGAGACCACTTGCTCATCTTGTAAAAGGAATCTAGCAGATATCACCTGCTCTTTTGAATCCACCAAAAAGATCCTCTTTGCATGAGGCTTCAGGAGCAGGAAAGCCGATTTGCCCATAGGGATCTTAGGATCCATTTTTCCCAGGGGAGCAAATGTCACCCTCCATCTGTGGAGTGGTGGATCCGAAAAAGAAGAGAAACCAGGTGGAGAAACAAGGCAAGTTTGAACAAGGACCAAGTGTGCCGGGAATCTAATGGAAGATCCAGGATAGAAAACCTCCCCATCACGTAGGGTTTTACCAACCAGAGGAGAATCCTTATGATTTACTAGAGCCAACCAATTGTTTGGTCATAGCAAGAGAAAACCAGGAGCATTGTTGCAAGAGCCATCGGGAAGAATAGATTCAAAAGAGACCTTCCAACGGCCAAGAGGAGAGGGAGGAGGGGCCATGAGAGGGATCACCTTGAGGGAAGAAGACGCCCAAGAGGAGGATCAGATCAACTTGGAGAGGTCACCGGAGTTGAGGATGAGCGCCGGAGAGGGTGGAGAGGGGTGGAGGAGGAGAGCCATTTTTTTTCAAACTATAGGGTTAGCTTTTAGGCATAGATGCATGCTGGATAGCGGTCTATGTACTTTGTCGTAATGCCCTGATTAAATCTCATAGTAGTCATCGTGATATGTATGTGCATTGTTATGCCCTCTCTATTTGTCAATTGCCCAACTGTAATTTGTTCACCCAACATGCTATTTCTTATCGGAGAGACACCACTAGTGAACTGTGGACCCCGGTCCATTCTTTTATATCTGAAATACAATCTAATGCAAACTCTATTCTTTACTGTTCTTCGCAAACAACCATCATCTTCCACACTATACATTTAATCCTTTGTTTACGGCAAGCCGGTGAGATTGACAACCTCACTGTTAAGTTGGGGCAAAGTATTGTGATTGTGTTGTGCAGGTTACACGTTGGCGCCGGAATCCCTGGTGTTGCGCCGCACTACACTCCGTCACCAACAACCTTCACGTGTTCCTTGACTCCTACTGGTTCGATAACCTTGGTTTCTTACTGAGGGAAAACTTGCTGCTGTACGCATCACACCTTCCTCTTGGGGTTCCCAACAGACGTGTGTCAACTACACGCCAGCAAGGAGGCGGTGAAACACAGATCGACGCGGTAGATCTGAAGCGCCGTCGAACGGTGGTTCAGATGCGCCACATCTCACCACCGGCGATGGTCGGAGTTGGCCGGAGTAAATCGGCGAAGGCGGCGGCGACGCGGGAATCGCCAGAGCTCAAGGGGCTAGGGTTCGCGAGAGAGAAGGGGAAGGGGACGGGTGCGTCCGACTGAGCCCAACGTGCGGCTCGGGTTAGGGTTAACCACTGGGCCACCCTGACAAGTGGGCCCAGGGGTATATTAGATATTTCACAAATCCATTAAATCCTGAAACTTTGAAAATACATAGAAAATGATAAATAGCTCTAAAAAATAATTAAAAATATGAAAACTACTCAGGATAAAATTCTCTATTATAATAAAATATGAAAAGGAATTTTTGAAGACAAACAAGATTAAGTCCAAATTTGATGATTAAAATAATCATTTAAAACACACCTTATATTTTCAATAATGAAAATAAGTCCATAAATGCTTTTGGATTTTAAAAACACCTTGACAACATTTCAAGGTTGTATTTTACCCTAAACAAAGTGTTCCTAAATCATTCTTAGTATTAACCTCTCACATGAAATGATAAAAAACACCGGAAGGGGGGAAACAACCCTAAAAGCTGAATCATGCATAATTTCTTCTTTAACCATTGCCCTTATCGGACAATGATGCTATTTTTCAGCAACAGAGGACAAGGGTCAGTCCACACCATCCAACTGCAACAATTTGCAGTGTTCAAGCAAGTTCATCACTTGCTCATGTCAATTGAGTATTTTTACCAAATTACTTGCAAAGTACTATATTTATCACTATTGCATCAAAAGCAAAACCACTACTTTCATAACTATGAATATGACTAAGTGGTGGGCAATGGAACCATGGAATGTGTTGATATGGTGGAGGTTCCATTGCAAGGGTTTATATCCATCTAGGATTAAACAACAAATGTCGTCCAGTGATTCTTGTGCCGTAATACCCGTGTTAACCATAAGATCCGGAGTGGGACGGAGTAGTCAAAAGTGTTTCCACCTCTCGTTCATCAACGGATGCGCTTTACCGTAGTACACTTGTAATCCAAGGGGGCAAGCGGTGAGGTCGGGGAGTCCTAAGTCCCCACGGCATTGTCCGTAGTACACTTGTCGCCCGAAGGAGCAAGCGGTGAGGCTGGGGAGTCCTAAGTCCCCACGGTATTGCGGTCTATGAGGGGTTGCAACGACCGGCGAAGGTATCAGGCCGTCGTGCCTGGTATTAGTCGAGGTCGGATGGTATCCTTTGGATACGCTGACCGGCGAGGACCCAAGGTCGGAATTGCAACAAAGGGTGGGTGTTCAAGGTAGCGGAGGAACATGATTGGCTAGACCTTATACCGGGCCTCACACCGAAGGAAGTGTGGACGGGAAAGCTGCCCGGTTGGCACCAAGGTTAAGATCTCTTATGGGTAAAGAAACACACCTCTGCAGAGTGTAATGAATTGTGACTCGTCACTCCTCGTTCCGGGATTTGGAACTGTGAACGCTGCCGGAAAGGAACTCCATGAAGTTCTAGTAAACCGGTGAAGGCTGACGGACATAGTTCTTCAGAATAAAAGCAACCTCTTGAAGAAATGATTATCAAAACCTGCATTGGTATTAAACTTTCTGGTCTGATATCGTAGCTAGTGCATTAAACACCTCTTTTCTATAATGAACTTGTTGAGTACGCTCGTACTCATACCACTCTTAAATCCCCGCTTAGATTGTCCGAATCGACTGGAGGAGAACAACGACGACCCTGAAGGAGCCGAAGTCATCGGCTATGAAGAACCAGACCTCTCTGGAGGTGTTGAAGGTGTAGACTACCTTATAGTCTACGGAACTGGGGAGGGTTCCGGAGGAGAGCAGGCTTAGACTTACCAAGTAGTAATAGTATCCGAGCAGTACGAACTTTTAGTACTTAGCTGCTCGACGAGAATAAATGTATAACCTAGTAAGACTCTTATATTGTAAGTTAAGTTGGGTTCGCCTCGAACCCAGGAGTATTCCTCTTAGGACCCAAGAGGAGCTCCGAGATGATATGTACATGTTGCTTGTAATAATAAATGAATGAGTTATGGACCTGCTATGTTCTGTTGTACTACTCGAGGGATGTAATATTTGCGGATTGGTACTTCGTGAATGTTATATCAACGACCGGCATACTACAACATGAAGTGGTATGCGGGGGTCACCACAGTTGGTATCAGAGCAAAAGCTTTGACCTTAGGTTGGAACCTAGTAAATGGGACGAAACGTTAGGAGTCAAATAGGATTAGTAAAGAATTCTCTAAAAATATGGTGTATATTCACTTGAGAATAAAACAATCATATCTTTTAGTGCGATAATTCTTTATTATCTCTATTATGATGCATCATTACTAATATTATATTCTTTCTATTCTACAGCCAACTATGGCAAGTCCACGTTCGGGACGTAACGTGAAAGTGAAGGCATCAAACTTGAGTGAATACGACGGAGGACTCGCGGACATTCTTCGTGCTATGTTACTTGAATTTGGGTGCGATCCCCAAATCCAAGTAATGAAATACTAGTACTACGACAGTCCAGTATTGGCGAAGTGTAGGGTAGGACTAAGACTTCCAGAATCCCTAGGAATGAGTGTAGTGATGCCAGCAGGTGAGGCTAGAACCATTAACACAGCCTACCACATAGCCATAATGAGAGCCATCACTGATATTCGGGAACATAAGACGAAGGAGCTTATTAGTTCCGAATTCGCACACATTCCTCATATGGAGGAGGAAGATGATCCTATGCTTAACCACTTCAAGTTTGCAAGACGCAAACCAGCAGAAGCCGCTAAGTATATGGATAACAGCCGCAACTTACTGTCATTGTTCTTTCAGTTGAACCGACATCTGTCGGGGGCAATTGATACAATGTTAGAAGAGTTCACTGAGCCCAAGGAGGAGGCGAACGGAAAAGAACCAATGGAGGGTGAGGTTCACACACCAGTTTATTTAGCTGGTGATTTCATTAGTATTGACCATCCCGAACAACACACCACACCCATTACACCTAGGTACTATCCTAGTAGTTCCCATGGAGGATATGAGGGTGGAGAGGAATCCGGAAACCATCAGCGTTCCGAGACTCCTATAGAAAACTCCACAGGTTGGTGTTGGGGATCAGATACTGGAACCCATAGTGATTCAGTTAGATGTAATCCTGAGATGAATGAGGACGCCACAACCCAGAACCAGAACTATCAGTATAATAGGGGAGACTATGAGGAGTATCCGATACTGATCGAGTCGGATACAGATGGTGGAAATACCTATGGCGGAGTCACAGGGGAGTACACCCGATGGGTGGATTATGATGCATTGAATGACCAGTTCATGAACACAGATTTCTCCCTGGGATCATCCTCTGATTCTGACTACCAGCCGACGGGAAGACCCTATGTTCCAGATTCTGTCAGGAGGACTACACGTTCGACCGGATGGAAGCCTGGGATGTACCGGGAGTGAAGCACGACTAGAGACCACCATGGGAGGCGAGACTACAATACAGTAGTACCACATGTATTGTAGTATGTAATATTTTGTAGAAATTTGTACATATACTTCAATAAGTGAGTTTGCATACTCACATCGCTACTGGGTATTGTAATAAACCACTTAAGTATGTATATACATGGTATATGTTTTGCATGATTTGGATTTGCTTCTTGATTTCCATTGAGTGACTAGTTCTGTACACAAAGTTGAGCTTAGAAAACTTGCGCATGGAGTAACTATGAGTACCACTTTGTGTTGCAGAACTAGGGGGATATGTCGGGAGCGACGGGTGAGGAGTGTGAAGCACAGCGCCTCGAGCGCGAGGCAAGGCAGAAGGAAGAGGCGGATGAAGCAGCCAGAAACCAGTTTCCACCACCACCACCACCCATGACGCAGCAGAATTTCCTCCAATACATGCAAATGTTGGAGGAAAGGCAACGAGTGACTATGGAGCAGCAAAATAAGTTCTTCCAGGAGATGCTTCAGCAGAACAAGGTGGAAAGGCCAGACAATCAGGGAGTCACTTTGTCGGACTTCCAGAATACGAAGCCAATATCCTTCGCATACGCGCCCGAACCTATGGACGCGGAGGATTGGTTGATGGATACTGAGCGTAAGCTCAACACAGTTGGATGCAACGACCTGGAGAAGGTCAGATATGCAACACACTTGTTGTGTGGACCCGCCGCATCTTGGTGGGATAACATAGTAGCCGTTTATCCGGCTGAGAAAGTGTTTACCTGGGAAGAGTTCAAGAGGAAGTTCAGGGAATCCAATGTCCCTGCAAGTATAGTGGAACTGAAGCATCGAGAATTTGAAAGTCTCGAGCAGAAAGATAAGGCCATCCTGACTTATGTCAGGGAGTTTTCAAAACTGTCCCGGTATGCAGTTGAGGACACCGAGGACAAGAAAAATAAGAGGTTCTTGCGGGGATTAAGTCCCCAGTTCAAGGTACAGCTCAGAATGATGAGAGCGACAGAGTTCCAGGAGTTGGTGGATGCAGCCATCACTCTTGAAGATGACTTCAAACAACTGCAAGAGGAAAAGAGAAAGAAGGCCAAATTCGAGCCTAAGCGATATGTCAGCAACAAACCTAACACTGGCTTGAGTTTCAAGCCGAGGTATAACAACAACAACAACAACAGGAGGAACCAAGGATTTCAGCCTGCAAACCAGATTGTTTGCCGTAGCAGTGGAGGCAAGGGACACTTTTCCAAGGATTGCAAGAGGCCAAGGATAATATTCTTTGGTTGTCGCGAGGAAGGGTACATGCTTAGGGATTGCCCTAAGAAGAAGAATGGAGGAGGACAGTCAGGAGGAGGAGGAAGCCGAGGAGGGAACACCGGAGGGAACTGGAAGAACAAGAAACCCTTCGAGCAAGTTGAACCGCACCAGCTCGGAGGAGGTGGTGAACTCCGATCAGGCAGTGATAGGTACGCTTCGGATACTTACTCATCCCGGCAAAGTACTTTTTGATACTCGGTGCAACTACATCATTCATTTCTCAAGCAATTCATCATCAAACATGGGATTAGTTGCACTAAGTTAGATACACCCATAACCATACTTTCTACGGGGGAACGATAGTAGTAACCCATACCAAACAAGGACAGATCATTATGATCAATAAGTGTGCGTTTGACGCGGACCTTTTCATTTTACCGATGAAGGACATTGATGTCATTCTTGGTATGAATTGGTTAGAGGCAAATGGAGCCTTGATAGACTGTGTGAACAAAACAGTGTCTCTGAAAAGCCCCGACGGAAGTAGAATGATCTACCAAGGAGATAAACATACACAGATTGAAGTAGAGCTACAGTTGACTAGCATGAAGGAAGTAAAGCTAGAGGATATACCTCTAGTGAATGAATTCCAGGATGTTTTTCCTAAAGAATTACCTGGAATGCCACCAGATAGGGAGATAGAGTTCACTATCGACCTAATTCCAGGAACAGCTCCGATTGCTAAAGCACCATACAAGATGGGGCCTAAGGAGTTGAAAGAACTCAAGGAACAGTTGGATGACCTGGAACAGAAAGGATTTATTCAGGAGAGTATATCACCATGGGGATCACCTGTGATATTCGTGGATAAAAGAGATGGAGGCCGAAGGATGTGCGGAGACTACATGAATCTGAATAATGTTACTATCAAGAACAAGTACCCACTTCCTAGAATACAAGATCTATTTGATCAAGTTAGAGGCGCGGAGTCTTTTCCAAGATTGATCTAAGAACCGGTTATCATCGGATAAAGATCAAGAAGGAAGACGTTCCGAAAACAGCCTTTGTCTCGAGGTACGGACATCATGAATACCTAGTAGTACCTTTTGGATTAACCAATGCCCCAGCAATATTCATGAATCTTATGAATAAGATTTTCATGCCATGTCTAGACAAGTTTGTCATCGTATTCATCGATGATATCTTGATATATTCCAAAGATAAAGCTGAACATGCTGAACATCTTAGGATAGTGTTGCAAACACTAAGAGAACATCAACTTTATGCCAAATTCAGCAAGTGTGAGTTTTGGCTAGATCAAGTAGAATTTCTTGGTCATGTTATTAGCAAGGATGGGATAGCTGTTAACCCGAGCAAGGTAGCAGCAGTTTTAGACTGGGAAGCGCCCAAGACTGTCAAAGAAATTCGAGGATTCTTAGGAATGACAGGATATTATCGGAGATTCATCGAAGGATTCTCTAAGATAGCAGGACCAATGACTAAGCTATTAAGGAAGAACACACCATTTGTGTGGTCTGATGAGTGTGAGAAGAGTTTTCAAACTCTGAAAGAGAAACTCACCACAGCACCGGTGTTAGCAGTTCCGGAAGTTGGCAAGGATTACACCGTGTACTGTGACGCATCCAAACATGGATTGGGTTGTGTACTCATGCAAGATCGGAAAGTAATATCCTATGGATCGAGGCAACTCAGACCTCATGAAGTGAACTATACAACACATGATTTAGAGTTAGCAGCAGTAGTATTTGCACTTAAAACTTGGAGACATTTTCTCTATGGAGCCAAGTGTGAGCTCTATACGGATCATAAGAGTCTCAAGTACTTCTTCACTCAGAAGGAACTCAATATGAGGCAGAAAAGATGGCTGGAGCTAATCAAGGATTATGATTTGACAATTAATTATACTGCAGGAAAGGCTAATGTTGTAGTAGATGCATTGAGTAGGAAGAGCACTGGAGGAGTGGAACAAGAAATATCACTGGAGTTGAAGAAGGAAATAAGTCAAGCACAAATACAACTTTGGGAGAAAGAAGCTCATGAAGGACTATCGGCTTTACAAGTAGCCGATGAACTAAGTGTTAATCTGAAGAATGAGATAATCATGGGTCAATTAGACGATCCATTCATCGTGGAGGAGATGAGAAGGATTGATGAGGGAAGACCATCAGAATTTCACCGAGGAGAGTCGGGATCATTATGGTTCCAGAAAAGGATTTGCGTTCCGGATATTGATGAGATCAAAGAAGTTATACTCCGGGAAGCACATCAAACACCATACTCTATACATCCGGGAAGTACAAAGATGTACATGGATCTCAAGGAATTGTTCTGGTGGAATAACATGAAAAGAGAGATAGCACAATACGTAGCGGAATGCCATACATGTCAAAGGGTGAAGGCTGAACATCAAAGTCCGCAGGAAAGTTGCAACCTTTACCAATCCCAGAATGGAAATGGGAGGAGATAGGAATGGATTTCATCACCGGACTACCCATGACTAATAAAAAGAATGATATGATATGGGTAATCGTGGACCGGTTGACGAAAAGTGCACACTTCTTAGCAGTAAACCAGCAGGATAAAGGAGAGAAACTCATCGATCTTTACATCAAAGAGATTGTGAGTAAACATGGAGTGCCCAAGAAGATAGTGTCAGATCGTGGATCCGTATTCACATCAGCATTTTGGAAACAACTACATGAAGCCTTAGGATCCAAGTTAGACTATAGCACCGCCTATCATCCCCAGACAGGTGGACAAACAGAGAGAAAAACCCAGATATTGGAAGACATGCTTAGGGCTTGTGCCCTAGACTTCGGTGGATCATGTGAGGAACACTTACCACTAGCAGAGTTTTCATACAATAATAGCTACCACAGCAGTATCAAGATGGCACCATTTGAAGCTCTGTATGGAAGGAAGTGTAGATCACCGATATGTTGGTACGAAGCAGGATCAAGCAAGGAGTTCAATCCAGATTATGTCAAGGAAAAGCAGCATATCATCGACATTATAAGAGATAGGCTCAAAATAGCTCAAAGTCGACAAAAGAGTTATGCCGATCAAAAGAGAAGGACATGGGAGCCAAAGGTTGGAGACATGGTATACCTTAAGGTAAGTCCGATGAAAGGTCTTCAGAGATTCGGAGTAAAGGGAAAGCTTAGCCCTAGATACATCGGACCTTTCAAAATACTGAGTCAGAACCGAGGGTTAGCCTTTGAATTGGATCTACCGGGAAGGTTAGCTCAAGTCCACAATGTATTCCATGTGTCTCAACTCAGGAAGTGTTTCAAGACCCCAGATGAGCCAGTATCACATGATGAGCTCGAGTTACAACCAGACTTGACCTACATCGAGAAGCCAACTAAGATTCTCGAGGAGAATTGGAAACAACTCAGGAATAGAGCCATTAAGTACTGCAAAATTCAATGGAAGCATAACCCCGAGAGGGAAGCCACCTGGGAAAAGGAAGAAGACCTGAGGAAATCATACCCAGAACTATTCAGGTATTACAACCACAACTTCGGGACGAAGTTTTCTTTAAGGGGGAAAGGCTGTAATATCGCAGGTTTAGAGACGATCGAGGGGTAGATTTTAGAAAGGGATGTGCATTGCATCGTAAATTCTGGGGAAATTTCGCGCTTTTAAAAGAAAACTGCATCGAAGGGGGACAAGTTTATCTCTCGACACCTTACAGGGTTAGGGTTTCGAGAGTGCGACAAACTTGCATCTCACTTAACTAATTTAGGGTTTTGAGAAGAGAGGAGAGTTTGTGCATTACAACTTAAGTTGCATGATTGAATTCAAACACAAGTTGTGTTTGAATTTCAAATTTAAAACATCATATGAATATCTCATAATTCAAATTTGAGGTAATTCATTAAACAAATTATAAATAACCAAGAATATAAATAGTACTACTATTATACAAAGCTCATTAGAGAAAATTGGAGCTTTATTGATAATCACACATGATACATTGTCATTACAATATTCAGAATTGAAATATGAAATGTTACAACACATTACATGAATTGAATAAAAAGGAAAAAAGAAAAAGGAAAATTACAAGTTAATAAAATGTCCTAAACTACATGTTGATCTTCATGAAATCCTGGATCAAGATGATCTTACACTCCATCTTGATCATCTTGTTGTTCCCTGCTCACAAACAAAGAACAAAACAAAGGTTATGCCAAGTGGCAAAGCCACTTGGTAGGTTAGCAAAAGAAAATGTAAATGGAGGGGATATGACCATGATCAGCCGAGTTGATCCATCCACTGGACCAAGTACCAACCAGCACACACATAGGCAGCTCACAAGCCTGTGTGCATGTCACACAGCACAACCAAGCCAGGGAGAGTCACCAACAAGTGCCGTGCATTGTTGTCGACCGTGGAAGCAAGGGCAGGGCACATAAAAGCTTTTCACAAAGAAACCCTAGTCATTTGCATCGACAAGGAGCTTCTGGGTCAGAACACAAGAACACCAGAACCTCAAGAACAGGAAGAACAACCACTGCTGTTCAACCTACTCAAACAGCCACAAAAATTAATCAAGCACCACAAGCTGACAGGGAGGAGCAGGGCAAGCAAACCAAACCACCAGAAGCAATCCTCTACACCAACAACTTAATCTAGGAGCTGGAGTGAGGTATAAACAAGAAATCATGGGCAAACATCTGTTTTGCTCATAATTAAATAAGCATGTGCATAACACATACACAAGCCAGAGGGTATGATTACCCTGTGTGTATCATCATTTGGTGTCAAAACCATTTGATGCTGGCAAAAAGGGGATTAAGCCAGAAGAAAATCATCCTATTGAAGAAATGCTCAAGCCCAGTTGATACGTCCAAAACGTATCTACTTTCCCGAACACTTTTGCTATTGTTTTGCCTCTAATTTGTGCATTTTGGATACAACTAACACGGACTAACGCTGTTTTCAGCAGAATTGCTCTGGTGTCTCGTTTTTGTGTAGAAATCGAACTTTCAGGAAAATCCCCGGAATTAATGTCAAAGGGCTTATTTTCACAGAAGATTCACGGAGCCAGAAGGGCAGGCCAGGGGGGGCCCACGGCCCCCACACCATGGGCCGGCGCGGCCTAGGAGGGGGGCGCGCCGCCCTATGGTGAGGCCGCCTCGGCCAGCCTCTGACGCCCCCTTTTGGACTACTTAACGTCTTCGACCTAAAAACGCACGGGGGGTTAGACGAAATCGCCAGAAGACATCCAGAACACCGCCGCCATCGCGAAACTCCGTCTCGGGACCAGAAACTCCGTTCTGGCACTCCGCCGGGACGGGGAATTGGAGGAGCTCATCGCCATCATCAACACCGACGCCTCTCCATCGACCAGTCATGTTTACCCCATCCATGTGTGAGTAATTCCCCCGCTGTAGGCTGAAGGGGATGGTAGGGATTGGATGAGATTGGTCATGTAATAGCATAAGATTGTTAGGGCATAGTGCCTAGTGTCCGTAATTGGTACTTTTATGATATTGTTGCAACTTGTTATGCTTAATGCTTGTCACTAGGGCTCGAGTGCCATGATCTCAGATCTGAACATGTTATCAATTCATGATGATATTCATTGCTTTATGATCTTACATGCAAGTTGTATACACGTATTGTTGTCCGGAACCCGATGCCCAAAGTGACAGAAATTGGGACAACCGAAGGGGAATGCGGTGATATGAGGATCACATGTGTTCACGGAGTGTTAATGCTTTGCTCCGGTGCTCTATTGAAAGGAATACCTTAATTTTCAGTAGATTCCCTAGAGGCCCGGCTGCCACCGGCTGGTAGGACAAAAGATGTTGTGCAAGTTTCTCATTGCGAGCACGTACGACTAAATATGGAACACATGCCTATTGATTGTTTAGTACTTGGATACCGTTTTATTATTATCTGCAAACGCCCTACCTTGATTGTTACATGAGTTTCTCTCATCCATGCAACACCCGTTCATCCATCCCTGTGCCTACAGTATTTTAATCCTGCCGTTTACTATAATCACTACTGCTGTCTTTGTTACACTCGTCGTCGATATTTCACTACTCGCTATCGCTATAAAATTGTTACTATCGATAAACTCTTGCGAGCAAGTCTGTTTCCGAGTGCAGCTGAATTGACAACTCCGTCGTTAAGGCTTACAAATATTCTTTGGCTCCCCTTGTGTCGAATCAATAAATTGGGTTTTACTTCCCTCGAAGACTGTTGCGATCCCCTATACTTGTGGGTCATCAAGACTATTTTCACGGCGCCGTTGCCGGGGAGCATAGCTTTATTTGCAAGTTCACCTTGGATTGATATTGTTCGCTGCAAATTCTCCATCATGGGTAAACCTCGCGATACTAAAGTCGCCATATTACCATCCACTACAAGAAAAGGTACAACTACGAGTACCTCTCGCTGCTCTTGATTCACCATCTCGTGATAAGTAAACTTGTTTCACCACCACAAGCTTCAAATACTCGGTACTTCGCTGAATCTGAAAATTCCTCTTATAATTTTGATGATGCTTCTGCTGTGCTTGATAATGATGGTTCATTAGGATCTTTTCTAGATGCTACGATTGCTAGGTCTAGACAAATTGAAAGTACTCGAAACTCCTAATGAAAATGCTGCTACACTCGTTAATTCACCCGAGTCCGTTGAATACTCTAGTGATGATCTTGATGAAGATTATGTAGAACTTGATGATGATTTCATTGATAAATGCAATACTACTACTGGTACAAGTAATATTAAAAATCTTCTTGCACAACATACTCGTTAGATATAAAGCTGTCTCCCGATCCTAAATTTGCCACATCTCCTATAAACATTAAGGATAAGGATTATGATTTTTCTCTTGATTTATCTCATATATCTATTGTTGAGAAAACACCTTTTTGTGGTACTGAAAAAGAAAGTGCTGTAGAACACATGATTGAGCTGTCTACTCTGAGTAGCTTGTTTTCTGATGATGTTAAGAAGCGTACTTATTTCGTTGCTAAATTTTTTCCTTTCTCATTAAAGGATGATGCTAAAACTTGGTATAATAGTTTGCCACCTGATTCTATTGATAGTCCAAGTGATTTGCTTGATGTTTTCTTTCGAAAATACTTTCCTACTAGTGCTCAACATATTGCTTTGCAGAGAATTTATAATTTTGACCAGGAAGATGGAGAGAAATTGCCTGAGGCTTGGGCGAGATTTTGCTCTCTTATTAGAGCTCGGCCTAGACATGATCTGGAAAAGCATGATTTACTTGATATATTTTATAGTGGACTAACCATTGAGTCTAGGGCATACCTGGATAGTTGTGTTGGTTGTGTTTTCAGGAAAAGAACTCCAGACGACGCTGAAGAATTATTGGCTAGAATAGGCCAGAATTATGATGATTGGTCTACACCTGAACCAACCCCGACACCAATATTGAAGAAGAGGGGTATGAATTAATTAAATAATGAAGATATGAGGGAAGCCAAGAAATCTCTTAAAGAGAAGGGTATTAAATCCGAAGATGTGAAGAATTTACCTCCCATAGAATATTTATGCAAGATAACTCCCCCTTCATCCATGATTGTGGTACACTCTCTTGAACGCTTTACTAGGAAAGATATTCCGTATTCAAAACCTCCTGCTCAATGCTTAGATGAGTTTGATAATTCTATTGTTAAGCAAAATAATTTTAATATGAGAGTAGAGAATCATTTAATGGAAAATTCTCGAGCTATTAGTGAATTGCATGGTATTGTGGAGAGAACCTCCAATGATGTTAAGATGCTTGTTAAACATTTTCATATGGTTCAAACTCAAATTGATCAACTCACTAAAGTGCAAAATGACTTGTTAAAAAATAGTTCTAAAGAAAAACATGCTTATGAAGTAACAACTAGAGGCGGTGTTTCTACCCAGGATCCTCTATATCATGAAGGGCATCCCAAAAGAGTTGAATAAGATTCTCAACGAACTGAAACTAGTGCTCCTTCTAAGAAAAAGAAGAAGAAACATAAAACTGTTGTAGAATCCTCTGAGCCTGTTAATGATCCTAATAGTATTTCTATTTCTGATGCTGAAACCGAAAGTGGTAATGAACATGATAAAGATAATGATAAGAATGATGCTTCGATAAATAAGAGGTTGAAGATGAACTCGAAAAGCATGCTAAAAATAAAAAGTATACTAAAGAAGATTTTATTGCTAAGAAACATGGTAATGAAAGGGAACCTTGGGTTCAAAAGCAAATGCCTTTTCCTGCTAAGAAACTAAAATCAAAGGAAGAAGAACACTATAACAAATTTTGTGATTGGATGAAACCTTTGTTCTTGCAAATCCCTTTGACTGATGCTATTAAATTGCCTCCTTATTCAAAGTATATGAAAGATATTGTCTCTAACAAAAGGAAAATTCCTAATGAGGAGATTTCTACTATGCTTGCTAATTACTCTTTCAATGGCAAGGTTCGAAAGAAGCTGGGCGACCCAGGTATACCGACTATTCCTTGTTCCATCAAGAATAATTATGTTAGAACTGCTCTATGTGATTTGGGAGCAGGTGTTAGTGTTATGCCTTTTTCTCTTTATAAGAGACTTTATTTAGATAAGTTGATACCAACTGATATATCTTTGCAAATGGCTGATAAATCTACTGCTATTCCTGTTGGTATATGTGAGGATGTTCCTGTTCAAGTTACTAATAATTGCTTAATATTAACTGATTTTGTTGTGTTGGAAATGCCCGAAGATGATAATATGTCTATTATTCTTGGGAGACCTTTTCTTAACACCGCAGGGGCTGTTATTGATTGCAATAAAGGAAAAGTTACTTTCAATGTTGATGACAAGGAGCATACCGTTTATTTTCCCAAGAGGATTGACAAAGTATGTGGAGTTAATACAATTTCTAATGTGAGAACTATCAAAGTGGGAACTATTGATTGTCCTATATATGAGCCTAAGAAAGGATATCAAAATATTATGATTGGATCCATATCAATTCAATACAAGGTAACATGATTGATTTGAGGTTTATTTCTTCTTATGTCATGTAAAATTTATTTGGTGGCAAGACTTGATCAACCTTGTTAACAAATACATTTTATACGCATAGAAGAGCTAAACAACATTTCTTTCTCCCTCCACTTGCTTTACTTGCTGTAGCACCACTTGTTTTGCAAGATGCTTAGTTGTTTAGAGGTTTGAAAATCTTTTTCTGCCCTGTAATAATAATTTTGACACCCAGAAATCTGCGTTTTTCGAAATTTTCAAAAATCCACAAAAATTATATAGTTGGTCTTATTTTTCGAAGAGGCATCTGGGAGCACCTGGGGATGACCAGTGGGGCACCCCAGGGCTACACCCCACCAGCCGGCGCGGCCAAGGAGGGGGGCGCGCCACCCTGTGGTGTGGGCCCCTCCTTGCCCCACTACTTCATCTCTTCCTCCCATCTCACTCTCTCTCCCGAAAAAAACTCGTACTCACTTTCTCTCACTCGCGTTTCTGCTCAAGAGCTCAAGATTTCTCGATCTCTTTGCTCAGCCCAGAAGGAGTATACCCCTCTTACTACCCATGCGTTGATTTTATGAGGAGTGCAGGAATCCTGTGGGATGTTCAAAATCTGATTGCTAATGCAGGGTTGGAAGGTTTAGTTGTTGGTGAACCTAGCCAATATGCAAAACTAACCATGTCCGTAGTACAGGATTTTGAATTCATTTGTTCCCAAACTAACCCCATGGTTCGATACAAAATTTATAATAAAACTGTCAACTTGCCTTTTGATGATTTTTGTACAGCAATTAGAGTGCCACAATGGGGATCATGCGAGAAGGTTAGGGGACTACCGCAGGAGCTCTTGAGTCTATACAAGATGATTTGTCAAGGGAGAAGCTTCTCAGACGATAGTGGTAAAATCAGTAGTATTCAATTCCCAGCTATTCTCTACTTTGCTTATTTCATCACCAAGTGCGTTCTTGCTAGAAAGAATGCAAATAAGTTATCTATCCAGGATTTGGCTTTCCTAGCTGCTGCATTGCAAGGCGATAGGACTTATAACTTAAGTGCTTTGATAGCCTATAGACTTGCTACTAACCGTGAGAAGGGAGGAATTTGTGGAGGTCTCATCGCCTCCCTCTTATTAGCTATGCATGGTGTAGAACCTCACCATCTTGATATTCAGCTCTCCATGGAGAAACTTGACATTGTCTCTATGATTAAACATGACTTTGTTTCTGATTTGTCTAATTTGAGCAACCTGTCTTACAAGATAACATTTTACAATAAAACTTGGAGAACAACTAAGAAAACTGAAAGGCTTGTAGGATTACCTGCACCTGCTTTGTTTAATCTTGATTCCAGGAAGGATTGGTCAATCACTGAAGGTGAACTGAATGCATACATAGAAGGGGAAGGCCATCATGCAGGGGATGAAACAGAGGAGGCCGAGGAACACCTCGATTTATCATCCGATGCAGCGAGTTCTTCACATCAACATTTTGGGCATGAGGAGCCTTCACCCTTTTCTTACGGACCTTGATCACGCCATGTATGATCCGTGTGGAACCTACCTGAGTTGATCTCACTTAGGCCTAAGCTTGGGGGGAGGTATACCGGCATCACTCATTCTTTGCATATTATAGTTGTTGGATACTTGCACATACTTGTTTAGCTTCTTAAAGTGGTTTTCTAATAAGAGGAAGATGATATTTGGGGAAGTGCTGATTGAAAACAGATTCTGAACTGATACCAAAAAAATTCTCAAAAACAGCCAGAACGTTATTTTACGAAGCCAATTTTTGTGCATGTTCCCCAGGTTGTTATCTAACTTTCATTAGTTGAACACTTTTCGAGCTGAGCAGCGGAAGATTTGTGTAAAAATCGATTACTGTACTGCTGTCAAGTTTGACGAATTTCTGCTGCTTTGTGTTTATGTGATTCTTTTAGTTTTCATTTTCTTGTTTTTGCTTTGTTTCTTTCCTAAAACACAAAAAGACCAAAAATATTTCTGTTGTTTCTCTTTACCATTTGCTTATTTTGGTTTCTTGCTTTTATTTTTCTTTATTTGCTATCGTTGGTTTGCTATAAGAAAATCCAAAAAGATTTTGCTTTGTTGCTTGTTTCCTTTTTTTCTTGTTTCCAATTAGAAAACACCAAAAATATTTGCTGTTCTTCTTTGGTTTTGTAAAGTTCATTATGGAGTTCAGTGGTCTTCGGTGATTGGAGCTTGGCTTTCATTCCATATTATTCAAGCTACACAAGTGAAAAGCAATGATGACGATCTACGACAATTCGACTGTGGTGAGAGGCTGGTATGAACTCTTTGTTTTCATTTTTGTACATATACTCATCCATGTGAGCATGCTTAGTTGGTTCATGTGAGGTATATGTCATTTAAGAAAGTCTAGTAGTTCATGATCTCTCATGCTTAGCTCCAATTTATTAATATGAGTAGCATATCATAAATATTTGCTTGCATTGCTTTATTCATAGATAGGTATGACATTGTGGTATCCTCCTCCGAATAATTCACTTGAATCAACTTGGCACATGCTCACGCATGCATATGACTGAACAAAAGTCAATTAAGCCTCGATGATTTACTTTACCTCAGAGTTCTTGTATCACTTTTATGCCTTCGTTAATTTATTTTGTCGCAAGCATGATTATGACGATTCTTCGCTCTCTTGATTGTCGCTTCCCAGTCTATTGCTAGCCTTCACTTGTATTGAGCGGGAACGCTGCTCGTGCTTCCAAACCCCTGAAAGCCAAGTTATTCCAAAGTGTCCACCATAAATACCTATGCATGGCATTTCAAACCATTCCAAGTAAATTCTCATGTGCTACCTTTAAACCTTCAAAATACTTCTCAATTTGTGTCAATGTTTTATAGCTCATGAGGAAGTATGTGGTGTTTATCTTTCAATCTTGTCATTTACTCCTGACAGACTTTCATAATGGACTAGTGGCACATCCGCTTATCCAATAATTTTGCAAAAAGAGCTGGCAACGGGGTTCCCAGCCCCAATTAATCAACTTTCATTAATAATTCTCTTCACATGTTTTGCCCCGATTTATCGGTAAGCAACTTAATTTTGCAAATAGACACTCCTCCATGGTATGTGATTGATGGAAGGCACCCGAGGATTCGGTTAGCCATGGCTTGTGTAAGCAAAGGTTGGGGGAGTGTCATCCATAATGAAACTAAAATATATGTGTAAACAAAAGAGAAGAGGGATGATTTACCTTGTCTGGTAGAGATAACGTCCTTCATGGGAGCCGCTCTTGAAAGTCTGGTTGACGAGGTAGTTAGAGTACCCACTATCATTTGTTGACAACAACAAACACCTCTCAAAATAATTTTACTCCTGCTTTACAAATGAAAATCTCTAGCACATGTTAATCCCTGCTTCCCTCTGCGAAGGGTCAATCTTTTACTTTTACATTGAGTCTCCATCCTTTCTTTGAGCACCTTCTTGAGAGCACAACTGTCATTCTTACTATAATATGCTTGTCCCAAAATGTGATTAACTGTGATATAACTTTGATGCTTTTATCTTTGATAATCTCTACTTCCAATCCTCCCATGAACTTCAAAGGTGCCCGAGCATTTATGTTTTGCTGTACAAATACGGGCAAGCGAGATACCACTTTATCATATCCTTTTATGAACATTGCAATCCTGCTGATAGACATGGTTCATGATGCTTATTATTATTTTGTTGGTACCTTTTCCATGATTGACATAGCTATTAGATGATTTTATTTACATGTATCTTATTATGAATTGCCTAAGTACTTGTCCATATCGTGAGAATATTTACATCATATGAACAAATGTGTTCGTGAAAGTTCTTTTATCGCACTCAGTTGTTAACTGAATTGCTTGAGGACAAGCAATAAGCTAAGCTTGGGGGAGTTGATACGTCCAAAACGTATCTACTTTCCCGAACACTTTTGCTATTGTTTTGCCTCTAATTTGTGTATTTTGGATACAACTAACACGGACTAACGTTGTTTTCAGCAGAATTGCTCTGGTGTCTCGTTTTTGTGCGGAAATCCAACTTTCGGGAAAATCCCGGAATTAATGTCAAAGGGCTTATTTTTCCAGAAGATTCACGGAGCCAGAAGGGCAGGCCAGGGGGGCCCACGGCCCCCACACCATGGGCCGGCGCGGCCTAGGAGGGGGGCGCGCCGCCCTATGGTGAGGCCGCCTCGGCCAGCCTCTGACGCCCCTTTTGGACTACTTAACGTCTTCGACCTAAAAACGCACGAGGGGTTAGACGAAATCGCCAGAAGACATCCAGAACACCGCCGCCATCACGAAACTCCGTATCGGGACCAGAAACTCCGTTCTGGCACTCCGCCGGGACGGGGAATGGGAGGAGATCATCGCCATCATCACCACCGACGCCTCTCCATCGACCAGCCATGTTTCCCCCATCCATGTGTGAGTAATTCCCCCGCTGTAGGCTGAAGGGGATGGTAGGGATTGGATGAGATTGGTCATGTAATAGCATAAGATTGTTAGGGCATAGTGCCTAGTGTCCGTAATTGGTACTTTTATGATATTGTTGCAACTTGTTATGCTTAATGCTTGTCACAAGGGCCCGAGTGCCATGATCTCAGATCTGAACATGTTATCAATTCATGATGATATTCATTGCTTTATGATCTTACCTGCAAGTTGTATACACGTATTGTTGTCCGGAACCCGAGGCCCCAAAGTGACGGAAATTGGGACAACCGAAGGGGAAGGCGGTGATATGAGGATCACATGTGTTCACGGAGTGTTAATGCTTTGCTCCGGTGCTCTATTAAAAGGAGTACCTTAATTTCCAGTAGATTCCCTAGAGGCCCGGCTGCCACCGGCTGGTAGGACAAAAGATGTTGTGCAAGTTTCTCATTGCGAGCACGTACGACTAAATATGGAACACATGCCTATTGATTGTTTAGTACTTGGATACCGTTTTATTATTATCTGCAAATGCCCTACCTTGATTGTTACATGAGTTTCTCTCATCCATGCAACGCCCGTTCATCCATCCCTGTGCCTACAGTATTTTAATCCTGCCGTTTACTATAATCACTACTGCTGTCTTTGTTACACTACTGCTGATATTTCACAATTCTTTCTAATATTTTAGATAGAAGAAACACTGCTACTGCTGTAAAACTGTTACTACTGATAAACTCTTGCGAGCAAGTCTGTTTCCAGGTGCCTTGAATTGACAACTCCGCTGTTAAGGCTTACAAATATTCTTTGGCTCCCCTTGTGTCGAATCAATAAATTGGGTTTTACTTCCCTCGAAGACTGTTGCGATCCCCTATACTTGTGGGTCATCACCAGTGTATAATCACTATGGCAAACCAAAGAATCCAGCAAGGGATTGATTCACAGCTAGCCTAGCCCAACTCACCTAGCACTACATGGTTTATTAACCATCAGACAGATAGACATATTGAGTCTATTCTTGTTTGTCAACAGCAAAGCTCACTGGAAATCCAACTAGGAATTATCCAGTGAGGTATTCACTAAGCCACATCAAGCCAACAGGGGTGGGAGCTTCCTGAACAGCAAAGAATTGCTGTTGAGGCCACCTCAACCACTAAAACAGCCCAAACCAACAAGCCAAGCACTTGTATCATCACCCAGATGGGTTCAAAGAGGAGCTAGGGTCCCCAACAGTACGTTGGCATCCCTTTAGCGCAATCCAATTAATTGTAAGAGTCATCACCGCAATCGAGTTCATCTCATTTATCCGATGAAACAAGGACAAGCTATACAGATAAATGAACTTCATAAATCACAAGTAACTGGAACACTTGCACATGATCCAGAGGATCATTGCAAGCATCAACTGATGCTTGAGCAAGCAACAGCACACATCAGCATAAGCCTGTGTGACACACACACACATCACAGGGTGAGCAACAGTGGGGCACAGGACAACACAACAGCTTTTACAAGCAACTGATGATCACAAGATCATCAGAAGCTTGCTAGAGCATGCTACAGCATGCTAGAACCCATTCCAAGTATTAATACATGGACCAGATAATTAAGTCAAACATATAACTGAACAATTGCATCACATATAAGTGAATTAGGCAGCACAATTGTATCTAGAAGCACTCCATCAAAGGATGGAGCTGTTAATTCAACAGCTAGGCTCAATTGAGCATGTCCATGAATTAGAGCACAAATAATAGCACATCAGGAGCACTGGCTCTTGCAAATTGCAAGGATGACACACAGTCATCAGGCCAGAGGCAAGTAATTGCACACACAGGAGAGGCAGGAGGAAGATAGCAGCAGCAGTAACAATGAAATATAGCATAGCACCACAGCATGCTCATGAGCAAGAGCTCATGAGTTGCAACACCAAGTAATGGAGAAAGAACAGCACAGCACAACAGTTAGGATCCATGGCAACAGCACAGCAGCACAGCAACAACATACGCATAGCAGCACAAGCACATCAGCAGTAGCGCAGCAGCATGCCTAGCCTAGCACGGCGGAGCAGCTAGCACAGCACCAGGGCTAGCATGGCGCAAGGCCACAGAGGCGTAGCAACAGCAGCACATCGGCACGGCTAGCATCTCCACATGGAGAAGCAGGCCAGTGGCCAAGCTAGACGAAGAGGAGGAAGAGAGAAGAGAGTAGAACAGGTAGCAGAGGAGGAAGGAGGAGAAGTGAACTTAAAGGTGAAGCGGGAGGAGCTCGGCCATGGTGGCACGGCGGCACACGCCGGGCGAACGGCGGCGCCAGGCCAAGCCAAGCCAGGCACCACCTCGGCGCAACGCCAGCGCAACCACAGCGAGGCACACGGCCGCGCCACGGCGCCAGGAGCGTCGACGGCGACGAAATCGCCGCGGAACACCACGGCAGGCGAGCAGAGGCGATGGGGGCGAGACGAGGAGGCGGCGAAACACAGATCGACGCGGTGGATCTGAAGCGCCGTCGAACGGCGGTTCAGATGCGCCACATCTCACCGCCGGCGATGGCCGGAGTTGGCCGGAGTAAATCGGTGAAGGCGGCGGCGACGCGGGAATCGCTAGAGCTCAAGGGGCTAGGGTTCACGAGAGAGAAGGGGAAGGGGACGGGTGCGTCCGACCGAGCCCAACGTGCGGCTCGGGTTAGGGTTAACCACTGGGCCACCCTGACAAGTGGGCCCAGGGGTATATTAGATATTTCACAAATCCATTAAATCCTGAAACTTTGAAAATACATAGAAAATGATAAATAGCTCTAAAAAATAATTAAAAATATGAAAACTACTCAGGATAAAATTCTCTATCATTATAAAATATGAAAAGGAATCTTTGAAGACAAAACATGATTAAGTCCAAATTTGATGATTAAAATAATCATTTAAAACACACCTTATATTTTCAATAATGAAAATAAGTCCATAAATGCTTTTGGATTTTAAAAACACCTTGACAACATTTCAAGGTTGTATTTTACCCTAAACAAAGTGTTCCTAAATCATTCTTAGTATTAACCTCTCACATGAAATGATAAAAACACCGGAAGGGGGGAAACAACCCTAAAAGCTGAATCATGCATAATTGCTTCTTTAACCATTGCCCTTATCGGACAATGATGCTATTTTTCAGCAACAGATGATAAGGGTCAGTCCACACCATCCAACTGCAACAATTTGCAGTGTTCATGCAAGTTCATCACTTGCTCATGTCAACTGAGTATTTTTACCAAATTACTTGCAAAGTACTATATTTATCACTATTGCATCAAAAGCAAAACCACTACTTTCATAACTATGAATATGACTAAGTGGTGGGCAATGGAACCATGGAATGTGTTGATATGGTGGAGGTTCCATTGCAAGGGTTTATATCCATCTAGGATTAAACAACAAATGTCGTCCAGTGATTCTTGTGCCGTAATACCCGTGTTAACCATAAGATCCGGAGTGGGACGGAGTAGTCAAAAGTGTTTCCACCTCTCGTTCATCAACGGACGCGCTTTACCGTAGTACACTTGTAATCCAAGGGGGCAAGCGGTGAGGTGAGGAGTCCTAAGTCCCCACGGCATTGTCCGTAGTACACTTGTCGCCCGAAGGAGCATGCGGTGAGGCTGGGGAGTCCTAAGTCCCCACGGTATTGCGGTCTATGAGGGGTTGCAACGACCGGTGAAGGTATCAGGCCATCGTGCCTGGTATTAGTCGAGGTCGGATGGTATCCTTTGGATACGCTGACCGACGAGGATCCAAGGTCGGAATTGCAACAAAGGGTGGGTGTTCGAGGTAACGGAGGAACATGATTGGCTAGACCTTATACCGGGCCTCACACCAAAGGAAGTGTGGACGGGAAAGCTGCCCGGTTGGCACCAAGGTTAAGATCTCTTATGGGTAAAGCAACACACCTCTGCAGAGTGTAATGAATCGTGACCTGTCACTCCCTGTTCCGGGATTTGGAACTGCGAACGCTGCCGGAAAGGAACTCCATGAAGTTCTAGTAAACCGGTGAAGGCTGACGGACATAGTTCTTCTGAATAAAAGCAACCTCTTGAAGAAATGATTATGAAAACCTGCATTGGTATTAGACTTTCTGGTCTGATATCGTAGCTAGTGCATTAAACACCTCTTTTCCATAATGAACTTGTTGAGTACGCTCGTACTCATACCACTCTTAAATCCCCTGCTTAGATTGTCTGAATCGACTGGAGGAGAACAACGACGACCCTGAAGGAGCCGAAGTCATCGGCTATGAAGAACCAGACCTCTCTGGAGGTGTTGAAGGTGTAGACTACCTTATAGTCTACGGAACCGGGGAGGGTTCCGGAGGAGAGCAGGCTTAGACTTGCCAAGTAGTAATAGTATCCGAGCAGTACGAACTTTTAGTACTTAGCTGCTCGACGAGAATAAATGTATAACCTAGTAAGACTCTTATATTGTAAGTTAAGTTGGGTTCGCCTCGAACCCAGGAGTATTCCTCTTAGGACCCAAGAGGAGCTCCGAGATGATATGTACATGTTGCTTGTAATAATAAATGAATGAGTTATGGACCTGCTATGTTCTGTTGTACTACTCTGAGGGATGTAATATTTGCGGATTGGTACTTCGTGAATGTTATATCAACGACTGGCATACTACAACATGCAGTGGTATGCAGGGTCACCACACTGGGGAGGGCCCGATCTAGGCCCGTCTGGGCTCGATCTGAGCCTGGAGGGTTGTGGCCTGTGCGCCGCTCCCTGGCTCTCCCGGTGTGCGCCCTGTCCTGTCGTCTTCCCAGGGGCCTCCCGCGGTTCTTCGCTGCCGCGTGCCCTGGTGGAGGCGTTCCTGCCCGCGTCACCCTAGCCTCGGCGTGGTTCGCCGTCGTCCCTGCCGCGGCGCATCTCCGACCTCTCCTCGCGTCGGTGTCCCTGCGCGTCGGCCCTGTCGGCTGGTTTGCGGGGCGGCTTCGGCCTTCGCTGCTCTCCGTAGCTCGCCGTCCGTCCTGCTTCTCGCCCCGTCTGGCCATGGCGCGGCTTCTGCCTGGCTTGTGGTGGACGCGGTTTGCCTGGCGTGGCCCTGCTCGGCTTCCCGGTGGCTGCCTAGTGCATCGCTGGCGCTAGAGCGCGCAGGCTCGTCGCGTGGTTACAAGCTTCATGCCCTGTTAGTTGGCCTGATGACGGAGAGGATGCTGGATGAAAGTTCTGCACTGTGCCTGGCCGGTGCCGATGGCGGCGGCGCCTTTTGGTGTTGTTTCCCTTCTTGTTGGCGTCATCGTGTGCGGAATCTCCTGCCGATGTGCGTGTCGTGTGGTCTCCGGGTGAAAACCCAAGCTCCTTCGGAGCGGGCGACGGCGTCAGCTATGCCGCTACCTTCTTGAAGGCGCCGCCTGTGGAGGCATCGACATTGTGGCGTGCTAGGGTGTGTGTTAGTCTTGTTCCACTTTTCAGGTTTTCGACTCGGTTTCCCTTATAAACTGGGTCGCTTTGTGCGGTTTTTGGGCCTGGTTTCCCTTATTAACTGAGTCAATCTTCTTCTATTAATATATCAGATATTCAGATGTGACATTCAAGATTCCTTGTTAATGGTCACATACCTTGAGTCTTCAGATGCCATATAATTGAGCCACTCCTAGTCATATGTAGATATCCAATTCATCAGCATGAAGGAGTCCAAATCGCAAAGTAAGATATCTTGCATACCCCGATAGAACAGAAGCTCGCGCAAACTGCGCAGCACCCCGCTGTAGGCCCTTGGCCGGCATCCAAATATAATGTTGCCCAGCGAGGAATGGCCCTTGTACATAAGGTGGTTCTAGACGGTTGTCGGTCAGGTGTATTAGTAATTGTTGCCGTATCAGATCAAGTAATAATAATCAGATAAAAGTGCTAAAATTGTCCGGAACCTTTTTACCCCCAACCCTGGCCTGGACTGGAGTTCCCCGTCCTCGTGGCGAGCTCCCTCGATCGTTGGAATGGATAGAGAGGCTTCAAGACGAAACCAGCACAAGCTGCAGGGGGCTTTGCTCCATTGATTCCGGCCAACACTTAAGAGCAGCGGCGGAGTTTTTTTTTCTTGAGCGGTGGGTGCTCGTGCGTGCAGTGGAAGAGAGAGGCAGAGGCAGGGCCGCAGCCCGCAGGGTGGAGCAACGGAGATTGAGCCGGTATTCGCAGTGCTGGGCCATAGTTTGTGTTACATACATGGGCTGGTTCGTCTCTAAGACACACATCAGTCGGTTTCTAAAGGCATCTTAAGCGGATCGACCTAAGTTAGCAACCTAAATAATTTGTTTTCTCTGTTTGGGTCGGCCAGAGAACATGATCCGTCGCGCGGTCTGTCTGGCTTAGATTGGTTTGGAGTTCACATGTGCTCAACCAAATCAGATTGAAGAGGATCATGGGTAGTTTGATCCCGGAATGAATTATGCATATGTAACAAGTATTCCCAAGAGGATGCCCGTGCCTGTGGCTGATAAGGGGTTGCCCGATCTTCTCAGTAAGCGACGGGTGGTGATGAACACTCGATGGTAGCAGCGGATGGAATCGATGATGATGAGGAGAATAACTTGTATGACGCCGACGAAGTCTCTCGATTGATTCCTGTCGCCAACGCAACAGCTCTCAACCCTGCAAGATATTCACAACTTCACACACTTGCGCACGTAGCCACCGACCACGAAGCGGTAGATTGCAATCTTCTAATCCCCAATGGAACAGCAAATCACAAAAACTTTCAGTAGCATAAAACTGTAGATCGCAACGAATTGGAGAGTTGGGGAACAATAGTTTTGCTTAGCAAACAACTATGAACTAGGATTTATCTTAAATGTGGTCTCCAGCAGCTAGGAGGACGTCCAGGGCACTGATGACCCACAAGTATAGGGGATGTATCGTAGTACTTTCGATAAATAAGAGTGTCGAACCCAACGAGGAGCAGAAGGTGTTGACAAGCAGTTTCGATGAAGGATTCACTGTAAATGCTCACAGACAAGTATTCGGGGGGTTTTGATATAGCAGATAAATAAAATACAAGTAAGTAAAATGCGAGAGTAATAATTGCAGCGAGTGGCCCAATCCTTTTTAGCACAAAGGACAAGCCGGTTTGTTTACTTATGATGACCAAACGTTCTTGAGGACACACGGGAATTTAGTTTAGTGCTTTCGCTTCATATAGTTGATTAATCTTCATTGTTTTGATAAGTGTTGTGTGGGTGAATCTATGCTAATGCACCGCCCTTTCTAGGACTAATATATACTTGTGATTAAACCCCTTGCAAGCATCCGCAAATACAAGAAAGTAATTAAGATAAATCTAACCACACCTTAAAACTCTGAGATCCTGCTATCCCTCCTGCATCGATATACCAACGGGGGTTCAGGTTGCTGTCACTCCGGCAACCCCACAATTAGCAAACGAATACAAGATGCATTCCCCTAGGCCCATAAAGGTGAAGTATCATGTAGTCGACGTTCACATGACACCACTAGAAGAATAACACCACAACTTAAATATGAAACCATTAAATATTACTCAACATAGTTCACTATTAACATTTAGACTTCACCCATGTCCTCAAGAACTAAACGAACTACTCACAAGACATCATATGAAACATGATCAGAGGTGATATGATGATGAATAACAATCTGAACATAAACCTTGGTTCAACGGTTTCACTCAATAGCATCAATAACAAGGAGTAATCAATGCGGGAGAGTTTCCCCTATGAAATAATCAAGATTCAACCCTAGATGTTACAGCGGAGACGAGGTGCAGCGGTGGAGATGACGGTGACGGTGGTGGAGATGATGATGATGTTCCCAATGAAGTCCAGCTCTATGACGGTGACGATGGCGACGATTTCCCCCTCCGGGAGGGAATTTCCCCGGCGGATTTCAGCCTGCCGGAGAGCTCTTTTCTCTCTGGTGTTTTCCGCCCCGCAGAGGCTGCTGTGTCTATTCGCGATGGTTCTCCGCACCTTAGCTTTTCAGGTAGATGAAGTACGTGAAAGAGAGATGGCCGAGGGGGGCTGTGGGCCCCCTCCCCACAAGGCGGCGCGGCCAGGGTGGAGCCCGCGCCGCCCTATGGGGGGCCCATGGCGGCCCTCCTCGGCCCCTCCTTTTGGCTGGCTCCTTCTTCTGGAGAAATAAGACCTTCGGTATATTTTCCGTCAATTGTTAATCTTCAGTAATATTGTATCCTGACGGTGCTTTTTCCAGCAGAATCCTGACTCCGGTGAGTAATTCTCCAATAATCATGAAACATGCAAAATAGGTGAAATAACATAAGTATCATCTCTAGATATGAAATATATCAATGAATAACGATGAATTATGATATAAAATAGTGATGCAAAATGGACGTATCAACTCCCCCAAGCTTAGACCTCGCTTGTCCCCAAGCGAGACTGAACTCAGTAAACAAGACCACATGTTTATGGAGTGAAGAGTCGATAAATAAAATACGGACAAGAAGCATCACATTAATTCACACAATACATTCTAGTGAACAACTTCCTCATATAATTCAACTTGAAACAAGTAGAGGGAAATCACAAATAAAGGTGCACATGAAATCATAATTGGTGATGGCAAACTTCGTTCTTGGTCAAAGAACAATTAACAGATTGTACTTGTCTTTCGAGCAGAGCCCTTATATTAAAGCTTATATGGAAGATCTTAGATGCTCAATCATAACAATCTCCTCATAATCATTGATAACCTTCAAAGTCATATCCATTCGGATAAAACTTGTACTAAACAAAGAAGAATAAAAGACATGATTAAATAGATCACAATATAAATGGTTGGATCACAACAACTCAATTGCTTGCTTAAGATAGAGGGAAATAGGTTTACTGACTCAACATGAAGTAAAGATAGGCCCTTCGCAGAGGGAAGCATGGATTAAATCATGTGTGATGCGCGTAGATGTACACGTCCGTTGGGAACCCCAAGAGGAAGGTATGATGCGCACAGCGGCAAGTTTTCCCTCAGAAAGAAACCAAGGTTTATCAAACCAGGAGGAGCCAAGAAGCACGTTGAAGGTTGATGGCGGCGGGATGTAGTGCGGCGCAACACCAGGGATTCCGGCGCCAACGTGGAACCTGCACAACACAACCAAAGTACTTTGCCCCAACGAAACAGGGAGGTTGTCAATCTCACCGGCTTGCTGTAACAAAGGATTAACCGTATGTGTGGAAGATGATTGTTTGCAGAAAACAGTAAAGAACAATTGCAGTAGATTGTATGCGATGTAAAGAATAGGACCGGGGTCCACAGTTCACTAGAGGTGTCTCTCCCATAAGATAAAAGCATGTTGGGTGAACAAATTACAGTCGGGCAATTGACAAATAGAGAGGGCATAGCAATGCACATACATGATATGATAAATATAGTGAGATTTAATTGGGCATTACGACAAAGTACATAGACCGCCATCCAACTGTATCTATGCCTAAAAAGTCCACCTTCAGGTTATCATCCGAACCCCTTCCAGTATTAAGTTGCAAAGCAACAGACAATTGCATTAAGTATGGTGCGTAATGTAATCAACAACTACATCCTTAGACATAGCATCAATGTTTTATCCCTAGTGGCAACATCACAACACACCCTTAGAACTTTCATCCTTCGTCCCAGGTATCAATGTAGGCATGAACCCACTATCGAGCATAAATACTCCCTCTTGGAGTTAATAGCAAAAACTTGGCCAGAGCCTCTACTAATAACGGAGAGCATGCAAGATCATAAACAACACATAGGTAATAGATTGATAATCACCATAACATAGTATTCTCTATCCATCGGATCCCGACAAACACAACATATAGTATTACAGATAGATGATCTTGATCATGTTAGGCAGCTCACAAGATCCAACAATGAAGCATAATTAGGAGAAGACGACCATCTAGCTACTGCTATGGACCCATAGTCCAGGGGTGAACTACTCACTCATCACTCCGGAGGCGACCATGGCGGTGTAGAGTCCTCCGGGAGATGAATCCCCTCTCCGGCGGGGTGCCGGAGGCGATCTCCTGAATCCCCGAGATGGGATTGGCGGAGGCGGCGTCTCCGGAAGGTTTTCCGTATCGTGGCTCTCGGTACAGAGGGTTTCGCGACGAAGACTTTAAGTAGGCGGAAGGGCAACGCGGGGGGCCACACGAGGGCCCCACACGCTAGGGCCGCGCGGCCAGGGGCTGGGCCGCGCCGCCCTACTGTGTCGGCGCCTCGTGGCCCCACTTCCTTTCCCCTTCGGTCTTCTGGAAGCTTCGTGCAAAAATAGGACCCTGGGCGTTGATTTCGTCCAATTCCGAGAATATTTCCTTACTAGGATTTCTGAAACCAAAAACAGCAGAAAACAGCAAGGGGCTCTTCGGCATCTTGTTAATAGGTTAGTGCCGGAAAATGCATAAATACGACATATAATGTGTATAAAACATGTAGATATCATCAATAATGTAGCATGGAACATAAGAAATTATCGATACGTTGGAGACGTATCAATGTGCTAGAGCTTTTTAAAATTTGAAATCATATAGTGAGCATAAAAGTAAAGTTTGAGAGGTGTTTGTTGTTGTCAACGAATGGTAGTGGGCACTCTAACCCCCTTGCCAAACAGACTTCCAAAGAGCGGCTCCCATGAAGGACGTTATCTCTACCGGCAAGGTAGATCATCCCTCTTCTCTTTTGTTTACACATGTACTTTAGTTTATTTAGGGATGACACTCCTCCCAACCTTTGCTTTCACAAGCCATGGCTAACCGAATCCTCGGGTGCCTTCCAACATTTCACAACCATGGAGGAGTGTCTATTGCAAAATTAAGTTGCTTACTAATGAATCACGACAAAACATGTGAAGAGGATTATTAATGAAAGTTAATTAATTGGGGTTGGGAACCCCGTTGCCAGCTCTTTTTGCAAAATTATTGGATAAGCGGATGTGCCACTAGTCCATTGGTGAAGGTCTGCCCAACAAGATTGAAAGATAAAACACCACATACTTCCTCATGAGCTATAAAACATTGACACAAATAAGAGATACTAACTTTTTGAATTGTTTAAAGGTAGCACATGAAGTATTTACTTGGAATGGCAGGGAAATACCAATGTAGGTAGTTATAGTGGACACTGATGGCATAGGTTTGGTTTAAGGTTTTTGGATGCACGAGAAGCATTCCCTCTCAGTACAGGTCTTTGGCTAGCAAGGTTGGTTAGCAAGCATAAGAGTTAAGGGAAACAAACAAATATACATGTGATAGAAACAATCATGCATCTCTCTTGTAAGCACAAACAATTTTAACTTCAGAATACTAAACTCATTAGCTAACAAGAAAGAAAGATAATGAAATAATATATATACATGTATTTCTCTCTTTTCTACTTTAACCTCAAAGTATTATTGTTGTTGACCAATGCTAAGTTTGCCAAAACCAAATAGATTTACTTGATGCTCCCAAAGTGATACCAATACTAACAACAAGATCAATCATATAACAGAGATTGCAAACTAAAATAAGGTGCGCAATATGTAAATGATAAAACTTCTCATTAATATTCCATAACGATAACTCACACCAAGGGATACATAGATAACCAACTAAAAGAGAGATACTTCCACACTGCAACCATCTTATATGATAACTTCCCTACTCATGATATGACACTACTTGATAGTAAAAAGGTAAAAGATAGTGATGATGTGATACCGCGGCACTCCCCCAAGCTTGGAACAAACCAAGGGGGTGCCAATACCAATGATGAATTACTCCTTCGGCGGCGATGGTGGCACGACCCTGATGGGAGTGAGGAACCGCTCTAGCATTCTGCGAAGTCGGTTATTCTCCTCCCGAAGTATCTCCACTTCCCTTCTCAGAGCACAGTATTGATCACAAAACTCATCGGTAACCCGTAAAGCTTCCTCCAAAGCAGGGAAAGAGTTGAGGCTAGGAGCAGGTGGTAAGGGTCCCTGTAAGTTATGAGAAAAAAACGTCGAGTGTTAACCGATCCCACCAAGATTTGCTTACTCCCAACAGCTTGTCGCTCTCTTTTTATTGATGACATCTTCTTCACTTCTTCCTTGACACTCTCATCCATCTCTTTCCACTCGGGATCTTGAATATCTTCCTCCGAAAGCCCCTTGCCCTTGTTGTTGGAGACCATGGTGCTTCTAGATCAAAAACAGATCCTGGCAGAAAACAACTCGAAACAAAACGCGACGAGAAAACGATATACGGACCTCGAGGGGTCCGGGGGATTATATAGCATAACTTTTCACGACAGAAGGAAAGTACCAGGTCGAACCAGAGTGGGAGAGGGACTCCGTGGGGCCGTCCCCGTATGGCGGCGCGTCCAGGGTGGGGCCCGCGCCGGCCTATGGGGACACGCCCTCGTGCGTCTCCTCCGCTCCGATTCGATCTCATAATTTTTCATATTTTCTAAAAATAGCAAAAACATTGTTCGGAAAGTTAAACGCGGACTTTTTATTACCAGAACTGTTACCTATTCGAAATCGAACTCTGCAGAGTTATCAATTTGATCTTTGATGAAAGCTTCCGGAGTCACCACTCGAATAACATCAACGTCTTCGTTATAAGAATCTCCAGAAATATAATGCTTGAGTCTTTGTCCATTCACCACTTGTGTGGCATCACCTTTCAGCGAACCTATTTTTATTGCCCCTGAACGATACACCTCCACAATGACATATGGTCCTTCCCATTTTGAGAGTAATTTCCCTGCAAAAAATCTGAGACGAGACCGATACAATAGGACTTTATCTTCAACATTAAATTCTCTTTTGATAATTCTTCTATCATGCCATTTCTTAACTTTCTCCTTAAAAAGTCTAGCATTTTCATAAGCTTCACTTCTCCATTCATCTAAAGAACTCAATTGTAGCAACCTTTTCTTACCGGCAAGTTTAGGATCTTTATTAAGTTCTCTTACAGCCCAATAAGCTTTGTGCTCTGGTTCTAAAGGTAAATGACAAGCTTTTCCATAAACCATTTTATAAGGAGACATACCCATAGGATTTTTATAAGCAGTTCTATAAGCCCATAGTGCTTCCTTCAATTTACTAGCCCAATTTTTTCTAGATTTATTAACAGTCTTTTGCAAGATAGATTTAATTTCTCTATTTGATAATTCTACTTGTCCACTAGTTTGAGGATGATAAGCGGAAGCAATCCTATGATTAATACCATATTTAGCAAGAGTTTTTCTAAAACCACCATGAATAAAATGAGAACCTCCATCAGTCATAAGATATCTAGGTACTCCAAATGTAGGAAAAATAATATCTAAAAGCATTCTTAAAGAGGTCTCACCATCAGCACTTTTTGTGGGTATGGCTTCCACCCATTTAGTAACATAATCGACAACAACCAGTATATGAGTGTTACCTTCTGAAGAGGGGAAAGGACCCATGAAGTCAAATCCCCAACAATCAAATGGTTCAATAACAAGAGTATAATTCATAGGTATTTCATTGCGTCTGGAGATATTACCAACCCTTTGACATTCATCACAAGATAAAATAAACTTTCTTGCATCTTTAAAGAGAGTTGGCCAATAAAAACCTGATTGTAGAACCTTTTGCGCGGTTCTATCTCCGGCGTGATGTCCTCCATAAACACTACCGTGACACTTACTCAATATCTCTTGTTGTTCATATTCGGGAACACATCTTCGCATAATACCATCCACTCCTTCTTTATATAAGTGTGGGGCATCCCAAAAATAATGCCTCAAGTCATAAAAGAATTTCCTCCTTTGCTGAGCTGAAAAGGTTGGAGGCAAGTACTTGGAAACAATAAAGTTAGCATAATCAGCATACCAAGGACTATCTCGCGAGCTCACCTTTATTACAGCCAATTGTTCATTTGGAAAACTATCATTAACAGGAACAGGATCATAAGCAATATTTTCCAATCTAGACAAATTATCAGCAACCGGATTATCAGCACCTTTCCTATCTATAATATGTAAATCAAATTCTTGCAAAAGAAGCGCCCATCTAATAAGTCTTGGCTTAGCATCTTTCTTTTCCATAAGGTACCTAATTGCAGCATGATCAGTATGAATTGTGACTTTTGAATCAACAATATAAGGTCTAAACTTGTCGCAAGCAAAAACTACAGCTAATAATTCTTTTTCAGTTGTAGCATAAATTCTTTGAGCAGCATCAAGAGTTTTACTAGCATAATGAATAACATTCAATTTTTTATCTACTTGCTGTCCAAGAACAGCACCTACAGCAAAATCACTAGCATCACACATAATTTCAAAAGGTAAATTCCAATCAGGAAGTTCAACTACAGGAGCAGTTGTCAAGGCTTTCTTTAGAGTTTCAAAAGCTTCCTTACAATCATCATCAAAAACAAAAGGTACATCTTTTTGAAGAAGATTAGTAAGAGGCTTTGACATCTTAGAGAAATCTTTAATAAATCTCCCATAAAACCCAACATGACCAAGAACACTACGAATACCTTTAACATCCCTAGGATAGGGCATCTTATCAATTGCTTCAACTTTAGCTCTATCAACTTCAATACCTCTCTCAGAAATTTTATGTCCCAATACAATCCCTTCATTAACCATAAAATGGCATTTCTTCTAATTAAGAACAAGGTTAGTTTCTTCACATATCTGCAAAACTTTATCAAGGTTTCGCAACCAATTATCAAAAGAATTCCCATAGATAGAAAAATCATCCATGAATACCTCTACAATATTTTCACAAAAGCCATGAAAAATAGCAGACATGCATCTTTGAAAAGTAGCAGGAGCTTTACATAAACCAAAAGGCATATGCCTATAAGCATAAGTTCCATAGGGACAAGTGAAAGTGGTTTTCTCCTGATCTTTAGTTTTAATAGCAATTTGTGAGAACCCAGAATAACCATCAAGAAAACAGAAATGAGTATTTTTAGACAACCTTTCTAGCATTTGATCAATAAAAGGTAAAGGGTAATGATCTTTCTTAGTAACTTTATTAACTTTCCGATAATCAATGCACATTCTATACCCTACAACTACTCTTTGAGGGATGAGCTCATCATTATCATTAGGTACAACATTTATTCCTCCTTTCGTAGGAAAACAATGCACATGACTAACCCATCTACTATCAGCAATAGGATATATAATACCAGCTTCAAGAAGTTTTAATACCTCATTCCTTACCACATCCTTCATTTTAGGAATTAGACGACGCTGATGCTCAACAACAGGCTTTGCATCATCTTCCATGTTAATGGCATGTTGGAAAATAGAGGGAGAAATCCCCTTCAAGTCATCAAGAGTGTAGCCAATAGCTCCTCGGTGTTTCTTCAATATTTCCAATAACCTTTCTTCCTCAAAGTCTGAAAGCTTAGCACTAATAATAACAAGATATGTTTTCTTATCATCAATATAAGCATACTTAAGAATATCAGGTAACGGTTTCAAATCAAAAACATGATCTTCCTTTGGTGGTGGTGTTGTCCCTAAATCTTTAACCGGTAAGTCATGTTTAAGAATAGGTTGACGAAGGAAAATTTCATCAAGCTCATTCCTTTCTTCCCTAAAGACTTCACTCTCACTATCCTCCAAATGTTGCTGCAAAGGATCATTAGGAGCAAGAGCAATAGATGCACACTTGTTCAACTCTAAAATCATTATTAGGCAATTCAGCTTTATAAGGAGCTTTGGCAAATTTAGAGAAATTAAACTCATAAGATTCACCAGCAAATTTAGTTACAATTTTCTCCTTCTTGCAATCTATAATAGCTCCACAAGTATTTAGAAAAGGTCTACCAAAAATGATAGGACAAGTCTTACTAGCAGCAGAACCAAGTACCAAAAAGTCAGCAGGATATTTAATCTTACCACATAGAACTTCCACATCTCGAACAATACCAATAGGAGAGATAGTTTCTCTGTTAGCTAGCCGAATAACTACATCAATATCTTCAAGTTCACAAGAACCAATTTCATGCATGATTTCCTCGTAAAGCTCATAAGGAATGGCACTAATACTTGCACCAATATCACATAAACCATAATAACAATGATCACCAATTCTAACAGAGAGCATAGGAACACTGGCTTTCCTAGACTTATTAGGATGTGAAACAATATTAGAAGCATCTTCACAGAAAATGATATGACCATCTTCTACATTTTCGAGTCACAAGATCTTTAACTATTGCAATAGCGAGGTTCAACCTTTATTTGCTCTTCAGGTTCTATAGGTTTCTTTGCACTTTTATTAACCACACTAGTTATAACAGAATACTCCTTCATTTTAGCAGGAAAAAGAGTTTTTTCAATATAAGCTTCAGGAAGAATATGATCAACCGTTTTAATTTCAACACATTTACCTATAGGTGAATCAGTTTTATCTTTGTAGGGTTCATGATACTTATTCAAATTCTTCCTAGGCAATTCAAAATGAGAGGCAAAAGCTTTATAAAAATTTGCAACAACTTGAGAGTCAAGACCATAAGTAGCACTCATATTACGAAATTTATCAGTATCCATAAAAGTTTCAATGCATTCATAATCATAATTTATACCTGACCCTCTATGTTTGTTGTTCTCTGATACGTCTCCGACGTATCTATAATTTCTTATGTTCCATGCTTGTTTTATGACAATACCTACATGTTTTATACACACTTTATGTCATATTTATGCATTTTCCGGAACTAACCTATTAACAAGATGCCGAAGTGCCAGTTCCTGTTTTCTGCTGTTTTTGGTTTCAGAAATCCTAGTAAGGAAATATTCTCGGAATTGGACGAAATCAAGACCCGGGTTCCTATTTTTCCACGAAGCTTCCGGAACACCCGGGAAGGACCAGAGGGGGGCCACAGGGCCCCCAGATGATAGGCCGGCGCGGCCCAGGCCCTGGCCGCGCCGCCTTATGGTGTCACCGCCTCGTCGCCCTCTGACTCCGCCTCTTCGCCTATATAAAGGTCCCTGACCTAAAACTTCGAGACGGAAAAGCCACGATACGAGAAAAGTTCCAGAGCCGCCGCCATCGCGAAGCCAAGATCTGGGGGACAGGAGTCTCTGTTCCGGCACGCCGCCGGGACGGGGAAGTGCCCCCGGAAGGCATCTCCATCGACACCACCGCCATCTTCATCAAAGCTGCTGTCTCCCATGAGGAGGGAGTAGTTCTCCATCGAGGCTCGGGGCTGTACCGGTAGCTATGTGGTTCATCTCTCTCCTATGTAGTTCAATACAATAATCTCATGAGCTGCCTTACATGATTGAGATTCATATGATGATGCTTGTAATCTAGATGTCATTATGCTAGTCAAGTGGGTTTTACTTATGTGATCTCCGGAGACTCCTTGTCCCACGTGTGTAAAGGTGACAGTGTGTGCACCGTGTTAGTACTTGGCGTAGGCTATGATTATGATCTCTTGTAGATTATGAAGTTAACTATTGCTATGATGGTATTGATGTGATCTATTCCTCCTACATGGTGTGAAGGTGACAGTGTGCATGCTATGTTAGTACTTGGTTTAGTCGTGTCGATCTTTCATGCACTCTAAGGTTATTTAAATATGATTGCCGAATGTTGTGGCGCTTGTTAACTCCGGCTTGAGGGAGCTCTTGTAGCCCTACACAACGAATGGTGTTCATCATCCAACAAGAGAGTGTAGAGTATGCATTTATCTATTCTGTTATGTGATCAATGTTGAGAGTGTCCACTAGTGAAAGTCTAATCCCTAGGCCTTGTTCCTAAATACTGAAATCGCTGCTTGTTTACTGTTCTACTGCATGTTTACTTCCCGCAATATTACTACCATCAACTGCACGCCAGCAAGCTATTTTCTGGCGCCGTACTACTGCTCATACTTATTTATACCACCTGTATTTCACTATCTCTTCGCCGAACTAGTGCACCTATTAGGTGTGTTGGGGACACAAGAGACTTCTTGCTTTGTGGTTGCAGGGTTGAATGAGAGGGATATCTTTGACCTCTTCCTCCCTGAGTTCGATAAACCTTGGGTGATCCACTTAAGGGAAACTTGCTGCTGTTCTACAAACCTCTGCTCTTGGAGGCCCAACACTGTCTACAAGAATAGAAGCACCCGTAGACATCAAGCACTTTTCTGGCGCCGTTGCCGGGAGGAAAGGTAAAAGGTACTCACACTCCGGATCTCGGCTACTAAGCTATTTTCCGGCGCCGTTGTAAGTACTCGAAGCTATTTCCTTTAGACTCTGCAATTGCGACATTTGGTTTCTTGTTTACACTAGTTAGGCATAATGGAAAACAACAAAAATATGAGAGATCTTTATGAACTTTATCTTGAATTAGGACATGATGTGTTTGAAGAGAGAATTAAAAAACCCATGGAACTTTATATGCAAACTAATGTGAATGTTATTAATATGAATGCTTTGAACACTATTGTTGCTAATGCTATGGAAAATTCTAAGCTTGGGGAAGCTGGCTTTGATGAGCATGATATTTTTAGTCCCACAAGCATTGAGGAGAAAGTTTACTTTGATGATACTTTGCCTCCTATATTTGATGATGAGAATAATAATGATAGCTACTTTGTTGAATTTGCTCCCACTACAACTAATAAAATTGATTATGCCTATGTGGAGAGTAATAATTTTATGCATGAGACTCATGATAAGAATGCTTTATGTGATAGTTATATTGTTGAGTTTGCTCATGTTGCTACTGAAAGTTATTATGAGAGAGGAAAATATGGTTGTAGAAATTTTCATGTTACTAAAACACCTCTCTATGTGCTGAAATTTTTGAAGCTACACTTGTTTTATCTTCCTATGCTTGTTACTTTGCTCTTCATGAACTTGTTTATTTACAAGATTCCTATGCATAGGAGGCATGTTAGACTTAAATGTGTTTTGAATTTGCTTCTTGATGCTCTCTTTTGCTTCATTTGCTATTTTTCATGCGAGCATCATTAAAACTGCTGAGCCCATCTTAATGGCTATAAAGAAAGAACTTCTTGGGAGATAACCCATGTGTTTTTTTACTACAGTACTTTGTTTTATATTTGTGTCTTGGAAGTTGTTTACTACTGTAGCAACCTCTCCTTATCATGTTTTTGTGCCAAGTAAAGTCTCTATGGTAAAGTTGATGCTAGATTTGGATTGCTGCGCAGAAACAGCATTGCTGTCTGTCACGAATCTGGGCCTAATTCTCTTTAGGTAACTCAGAAAATTATGCCGATTTACGTGAGTGATCCTCAGATATGTACGCAACTTTCATTAGTTTTGAGTTTTTCCATTTGAGCAAGTCTGGTGCCATTTTAAAATTCGTCTTTACGAACTGTTCTGTTTTTGACAGATTCTGCCTTTTATTTCGCATTGCCGCTTTTGCTATGTTGAATGAGTTTCTTTGTTCCATTAACTTTCAGAAGCTTTGTGCAATGTCCAGAAGTGTTAAGAATGATTGTGTCACCTCTGAACATGTGAATTTTTGATTGTGCACTAACCCTCTAATGAGTTTGCTTAAAGTTTGGTGTGGAGGAAGTTTTCAAGGGTCAAGAGAGGAGGATGATATACTATGATCAAGAAGAGTGAAGAGTCTAAGCTTGGGGATGCCCCCGTGGTTCATCCCTGCATATTTTAAGAAGACTCAAGCGTCTAAGCTTGGGGATGCCCAAGGCATCCCCTTCTTCATCGACAAAATTATCAGGTTCCTTCTCTTGAAACTATATTTTTATTCGGTCACATCTTATGTACTTTACTTGGAGCGTCTGTTTGCTTTTGTTTTTGTTTATGTTTGAATAAGTTCATCCTTGTGTGGGAGAGAGACACGCTCCGCTGGTTCGTATGAACACATGTGTTCTTAGCTTTTAATGTTCATGGCGAAGGTTGAAACTGCTTCGTTCATTGTTATTCGGTTGGTTAAGGAAATGTTGCATGTGGTAGTGGTATAATGAAATACTTGCATAATCTTGTAGATCATTGAGCTTTGATAACTTGATTCTTTGCAAACGTTTTGAGATATTTAGATGGTAGAGCTTGTTAGTTAAATAAGTTAAAATTAGTAGTGGATTGTTGTCTTTAAGCTTGTGCCGTACTACAAACTCTATTTAAATAGTTGAAGGCGTAGTTGGACTTGATAGCTTTCCATGTCTAAAGGTTCATCGTAATGACTAAGTTGTGCTGAAGGTCGGTAAAATTTTAAATCATGCTCTTAATGTTGAACCTTCTAGATGTTTGCAATAAGCTTGTGAGTTCTTTTTGACTAATGTTAAGCTACGGTTTTTGGCACTTCCACCATCCATATTTGCTAGCCTCTTCGGTACTGTGCATTGCCTTTTGCTCACATTGAGAATTGTGCATACTTCGCCGGTACATCCAAACCCGTGGGAGGACTTTCTCTTGTTCTCCTACACATAAGCCCATACATCTCCTCAAAACAGCCACCATACCTACCTACCACAGCATTTCCATAGCTGTTCCGAGATATATTGCCATGCAACATTCATTTTACATTACATGCCATGTTGTCATTTATTATTTGTATATTGCTTTTGTCAACACCCGGATTTTTAAGTCCGGATGCCTATTATGCCATACATCGCAATCCCAGGAATATTGTTGTTGCGAGACATAATAGTTGAATATCATAGAGTCATCATTTATTACAACACATAATCGTCTTACAAAGGTAGATCACATGATCCAAAAATTACAATAGTAGTTGATCTATCGATCAATGAACATCACAAATAGCGGAAGCGAAGTAGTAGTGGCTATCTAATCCACAGGCCAACGCTTGACGTCAGGAGCGGTCCTAGTTGTCGTAGACGTCCTGCTGTCCATCTTCCTCGTACTGCTCGTTCACCTTCATAGTCTGGCCATTTGAATAGCCAGGGACAAAGCCATGAGTACTTTTAAAGTACTCGCAAACTAATACTAGTGTAAGCATTATCAATTTTAGTAAGGGAATACTAAGCTCTAGGTTTATTTGCATAAAGCCAAGTTTATTTCATAAACATTTAGAAAAGACTCTTCATTTGCTATACTAACTCAAGTGGGAACATTAGTGTCATTCCCACAACTCTGGTGTGATTCAAAGTCAAAGTCACCTTTCAATTCAAATCACAAGTCACCATTCATATTTTTAGAAAAGTTCTGATGACGGAACAGTATGGCCTTTCCAACCGTCCATAACCGTGGACACGGCTATTCGAATAGTTCTACACTCTGCAGAGGTCGTACACTTGTGCCACAACATTTGCAATAATCCGTCGGGGTTAATCGGCCCTGATTTATCATACTCCGTATGCGGACTACCAACCATAACCTTTCACTTACATACTCTAGTATGAGCACCTCTCCCCATGAGCTTGGCCTCCCGGTGGAAACCGCAGTCAACCCGGAACCGCACAGGGCTTGGGCCGGACATTCACCTCATTCCACGTCATATCGCATCGTTTTGTTTATTGTAGAGGCAGCCTTCGGCCTAACCCCGATGACGCTTGTTTAGAGGGAACCCATACTAAAGCACATAAATTTCTAGTTAAGCCCTTACCCATGTTGAGTATTGTGGGGGTACTTTCAAATTGGAATGGTATCGCATCCGAACCCAACCATCAGTTTTTGTAAAATTCACCAAGTCATTCACCAGTCATATTCACCTTCAAAATCTTTCAATAGAATGAATCATCATTCCCAGGTTTTCAAAGTCATTTCATTTCACATGATCCCATCTAGAGTAGTCAATTTTATTTGTTTAGCACTAGCAACTAGTCATGAGGGGTGCTAACTAGCTTGTCTTGATCTAGGCTAACTTTGATGCTCTTGTTCTACTCTATATCTAAACCAAGTGAATCATGAATCAAAAAGGTAAACTTTGATAAACAAAATTTAGAAAAGCTTGTAAAATAAAAACTTGGGATAGGAGCATTAAGCATAAAGTAAAAATAATGGTGCCTTGCTCTTGTAGAGTTTTGCACAAGGGAACCTTGCAAGAGTGTTAGCTTGCAAGAATATTAGCTTGCAAGAATATTAGCTTGCAAGAATATTAGCTTGCCTTGATTGGTGAGGTGATCAAAGTTTTCTGGCTCTTCCTCCTGGTAGAATACCTCCTCCTCTTGATAGTCTCCGGTACTAGCGTCTATAAACGAATACGAGGATACAATCACCAAACAACACTTAGGCAGTCTTCAACTAGCCTTAATGGCTCACACAATTGATCTAGCATCACTACTTAACATTTATCCAAAAATTATTCTAGGGTTTATTTAATAGTAGGAAAATAATTTCCTCTCATTAAAAATTGGAATTAGGGTTTTTCTTTGGTTTGGGAGAAATAATTTCCTCTCATTGAATTCTTCTTACGATTTAATCTTCTCAAATAACCAGGGAGGATCACATGTTGACCAAGGTCAACACTTCACATTTATTATTTGAGAAAAGTGATTTAATTGAGATTCATCATCTCATGTGATTTAAATAACCATTGCAAATTAACTACTATTTTGATTTAAATTCTACAAGTGAGCAAGTATGAACCTATGCAGTAGAGGTCATCATATTACTTCATAATATATGAGACCATGATTTAAATGAGATGCTACACCTCATAGATTTAAATTCTAAAATTTGAAATAGTTTAAATGGGCTAGTATTGACTACATAGCCAATATTCTGCTTCTAGCCCATGATCATATACAGAACCTATATCATATTTTTACATAATAAATTATAGTTTGTTAAATGTGAATTATTGCAATTGGATTCACTTCAAAATTCAAATTGGTTGATTTTCTAGATTTATTTGAATACTGAAAAGGATCTGTTTTGTTAGTTTTTCTATTCAAAAACTACACAATATATGGGGTTGAATCCAGTGGGGTTAGTTAGAGCAAATCATAAGCTTTCCAGAACATTTTGATTTGCTAAATTTGAGTTTGTAGAATTTGAACTATTCAATTTATAGGACAGACCAGTATTGATTTTCAAACTAAAAGAATTAATTGAATTCAAATAAAAGGGCCAGCGCGGGAAACTTAATGGGCCCGAACGGGTGATAGGGAAATGGGCCAGCCCAGCCTATGCTAGCGATGCTTGCGGGCCGCCCGACGAGTGGGGTCCGCCCGTCGCGTGGCGTTTAATCGCCGAAGCGGTACGCAGCGCTGCGGGCCGTCGGATAAAAAGGAAGATCGACGGCCGAGGATCGTCACCTTCCTCGACAGGGCTCGCCGGAGAGTAAACCCTACCGGCGGCCAGAGGGTTGCGATAGGAGGCTCACCAGCGTCTAGCGAGATCGGCGAGGCGGGCAATCGACGTTGTCGATGATGGTGAGTCGAATGGTGGTCGAGGGAGAGGCGGGGTGGCGCCAATCGTCGGCGTCGTCGAGCTTCCGTCGCGGCGGACTTCGGTGAAATTGGGGCGAGCTACTCGCACAATGTGGACGGGCGAGCGTCTGAGGAGATCAAGGGAAGGGAGGGGAGCAAGATTGTTGTGGAGAATGGGGGCTGAAATGGCCTCTATTTATAGGAACGCGAGGTGCTGCGGGTGCACGGCAAGGTCGAGCATGGCGCGGCCGTCTGGAGCGGCGAAGGGGCAAGCTAGGGGTCGCGCTAGGTTGCTGGGGTCATGGAGAGGACGACGCGCGTGAAGGGGCAGCGAGGGGAGGACGATGGCGGGCCGGCGACGTTCGAGTGTCCTCGGCACGGGTGCGGCGGAACTCGGATCATTGCGACGGTGAGGGTGCACGCGCGGGCTATCGAGGATGTCTAGGAGGTAGCTGGGAGTGTGGTGATCATTCGTGCCAAGTGGGGGAGGGAGAGAAGGACGAGGGCGACTGGGCACGGTGGCGTCCTGGCGCGTCCAGGGTTGGGTCGGGGCACGGTCACCGCGTGCCTGGCACGGTACTGGGCGTGCATGGGCGCGCCTGGTTTGGCCAATGTCGTGCGAGTTTCGATCCAGGGAGGGTACATGCATGCTCAGGGAGGTTCGTTGATGCTCCAGGACAAGGTGGATGTGGCCAGAAATGAGGGGTGAGGTAGGGTGGCATGGTAGTGTCTAGCATGGCCGGCATGAGGAAGTTTTTGATCATGCACCTATTTTAGCAGGTCTGCAGTGCATAGGATGATGCAGAGGAGGTACAAGGATGTTGATGATCACAAATGAAAAGGAGTTTAGGCTAAAAACCAGAGGATAATAGCATGTGTGCAAAAACCAGAATCATGCCTGCAAGGTGTTTGTGAAAATGGCCGCATGAAACTTTTTGTGGAATTTTGCAATTCTTTTTGGTGCACTTCATTCTTATATTTAAAGTGATGGAATGGTGGTGGTGGTGTCCATTTTGGTGAAGATTTGCAAAGTTTCAAAAAGTGGATCATCTTCTCTTTATTTCAAAGTCCTCACTTGTCCATTCTATTCTGGTCAACCTAGTCAACATCAGCACTAATGGTCAACAGGAGAGTTGTTCACCTTGACATGGTCTTGGATGACATGGTCCTAGTTGACCAAGTTTAGTTTAGGAAGATTCAAATGCAGGGGTGTAAAGTAGTGAAGATTTTATAAATGGGTCATATGACCATTATCACATGTATGTAAAATTTGAAATTTCCCTTGATTTGAATCTGGTTTCTTTTATGCATTTGTGTTTGTTTTTGTTATATAAGAGTTTTAGAAACCCTAGGTCAAGCAATGGTGGCCTCATATGAAGATTTGCAAATTTGGCCTAAGTGTATGTGAGTGAAATTGGGATTTTCTCACTATTTAATTTCTCTCCATTTGATTTGACTTTTGTTGACTCTAATGTGATTCTTATTAGTTTAGAAACATTTTCAAAACATTGAATCCATTTCAAAAGGTCTTGTTTAAAGATTTGCAAAAATGGCCATAACCCATAAGAGGTGAGGTGACAAAATTTACTAAACTTGTAAATTGTTGATCTTGCTTTACTTGGACATTGGTTAGGGTCAATTTAGTGTTATATTAGGTTGAGAGATGGTTTCCCATCCTTTGGTCAAGGTTTAAAGTCATAAGGCAAAAATTGGTGAAATGGCTAAGTGCCACATATGCCTCTATGCATATGTTGCATTTGAATTTTGATTTGACTTGGATTGGCCCAAATGGTGTTGTTAAGTGTTGAAATGGTATATGGAAGTGATCCAACCATTCACAACAAGTCCTAGGGTCAATCTTCTCAAATTCACAAATTTGCATTTTACTCTCATATGCCTCTATGGCATTTTTAGTTTCTTTTTATTTTCTTTGGAAACAACTTGGATTAGGTTTGATAAGTGCTAGGTAAGGTGTATGATGGTTTTCCAAACCTCTAAACAAAGTGGAAATTTCTAGGGTAAAGATTTATAATTATAGCCATAGGCACATATGCCTTTTTCTTATTTAATTTCCTTTTATTTTATTTTAACTAGGATGGTGAGAAGAGGGGTGGGGTTTAGGGTTTAAGATTATTTCAAATACTAATAACAAGCAATCATGGCAATAGCACAAGAATTAAGCAAGATCACTATGCCTCAAACTTAATTCAATAAAAGTTTTTGTTGGTTCCAAAATTTGGAACTAGTGAAATTCCTTTGTTTTATTTTGAAATTCTTGGGATGTTACAAACCCTTCCCCCTTAAACAAATCTCGTCCCGAGATTTTAAGAAAAGTTAGGTTCCTAAGAGAGATTGAGCATTTTGATTAACAGGAAGACATACTTGTCATGGTCTGGGGTGCTTCCTGGGCTTCAGTGGCAGTCATGTGGTAGAGGCGGCCGTTGTTGTTGTTCTGGTTCCTCCTACCGGCGAAGCGACGCTGTTGCTGGGGCAGGTGCAGCGGTGTTGGCGGCAATCTTGGCAAGCTTCTTGGGGCACTCATTGGAGTAGTGGCCCACAACTCCACATTCATAGCAGTTGATCGTGGATTTGTCCTTCGGGGTGACGGGGATGGCATTGCTTCCAGTCTTCGGGCCAGTGTTGGTGTTGTTGTTGTTCCCGTTGTTGTTGTTGTTGCTATTGTGGTTGTTGTTGTTGTGATGGTTGTTGTTGTTGTTACCTTCGGGCTTCGGGGGTCCTCCGTTGTTGTTGTTGTTGTTGGGGCGATAACTGCGAGCGGGGGCTTGTTGTATCTTGGGGTGAATCCTCCGGAGTGGTTGTTGCGGTGCTTCGGGTATGGTGGGGTCCACTTTGGTTCATCATCCTTCGCTTGCGGTTCTCATTGGCCTCGATGCAGCCTTTCCTTCCATCCGTATGGCTGAGTCCACGAGGGCTTCGAGGTCGGCGAACGGAATATTCACTAACACGGCTTGCATCTCGTCATGCAGTCCGTTCGGAAATCTTTCCTTCCTCTTCTCGTTGGTGTCGGTCTCATCCGGGGCGTACCTTGACAGAGTGAGAAACCTGTCGCGGTATTCCACCACGGACATCCTTCCTTGTTTGAGTTCACGGAACTCGTCTCTCATTTTCTTGATCAGTCCTTGGGGCACATGATACTTGCTAAACTTCAGCTTGAAGTCCTCCCATGTCATCATCTGTCCCGCATTCATTGTGCGGGCACTTGTCCACCGAGGCTCGCGGCAGGTCCCGACGAGTAGTGGGTGGCAAACAGTACTTTTTCTCGCGGCTTCAACTCCCGCAACTTCGAGGTTGTTCTCCATGGTCTGGAGCCAGTCATCAGCATCTAGGGGCTCTTCAGTCTTGTTGAACATCGGTGGGTTGGTGTTCTGAAAATTCTTCAACTTTGACCCAGGGTGATCATGGTTTCCGTGGCCGTTGTTGTTCTGAGCGATCTGTTGTAGCGCAGCGATGTTGGCTTGGCGTTCAGCTCTCTCGACTTCTCGGTCTGCCATCATTGTCTGCAGCAGTTGCATCATGGCATCCTGGGTGGCGTTGCGGGTTGGTGGGGCCATCTGAACATTGAGGTAGCTGATAAGATAAGAGGGAAATTTCTAGGGTTTGTTTTGTTAAAATTTAAGAAGTTCATAAATTGAAAACTTGAGTAGTGTTGCGGGGGTAAAAACCAACAACACTTTTTCATTCATACCAAACATCACATATTACAAAGCTAACACACCGTTGGTTTGAAGAACCATTCATTCGCTCTACGATACAAGGGGATCCTGATACAACTCACACATACGAAAGTGCCTTAAATGATACTACTCTTCAGGGGGGAATTCTTCGTCTTCATGGGTAATGTGCTTGGCAAGAGGCGAGGGCGTTGTCCAAATCCCTGCGGGTTTTGTACATCCTGAAGTCCTGGTGTGCTACATAGGGGTTCATCTCTGTGTGCGAGGGCATGGTCATCGGTCTTCCCATGGAGTCATGTCTTGGGTAGTAGATGAAGCGAGTGTTCTTGATCTTGTTCTCATTTTTTCCGCACAGACGGAAAATTGCTTCTTGCATAGCTCTGACTAGTCCTTCCTTCCAAGTGTTTTCCGTTACAGAAAACCAGATGGTTTCCCATACCGGGGCTCCAAGCTTTCTTCGTAGATCAGTAGAAACTTCCCACCGAGGTGGTTCTCCGGAGTGGTTTTTGAGGGGTATTCCGAAGAATTCGGGATACGGGTGGCCTAGGTATTCCACTAGTTGCTTCAAATCTTTTTCGAACGCTAGGTCTCCTCCGCGACCAAGATGATAGAACTCCCATTGGTACTCCATCTGTGAGCAATGAGGATGAGTAAGTTAATGAAGTGATCAAGTGTGCAAAATTTTATGTACCATTATAAAGAAAAGTAGAGCATGGATTTATTCTTTTGAAAAGATCTTAAGATAAGGATGAGAATAAGTTTTCAGAGATATTCACTTTCTTTGTTTTGAAACTAAGTTTTTAGGACGTCCATTCTAACTAGGGTCTCCTAAGGTCAAACAATGGCTCTGATACCAACTTGTCAACACCCGGATTTTTAAGTCCAGATGCCTATTATGCCATACATCGCAATCCCAGGAATATTGTTGTTGCGAGACATAATAGTTGAATATCATAGAGTCATCATTTATTACAACACATAATCGTCTTACAAAGGTAGATCACATGATCCAAAAATTACAATAGTAGTTGATCTATCGATCAACGAACATCACAAATAGCGGAAGCGAAGTAGTAGTGGCTATCTAATCCACGAGGCCAACGCTTGACGTCGGGAGCGGTCCTAGTTGTCGTAGACGTCCTGTCGTCCATCTTCCTCGTACTGCTGTTCACCTTCATAGTCTGGCCATTTGAATAGCCAGGGACAAAGCCATGAGTACTTTTAAAGTACTCGCAAACTAATACTAGTGTAAGCATTATCAATTTTAGTAAGGGAATACTAAGCTCTAGGTTTATTTGCATAAAGCCAAGTTTATTTCATAAACATTTAGAAAAGACTCTTCATTTGCTATACTAACTCAAGTGGGAACATTAGTGTCATTCCCACAACTCTGGTGTGATTCAAAGTCAAAGTCACCTTTCAATTCAAATCACAAGTCACCATTCATATTTTTAGAAAAGTTCTGATGACGGAACAAGTATGGCCTTTCCAACCGTCCATAACCGTGGACACGGCTATTCGAATAGTTCTACACTCTGCAGAGGTCGTACACTTGTGCCACAACATTTGCAATAATCCGTCGGGGTTAATCGGCCCTGATTTATCATACTCCGTATGCGGACTACCAACCATAACCTTTCACTTACATACTCTAGTATGAGCACCTCTCCCCATGAGCTTGGCCTCCCGGTGGAAACCGCGATCAACCCGGGAACCGCACAGGGCTTGGGCCGGACATTCACCTCATTCCACGTCATATCGCATCGTTTTGTTTGTTGTAGAGGCAGCCTTCGGCCTAACCCCGATGACGCTTGCTTAGAGGGAACCCATACTAAAGCACATAAATTTCTAGTTAAGCCCTTACCCATGTTGAGTATTGTGGGGGTACTTTCAAATTGGAATGGTATCGCATCCGAACCCAACCATCGAGTTTTTGTAAAATTCACCAAGTCATTCACAAGTCATATTCACCTTCAAAATCTTTCAATAGAATGAATCATCATTCCCAGGTTTTCAAAGTCATTTCATTTCACATGATCCCATCTAGAGTAGTCAATTTTATTTGTTTAGCACTAGCAACTAGTAATGAGGGGTGCTAACTAGCTTGTCTTGATCTAGGCTAACTTTGATGCTCTTGTTCTACTCTATATCTAAACCAAGTGAATCATGAATCAAAAAGGTAAACTTTGATAATTTTTTTTAGAAAAGCTTGTAAAGTAAAAACTTGGGATAGGAGCATTAAGCATAAAGTAAAAATAATGGTGCCTTGCTCTTGTAGAGTTTTGCACAAGGGAACCTTGCAAGAGTGTTAGCTTGCAAGAATATTAGCTTGCAAGAATATTAGCTTGCAAGAATATTAGCTTGCAAGAATATTAGCTTGCCTTGATTGGTGAGGTGATCAAAGTTTTCTGGCTCTTCCTCCTGGTAGAATACCTCCTCCTCTTGATAGTCTCCGGTACTAGCGTCTATAAACGAATACGAGGATACAATCACCAAACAACACTTAGGCAGTCTTTAACTAGCCTTAATGGCTCACACAATTGATCTAGCATCACTACTTAACATTTATCCAAAAATTATTCTAGGGTTTATTTAATAGTAGGAAAATAATTTCCTCTCATTAAAAATTGGAATTAGGGTTTTTCTTTGGTTTGGGAGAAATAATTTCCTCTCATTGAATTCTTCTTACGATTTAATCTTCTCAAATAACCAGGGAGGATCACATGTTGACCAAGGTCAACACTTCACATTTATTATTTGAGAAAAGTGATTTAATTGAGATTCATCATCTCATGTGATTTAAATAACCATTGCAAATTAACTACTATTTTGATTTAAATTCTACAAGTGAGCAAGTATGAACCTATGCAGTAGAGGTCATCATATTACTTCATAATATATGAGACCATGATTTAAATGAGATGCTACACCTCATAGATTTAAATTCTAAAATTTGAAATAGTTTAAATGGGCTAGTATTGACTACATAGCCAATATTCTGCTTCTAGCCCATGATCATATACAGAACCTATATCATATTTTTACATAATAAATTATAGTTTGTTAAATGTGAATTATTGCAATTGGATTCACTTCAAAATTCAAATTGGTTGATTTTCTAGATTTATTTGAATACTGAAAAGGATCTGTTTTGTTATTTTTGCTATTCAAAAACTACACAATATATGGGGTTGAATTCAGTGGGGTTAGTTAGAGCAAATCATAAGCTTTCCAGAACATTTTGATTTGCTAAATTTGAGTTTGTAGAATTTGAACTATTCAATTTATAGGACAGACCAGTATTGATTTTCAAACTAAAAGAATTAATTGAATTCAAATAAAAGGGCCAGCGCGGGAAACTTAACGGGCCCGAACGGGTGATAGGGAAATGGGCCAGCCCAGCTATGCTAGCGATGCTTGCGGGCCGCCTGACGAGTGGGGTCCGCCCGTCGGTGGCGTTTAATCGCCGAAGCGGTACGCAGCGCCGCGGGCCGTCGGATAAAAAGGAAGATCGACGGTCGAGGATCGTCACCTTCCTCGACAGGGCTCGCCGGAGAGTAAACCCTACCGGCGGCCAGAGGGTTGCGATAGGAGGCTCACCAGCATCTAGCGAGATCGGCGAGGCGGGCAATCGACGTTGTCGATGATGGTGAGTCAAATGGTGGTCGAGGGAGAGGCAGGGGTGGCGCCAATCGTCGGCGTCGTCGAGCTTCCGTCGCGGCAGACTTCGGTGAAATTGGGGCGAGCTACTGCACAATGTGGACGGGCGAGCGTTTGAGGAGATCAAGGGAAGGGAGGGGAGCAAGATTGTTGTGGAGAATGGGGGCTGAAATGGCCTCTATTTATAGGAACGCGAGGTGCTGGCGGGTGCACGGCAAGGTCGAGCATGGCGCGGCCGTCCGGAGCGGCGAAGGGGCAAGCTAGGGGTCGCGCTAGGTTGCTGGGGTCATGGAGAGGACGACGCGCGTGAAGGGGCAGCGAGGGGAGGACGATGGCGAGGCCGGCGACGTTTGAGTGTCCTCAGTACGGGTGCGGCAGAACTCGGATCATTGCGACGGTGAGGGTGCACGCGCGGGCTATCGAGGATGTCTAGGAGGTAGCTGGGAGTGTGGTGATCATTCGTGCCAAGTGGGAGAGGGAGAGAAGGACGAGGGCGACTGGGCACGGTGGCGTCCTGGCGCGTCCAGGGTTGGGTCGGGGCACGGTCACCGCGTGCCTGGCACGGTACTGGGCGTGCATGGGCGCGCCTGGTTCGGCCAATGTCGTGCGAGTTTCGATCCAGGGAGGGTACATGCATGCTCAGGGAGGTTCGTTGATGCTCCAGGACAAGGTGGATGTGGCCAGAAATGAGGGGTGAGGTAGGGTGGCATGGTAGTGTCTAGCATGGCCGGCATGAGGAAGTTTTTGATCATGCACCTATTTTAGCAGGTCCGCAGTGCATAGGATGATGCGAGAGGAGGTACAAGGATGTTGATGATCACAAATGAAAAGGAGTTTAGGCTAAAAACCAGAGGATAATAGCATGTGTGCAAAAACCAGAATCATGCCTGCAAGGTGTTTGTGAAAATGGCCGCATGAAACTTTTTGTGGAATTTTGCAATTCTTTTTGGTGCACTTCATTCTTATATTTAAAGTGATGGAATGGTGGTGGTGGTGTCCATTTTGGTGAAGATTTGCAAAGTTTCAAAAAGTGGATCATCTTCTCTTTATTTCAAAGTCCTCACTTGTCCATTCTATTCTGGTCAACCTAGTCAACATCAGCACTAATGGTCAACAGGAGAGTTGTTCACCTTGACATGGTCTTGGATGACATGGTCCTAGTTGACCAAGTTTAGTTTAGGAAGATTCAAATGCAGGGGTGTAAAGTAGTGAAGATTTTATAAATGGGTCATATGACCATTATCACATGTATGTAAAATTTGAAATTTCCCTTGATTTGAATCTGGTTTCTTTTATGCATTTGTGTTTGTTTTTGTTATATAAGAGTTTTAGAAACCCTAGGTCAAGCAATGGTGGCCTCATATGAAGATTTGCAAATTTGGCCTAAGTGTATGTGAGTGAAATTGGGATTTTCTCACTATTTAATTTCTCTCCATTTGATTTGACTTTTGTTGACTCTAATGTGATTCTTATTAGTTTAGAAACATTTTCAAAACATTGAATCCATTTCAAAAGGTCTTGTTTAAAGATTTGCAAAAATGGCCATAACCCATAAGAGGTGAGGTGACAAAATTTACTAAACTTGTAAATTGTTGATCTTGCTTTACTTGGACATTGGTTAGGGTCAATTTAGTGTTATATTAGGTTGAGAGATGGTTTCCCATCCTTTGGTCAAGGTTTAAAGTCATAAGGCAAAAATTGGTGAAATGGCTAAGTGCCACATATGCCTCTATGCATATGTTGCATTTGAATTTTGATTTGACTTGGATTGGCCCAAATGGTGTTGTTAAGTGTTGAAATGGTATATGGAAGTGATCCAACCATTCACAACAAGTCCTAGGGTCAATCTTCTCAAATTCACAAATTTGCATTTTACTCTCATATGCCTCTATGGCATTTTTAGTTTATTTTTATTTTCTTTGGAAACAACTTGGATTAGGTTTGATAAGTGCTAGGTAAGGTGTATGATGGTTTTCCAAACCTCTAAACAAAGTGGAAAGTTCTAGGGTAAAGATTTATAATTATAACCATAGGCACATATGCCTTTTTCTTATTTAATTTCCTTTTATTTTATTTTAAATAGGATGGTGAGAAGAGGGGTGGGGTTTAGGGTTTAAGATTATTTCAAATACTAATAACAAGCAATCATGGCAATAGCACAAGAATTAAGCAAGATCACTATGCCTCAAACTTAATTCAATAAAAGTTTTTGTTGGTTCCAAAATTTGGAACTAGTGAAATTCCTTTGTTTTATTTTGAAATTCTTGGGATGTTACAGCTTTGCATGATTCTATACAGCTGATGTGTGGTTTACCCATGTTACGCTAGATCATTGCACATCCTGCTACACTGGCAGAGGCATACAGTTTCATACATCATGTTTTATTCATTATGAGTTATTTGTACCAAAAAGTGTGTTGTCATATTAGGATGTTGCCCCTAAAAGTGAAAAGAGCCATGGAGGCCATCAAAAAGAAAAAAAGAAAAAAAATAGAAATGAAAAAGAAAAAAAGAAAAAAGAAAGAAAAAGAGAATAAAGAAAAAGGGGGCAGCATTACTATCTTTTATCCGCACTTGTGCTCATGTTTTAGCACCTGCATATTCATAGTCATCATTTGTGCTCATGTTTAGCACCTACACTCCATATGAGAGAGTTTTCATGTTTTACTAGTATAACCATGTGGGGAATTTACACTATAGAACTTGGGTTGTATATTCCAATGATGAGCCTCCTCAAAAGTGCTCTAGGTCTTCGTGAGCAACCAAGTTGGATGCACCCCCACTAGTTCCATTAGAGAGCTTTCATACACATATAGCTCTATGTGCATCCGTTGCATGGCAATCACTACTCCTTGCATAGCTTCGATTATAAGACTTCCTCTTGTCTAGTAATCACTTATAGCTTTGTAAGACTTTCTCTCATTGGCCTTCCAAACCCCCATTAACGTTCTTCATGCCATAACATCCTGGTGCTAATACCAAATGCTTGCGCTCACCGGTTGAGTAGACTTCGAAACAGTTGATTCATGACGTTCATGTTTATGTTTACTTGACTGAATCCTTCTTATGTTGTGAAAATTTACTTGATGCTTGGAATGAAGGATAGAACTTCTACGCTGAATACTTAACACATCTTTAATGAACTTTGTGCGGTTTCATGTCTTTGAAGCAATAGTTCATGAAAACTTCTAGCTTGTTTAACTCTTGCATCATCATCTCTTATATCAATATAGACATTTGCTTTGAGTGATTTGATCTCAGTTCACATGCTTTACATCATTATTGGATCAAGATTATGTTGGTAGCATGTCACTTAAGAAATTATCTTTGTTATCGTTTTACCTGCTCGGGACGAGCAGAACTAAGCTTGGGGATGCTGATACTTCTCCGACGTATCTATAATTTCTTATGTTCCATGCTTGTTTTATGACAATACCTACATGTTTTATACACACTTTATGTCATATTTATGCATTTTCTGGAACTAACCTATTAACAAGATGCCGAAGTGCCAGTTCCTGTTTTCTGCTGTTTTTGGTTTCAGAAATCCTAGTAAGGAAATATTCTCGGAATTGGACGAAATCAAGACCCAGGTTCCTATTTTTCCACGAAGCTTCCAGAACACCCGGGAAGGACCAGAGGGGGGCCACAGGGCCCCCAGATGATAGGCCGGCGCGGCCCAGGCCCTGGCCGCGCCGCCTTATGGTGTCACCGCCTCGTCGCCCCTCCGACTCCGCCTCTTCGCCTATATAAAGGTCCCTGACCTAAAACTTCGAGACGGAAAAGCCACGATACGAGAAAAGTTCCAGAGCCGCCGCCATCGCGAAGCCAAGATCTGGGGGACAGGAGTCTCTGTTCCGGCACGCCGCCGGGACGGGGAAGTGCCCCGGAAGGCATCTCCATCGACACCACCGCCATCTTCATCAACGCTGCTTGTCTCCCATGAGGAGGGAGTAGTTCTCCATCGAGGCTCGGGGCTGTACCGGTAGCTATGTGGTTCATCTCTCTCCTATGTAGTTCAATACAATAATCTCATGAGCTGCCTTACATGATTGAGATTCATATGATGATGCTTGTAATCTAGATGTCATTATGCTAGTCAAGTGGGTTTTACTTATGTGATCTCCGGAGACTCCTTGTCCCACGTGTGTAAAGGTGACAAGTGTGTGCACCGTGTGGGTCTCTTAAGCTATATTTCACAGAATACTTATTCACTCGTTATGAATGGCATAGTGAGGTGCTTATTTATATCTCTTTATGATTGCAATGTGTTTTGTATCACAATTTATCTATGTGCTACTCTAGTGATGTTATTAAAGTAGTTTTATTCCTCCCGCACGGTGTAATGGTGACGGTGTGTGCATCCGTGTTAGTACTTGGCGTAGGCTATGATTATGATCTCTTGTAGATTATGAAGTTAACTATTGCTATGATGGTATTGATGTGATCTATTCCTCCTACATGGTGTGAAGGTGACAGTGTGCATGCTATGTTGGTACTTGGTTTAGTCGTGTCGATCTTTCATGCACTCTAAGGTTATTTAAATATGATTGCCGAATGTTGTGGCGCTTGTTAACTCCGGCTTGAGGGAGCTCTTGTAGCCCTACACAACGAATGGTTTTCATCATCCAACAAGAGAGTGTAGAGTATGCATTTATCTATTCTGTTATGTGATCAATGTTGAGAGTGTCCACTAGTGAAAGTCTAATCCCTAGGCCTTGTTCCTAAATACTGAAATCGCTGCTTGTTTATCGTTCTACTGCATGTTTACTTCCCGCAATATTACTACCATCAATCGCACGCCGACAAGCTATTTTACGGCGCCGTACTACTGCTCATACTTATTTATACCACCTGTATTTCACTATCTCTTCGCCGAACTAGTGCACCTATTAGGTGTGTTGGGGACACAAGAGACTTCTTGCTTTGTGGTTGCGGGGTTGCATGAGAGGGATATCTTTGACCTCTTCCTCCCTGAGTTCGATAAACCTTGGGTGATCCACTTAAGGGAAACTTGCTGCTGTTCTACAAACCTCTGCTCTTGGAGGCCCAACACTGTCTACAAGAATATAAGCACCCGTAGACATCATTCTCCCATCTTTCAGTATTCTCCTGAATCCGATCAAGAAGGTCCCATTTAAACTCTTCTTTGTTGCGTGTGAATGATCCAGAACAAGTAGTATCCAGCAAGGTTTTATCTTGAAAAGAAAGTCTTGCATAGAAATTATCAATGATGATATCACCAGGAAGCTCATGAATGGGGCATTTGAGCATTAAAGACTTCAATCTCCCCCATCCTTGGGCAATACTCTCTCCATCATGAGGCCAGAAATTATATATGCGGTTTCGGTCTTTGTGAATTTCACTTGGAGGATAGAATTTAGAATAAAATAGAGGCACAATATCCTTCCAATCAAGAGAATGCCCATTCTTCAGCAGTTTATACCAACGCGCCGCTTTACCAGACAGCGATATAGCGAATAGTTTCTTCCTAACTTCATCCATAGAAATACCTGCACACTTGAATAACCCGCATAATTCATGTAAAAACAGTAAATGATCTCCAGGATGGACAGTTCCATCCCCTTCATAGCGATTATCCACAACACGTTCAATAATTTTCATAGGTATTTTATACGGAACCTCTTTCTCTCCTGGCGCCTCATCCACTACCTTTGCAGTAGTAGTAGATTTTCCAAATAGGAATTCAAGAGAAGATCTCTCCATAATGAATTATAGCAGCAGGCAGAAATAAAAACAGCACATACAGTAAAAGTTTTCCTTACCAATTCCACTTACCAATAGCGCTTCACTCCCGGCAACGGCGCCAGAAAATATTCTTGATGACCCACAAGTATAGGGGGTGTATCGTAGTACTTTCGATAAATAAGAGTGTCGAACCCAACGAGGAGCAGAAGGTGTTGACAAGCAGTTTCGATGAAAGATTCACTGTAAATGCTCACAGACAAGTATTCAGGGGGTTTTGATATAGCAGATAAATAAAATACAAGTAAGTAAAATGCGAGAGTAATAATTGCAGTGAGTGTCCCAATCCTTTTTATCACAAAGGACAAGCCGGTTTGTTTACTTATGATGACCAAACGTTCTTGAGGACACACGGGAATTTAGTCTAGTGCTTTCGCTTCATATAGTTGATTAATCTTCATTGTTTTGATAAGTGTTGTGTGGGTGAACCTATGCCAATACAGCGCCCTTCCTAGGACTAATACATACTTGTGATTAAACCCCTTGCAAGCATCCGCAAATACAAGAAAGTAATTAAGATAAATCTAACCACAGCCTTAAACTCTGAGATCCTGCTATCCCTCCTGCATCGATATACCAACGGGGTTCAGGTTGCCGTCACTCCGGCAACCCCACAATTAGCAAACGAATACAAGATGCATTCCCCTAGGCCCATAAAGGTGAAGTATCATGTAGTCGACGTTCACATGACACCACTAGAAGAATAACACCACAACTTAAATATCAAACCATTAAATATTACTCAACATAGTTCACTACTAACATTTAGACTTCACCCATGTCCTCAAGAACTAAAAGAACTACTCACAAGACATCATATGGAACATGATCAGAGGTGATATGATGATGAATAACAATCTGAACATAAACCTTGGTTCAACGGTTTCACTCAATAGCATCAATAACAAGGAGTAATCAATACCGGGAGAGTTTCCCCTATGAAATAATCAAGATTCAACCCTAGATGTTACAGCGGAGATGAGGTGCAGCGGTGGAGATGACGGTGACGGTGGTGGAGATGATGATGATGATGATGATGATCCCAATGAAGTCCAGCTCGATGACGGTGACGATGGCAACGATTTCCCCCTCCGAGAGGGAATTTCCCCGGCGGATTTCAGCCTGCCGGAGAGCTCTTTTCTCTCTGGTGTTTTCCGCCCCGCAGAGGCGGCTGTGTCTATTCGCGATGGTTCTCCGCACCTTAGGTTTTCGGGTAGATGAAGTACGCGAAAGAGAGATGGCCGAGGGGGGCTGTGGGCCCCCTCCCCACAAGGCGGCGTGGCCAGGGTGGAGCCCGCGCCGGCCTATGGGGGGGGCCCATGGCAGCCCTCCTCGACCCCTCCTTTTGGCTGGCTCTTTCTTCTGGAGAAATAAGACCTTCGGTATATTTTCCGTCAATTGTTGATCTTCAGAAATATTGTATCCTGACGGTACTTTTTCCAGCAGAATCCTGACTCCGGTGAGTAATTCTCCAATAATCATGAAACATGCAAAATAGGTGAAATAACATAAGTATCATCTCTAGATATGAAATATATCAATGAATAACAGTAAATTATGATATAAAATAGTGATGCAAAATGGACGTATCAGGAACTTATATAGGTGTCCGGGACGACTTCTGGTCGAAAAGATACAAGAATAACCGACCCAGAATAGATCTGGTCGAGACAGACTCGGACACGGCCGGCGTGGCGGCCGGTTGACCGGGCCTGGGACCGGGCTGGCTGGTTCAAACCGGGCCAGGGACCGGGTGGCAACCGGGCTCTAGAATTGTGGCGCAGTAACCCGCCCGGTTGCTGTCAGCGTGGCGTCCGGTCGGCGTCGGGGTGGATCCGGCTGGCCGCCCGGTTGGACCGGGCCAGGGACCGGGCCCGCCGGCCGGTCTGACCGGATGCTGGGCCGGCCTGGACTTCTTCTTCTCCTCTCGCGCATGCCTCCCGCTCCTCCCTCGCGCGTCCATGAGATATCTTCATGTCCAGCTCCATGTCCAGGTCCATGTCCAGCTTCACGTCCTTCTTTACGTCCAGCTGCTCCTCTCCTCCTCGTGCGATGCTTGTCTCCTCTTCATACCTGATGATACATAAATAACAGGACTTAGGCAGTATAAAGTTCTCATCAATCAAGGTATCGTTTAGGAACAAGTTCATCTGTTGCTTAAGTAGCTTCGCACGAGCCCTTGTAATTGGTCCAATCCGAACTTCATTGGACTTGAGCTTTATAGCAACTTCATCTTCATTTGGTAATGATGGAGGTAGTGGTGTAATAGGGATGTCCTCATCATCTCCCCCACCTTCAAAAGGCGTCGACCTCGACGCTCCAAGGTCTTCTCCGTCATATGGTGTCAAATCAACAATATTGAAAGAATTATTGACACCAAACTCATCAAGTGGAAGATCTATCGAGGATGCATTATCATTGATCTTGGCAAGCACTTTGTAAGGACCAGCACCACGAGGAAGCAACTTGGACTTCCGCAGCTTCGGGAACCTATCCTTGCGAAAATGTACCCAGACCATATCACCAGGCTTGAACAACATCTCCTTGCGCTTCTTTTTCATCCTTGCAGTATTGCTCTTGCCTTTCTTCTCTATCGACTCTTTAGTCTTTACATGGATCTTTCGCACAAAATCTGCCCTCTTGAATGCCTCCATATTAACTCTCTCATGTATGGGCAAAGGCAACAAGTCAAGTGGAGTAATGGGTTTGAAACCATACACCACCTCAAAAGGACACAACTCCGTGGTAGAATGTACCGCCCTGTTGTAAGCAAACTCCACATGCGGCAAACACTCTTCCCACTCCTTCAGGTTCTTCTTGATCATGGATCTCAACAGTTGTGACAAGGTTCTATTCACCACTTCAGTTTGACCATTAGTTTGGGGATGACAAGTAGTACTGAACAATAGCTTCGTCCCCAGCTTTCTCCACAATGTCTTCCAGAAGTAGCTCATAAACTTCACGTCACGATCAGAAACAATAGTCTTTGGGACTTCATGTAGACGTACAACCTCCCTGAAAAACAGGTTAGCAATATGCGACGCATCGTCGCTTTTGTGGCAGGCAATAAAGTGTGACATCTTAGAAAATCTGTCCACTACCAGAAATATAGACTCATGGCCTCTTTTAGTACGCGGCAAACCCAACACAAAATCCATACTTATATCTTCCCATGGTGTAGTAGGTGCCGGTAAAGGAGTATACAAACCGTGAGGCTTCAGTTTGGACTTGGACTTGTTGCAAGTAATGCATCTCTTCACATACCTGTCCACATCCCGCCTCATCTTTGGCCAATAAAAGTGATCAACGAGCATGAGTAGCGTCTTCTCACACCCAAAGTGACCCATCAAACCTCCAGCATGAGATTCCTGCAATAAGAGCAAACACACAGACGATTCTAGAACACATAGTTTGTTAGATCTAAACAAGAACCCATCATGTATGTGATATTTTTCCCATGCTTTACCAATAACACACAAGCGGTATGGTTCAGCAAAATCATGATCAGTTGCATATAAATCACATAGTACCTCTAATCCAGGAATTTTAACATCAAGATGAGTTAATAGCATAGTTTTCCTAGATAAAGCATCAGCAACAATATTATCTTTTCCTTTCTTATGTTTAATAATGTACGGAAAAGAATCAATGAACTCAATCCACTTAGCAAGACGCCTATGCAAAGTAGATTGGGCTTTAAGATATTTCAAAGCTTCATGATTAGAATGTATGATAAATTCTTTTCGCCACAAATAATGTTGCCAAACCTCAAGAACTCTAATTAATGCATACAATTCTTTATCAGAGATAGGATAATTCAACTTAGCACCAGAAAGTTTCTCAGAAAAATATGCAATTGGGCGACCCTCTTGCATCAATACACCACCAATTCCAATACCACTAGCATCACATTCAATCTCAAATTGCTTATTGAAATTAGGAAGTGCAAGCAACGGTGCAGAAGTTAACAATCTTTTCAGTTCATCAAAAGCATGATCTTGGGCAACGCCCCACTCAAATGCAACACCCTTTTTAGTCAATTCATTCAAAGGTGCAGCAATAGTACTAAAATTGGGCACAAAACGGCGATAAAACCCAGCTAGACCATGAAAACTTCTTACTTGACTCACATTCATGGGAGTAGGCCAATTTTGAATAGCTTCAATTTTAAACACATCTACTTCTACTCCATGCTTAGAGACAACATAACCCAGAAATATGACCTTATCTTTGCAAAATGTGCACTTCTCAAGATTACCATAGAGTTTACTATCACGCAACACTTGCAAAACATGTCGAATATGTATAGTATGATCAGATTCATTGCAGCTGTAGATTAATATGTCATCAAAATACACAACCACAAACTTGCCAATAAAATCAAGCAAAACATGGTTCATCAGTCTCATGAAAGTGCTCGGTGCATTAGTTAAACCAAAAGGCATTACTAACCACTCATATAAAACAAATTTTGTTTTAAAGGCTGTTTTCCACTCATCCCCTTCTTTCATCCTAATTTGATGATAACCACTACGCAAATCAATTTTAGTGAAAACAGCAGCACCACTCAATTCATCTAGCATATCCTCTAAACGGGGAATAGGATGACGATATCGAATAGTAATGTTGTTTATCGCTCTACAATCTACACACATACGCCATGTACCATCTTTCTTAGGAACAAGAATAACAGGAACAGCACAAGGACTAAGGCTTATGCGGATATAACCTTTGTCGAGTAGCGCTTGTACTTGCTTCTGTATCTCCTTCGTCTCTTCGGGATTCGTTCGATATGGCGCCCTATTGGGCAGCGAGGCGCCGGGGATCAAGTCTATTTGATGCTCAATACCACGCAATGGTGGTAGTCCCGCGGGTACCACTTCCGGAAACACGTCATGGAATACATGCAAAACATTAGAAACACCAAGAGGAAGAGGGGTCATGTCGTTAGAAACCAAAACCGTACCCTTGTACATGAGCACAATAGGCATGGCGGTAGGATCCTCACAAAATTCTCTCATGTCTTGTTTGGTGGCTAATGAGACTAAGGAATTCACTCTCTCACTTTTCGTTATATCACTCACGGCATTACAATTCTCTCGCCTATCTAGAGATGCATCCTCCAAGTTTACTTCAATCTTCTGACGAGACTCATTGACAATTTGATGTGGTTACATAGGCTGTAAGTTAATCTTCTTGCCCTTGAACTCCAAGTGATATGTATTGGCGCGGCCATTGTGTTGTACAGAACGGTCATAGAGCCATGGCCGGCCCAACATCAAGTGACACACCGTCATAGGAACCACATCAAAATCAATGGAATCCTTATACGGTCCAATTGAAAAATCAACACGCACCATGTGGCTCACCTTCATCTCACCATTATTGCTCAACCACTGAATATAATATGGATGCGGGTGCGGTAGATACTTCAGTTTCAGCTTGGCACATAACTCTTTGCTTGCTAAATTGCGACAACTCCCGCCATCAATAATGACCTTGCAAGCTTTATCAGGACCAACTAGTGCCTTTGTTTGGAACAAATTACAGCGATGTAGATGCACTTGACTACACATTAAGAACACGCTGTGAGACAACAATAGTTTGAGCTTCAGAAGGAAAAGCATCATAACCATCACTATCATAATCATCCTCATCTGGAGCATTGGGATCAACATCATCTCCAGTTTCATACTCATTGTCCTCATTAATGATCATAACTTTGCGGTTAGGAAAATCACGCTTGAAGTGACCCTTGCCACCACATGTATGACAAGCCATATCGCTGTTGCGCGCTGTCGACATATTAGAACTAGTTCCACTTGCTGCAGGAACAGGCTTATTTGTGTTGGACACATTGGAAACCGACTTGCTAGACGAAGTAGAAACATCCGCAGGGCGCGTTGACGGCGCCGTAGAGGGGAGCGTCCTAGGCGTGTAACGCCCAGCTCCTGTCGCACGACCCCTCATTTGCACTTCTTCAGCCAACTGTGACTCAGCTTCTCTTGCATGATGTAGTAGCTCATTCATAGTAGTGTAGGTGTGATGACGCACAATGCCCTTGATGTTAAACTTGAGACCATTCAGAAAACGCTGTAGTGTCATCTCAAGAGACTCACGGACACAGACACGCTGCATAAGCATCTCCATCTCCATGTAGTAAGCATCAACCGTCATAACACCTTGCTTCAATTGGGTCAACTTGTCAAACACGGAGCGCAAATAATTGGTAGGAACAAAACGAGCTCTCATTGCCGCCTTCATAGCACGCCATGTAATGATAGGCAGCTCACCATCTTCTTCTCGAGAACGAACAAGTCCATCCCACCAACGCAATGCATAGCCATCAAATTCAGAGGAAGCAAGCTTGATCTTCCTATCTTCAGTATAGTCAGGATGTAAACGCCATAATCTCTCAATCTTCAGCTCCCATGTGAGATATTCTTCAACATCAGTACCTCCTTCAAATATGGGAATTGAGAACTTGGGCTTACCCAAACCATCTTCTTGTTGTTGTGGATTACGTTGGGCTCCGACGGGGACAAAATCACGACCACGGAACGCGTCACTAACGCCACGTCCAAGACCACGACCAACACCACGCCCTTGAGCATTAGCAGCTTCTGCATTGTCACCTTGCACACTGCCATCGTCATCATGCGGTGGTTGTTGTGGTTGTACCATTGTACGTATCTCAGCAACGGCGTTAGTCAAAGTTTGTATAGATGCTTGAAGAGTCTTCATTGTTGTCTGAACGGTGTGAACCGCTGTAGTCGCCTCATCGACCTTCAAATGTACACTCTGAATATCTTTGTCCAACACTTCACTAGCAACACGTACTTCACGTTGCATATGATCACGAAGTGCCTCAAATTCCTGCCAAATAACTGTGGCCGCGGGATCCTTTTTCTGCAACACATCAACATCCTCAGTAGACAAGATTAGTAGATTAGTTCACTAAACAAAAATCTTTTGGTGGTACTCTCACAACTCACTCAAAACTGATAAGAAAGGTAAATCTTACCGCTCCAAAGTGAATTAGTATTGCTTACCAACTTGGATTGACGGACTAGTGCACGGATATAGCGAAGCGAATATCAAGGGTATAAGAACAAATCACACGACAAAGCAGGATATATGTGGGGCTGTAGGTGGGCTACCTATTTGCACCAATACAAGCTCTAGCGCTGACCGTAGAAAACCAATGATACTCACACAAGGCGATATAATGGGGCAATGCAACTACATGTAGGAAAGGTTGCAATGCACTAGAGAGACGCTAGCAAAGCTCAATGAGACAGGCACAAGATTGCTCAACTACGGGTGCAGTAAAGTAAACTTAGGCCTTCACTTGATTCGACTAGCACAACAATTTTTTTTTTACGATTACTGTAGCACGGGTACTGTAGCTACAGTAAACAAAAAAAATTGACGAATTTACTCCTTCTAACACGGCCAACAGAAATTGCAAAGCACCGATAACCTAATGAGCAGCCTGTCGAGCGGAAAATCTAGTCTCTTCTGGGGAAGTTCCTAGTCACTTATATCGAAAGGCTGTGTCTATGGTTGAGAACAAACACACTGTATGCTATGTGGACTCAGAGAAACAAAAAATGAAAACTAGATGATAGCGGAGACACAAACCCTAACAACTAGATGGAAGACAAAGATACACAAAAACAACTACGAAAAGCAACTAAAACTCGAAATATGTGCAATCTAAGGCTATGGAAAACCCTAACCCTAACTTTTTATGGCTTTTTCTGGATAGGAAAACACTCACAACTCAACTATGGGGTGGATTGTGGATGGCTTACCGAGGAAAACTGGAAATCTGATACCAAGATGATAAGGGGTTGCCCGATCTTCTCAGTAAGCGACGGGTGGTGATGAACACTCGATGGTAGCAGCGGATGGAATCGATGATGATGAGGAGGATAACTTGTATGACGTCGACGAAGTCTCTCGATTGATTCCTGTCGCCAACGCAACAGCTCTCAACCCTGCAAGATATTCGCAACTCCACACACTTGCGCACGTAGCCACCGACCACGAAGCTGTAGATTGCAATCTTCTAATCCCCAATGAAACAGCAGATCACACAAACTTTCAGTAGCATAAAACTCCAGATCGCAACGAATTAGAGAGTTGGGGAACAATAGTTTTGCTTAGCAAACAACAATGAACTAGGGTTTATCTTAAACGTGGTCTCCAGCAGCTAGGGGACGTCCAGGGCACTTATATAGGTGTCCGGGACGACTTCTGGTTGAAAAGATACAAGAATAACCGACCCAGAATAGATCTGGTCGAGACAGACTCGGACACGGCCAGCATGGCGGCCGGTTGACCGGGCCTGGGACCGGGCTGGCCGATTCAAACCGGGCCAGGGACCGGGTGGCAACCGGGCTCTGGAACTGTGGCGCAGTAACCCGCCCGGTTGATGTCAGTGTGGCGTCCGGTCGGCGCCGGGGTGGATCCGGCTGGCCGCCCCGTTGGACCGGGCCAGGGACCAGGCGCGCCGGCGTGGCGGTCGGTCTGACCGGATGCTGGGCCGGCCTGGACTTCTTCTTCTCCTTTCGCGCATGCCTCCCGCTCCTCCCTCGCGCGTCCATGAGATATCTTCATGTCCAGCTCCATGTCCAGCTTCACGTCCTTCTTTACGTCCAGCTGCTCCTCTCCTCCTCGTGCGATGCTTGTCTCCTCTTCATACCTGATGATACATAAATAACAAGACTTAGGCAGTATAAAGTTCTCATCAATCAAGGTATCGTTTAGGAACAAGTAAACCTGTTGCTTAAGTAGCTTCGCACGAGCCCTTGTAATTGGTCCAATCCGAACTTCATTGGACTTGAGCTTTACAGCAACTTCACCTTCATTTGGTAATGACAGAGGTAGTGGTGTAGTAGGGATGTCCTCATCAGTGGCTCAACCAACTCACCCTGAAATTCCCAGTCACCGTCATAGATGATGTCATCCTGCTCATCCTCAACGATTATATTGTGCATAATGACACATGTTGTCATGACCTCCAACATCCTCTTGGTGCTCCATGTTATGGCAAGGTGCCGAACAATTCCCCAACATGATTGTAGCACACGCAGACAACTTTGGCTACTGCCTGGGGTGGCGGCAGAGAAGGCGGGCAAGGGTTTGAGCAGAGGAGAAGTTGAATTCGTCTCACTAGGAGGAGGTACTGGGTAGGCAAAGGGAGGACGCGCTCGCTGTCCAGCCCGACTCAACGCATCGCCGGCCTAAATTTAAAGCCGGATGCGTCAATCCGTTCGAGTCGATCCATTTGTGTCGTCCGCTAGAGCGTGTGGCTAACGAAAGGGTCACCAGTGGGCCCACTTCTTCTTTGAGGCGCGTCATCTTCACCTCTAACTCATGGCCACCCATAGCCGCGGCTGATCTCGATTTGACATCACGATTTCGGTTTGTGCATCTCACCGCAAGTCCAAAATGTGAAGAATAATAATCCAGGGCATGACATCGAACATGAGCAACTCTGCAGACTAGCAAGGTGTTTAATTTAGCAAATGGTAAAAAGGCAAAATGCTATACGCGATAAAAACAGGTCGTTACCTCGATCTTGCAATTTCCAACTGATTTACGGGTATCATCATCCTGAAGATACACACGGATATATATCTTGATTGTTAAGCATCGACAGTTGCAATGAAAACAATCATTGCTGATACAAAATTCGGTCAAGGCGTGTCATCGCCAATCAGGGAGACCCATGACTCATACGCTAGTCGAGTACTCACTCTCAGTCTCATCCATCCCTGCCTGTTGCCTGAATCAGACACTCACCAAACATATCAGTGTGCCTGCAGTTAGTTTCAAAATCCGGGCCCACTGTCGGCGAGAACCGTACATGTGCTGCCGCATGGTCTCCCAGTCAGCACCAGCCCTACATATATAGCTACACGCATCAGCATGATATAGAGCTGCTGAATTCCATGGACCGAAGCAACCAATCCAACAATCCAAGCGATCCAGTTCAGTACCAGTTGGGTGATGCGATGCAGGCGGATGGCCACGAATGGGAATTGTGGTGCAGGATTTCAGCCTGGGGAAGTGGAGACGTAGAAGGAGAAATGATGAATCATCTCCGTGTTTTGGGGCAGCGATGTTGAGGGAAGGAAGGAAGGAAACCTATCCACGTTCAGTTTGATTTGGCTTACAAAGTTACAATTGCATAGATTTCCATAAATACTTCTCAGATTGGCAAGTGAAAAGGGTCGTTCAAGCCTTCAAGTGAAAGGATGCAGGTTCTGCGGTTCATCTACGGTGGCTGTCAGTAACTTCCGGGTTTCAAACTCTATATTTGGCGTACGCTTTTTATTTGTCTGAAACGAATGTCCTGCCGTCCATTCCAAGTTAAAGAAAGTGAGAGGGTCCATATTCCATTTCTTCCATCTCCTAGAGTGTCAGTTAGAGGGCAGAGCAGGCCATGGTTCTGAAAGCCACCAGAATTTCACCCTCAAGTGGTGAATACATCATGGAAGATGGAGAAAGAAAGAAAGAAAATCACCAAGACAAAGAAGAATCTACTTGTTGTCTCACGATGCATGGGCCAGGTGATATACTCCTTTTATTATCTAGTACGGAATAATAAAATTGTTCACCAGTATGGTGACATACTTTGTACTGTGGAGGAGTATAGTTGCAACTTTGGAACATTTAGCAGTTGACAGTAACAGTTGAAGCAGAGAAGCTTGGATGAAGAAAATAAATAGAGCCTTGCAAGATACGTTTGAGATGGTCGGCACACACCGTAGATGGATTAGTTAACCCTGTCTATTTCATCCCGATGTTTCCATCGGAGTCCCTGGGATCGCTTTCATCTCCCTGCTTTTGGTTTAACCTTTGCATTGCAGCTGATCTATCTACTCATCTAATCCAGCTATTTCTGCTTTTGGTCTTTTTCTCTTCGTACTTCCGTTCTCATCTCATCCATGGGAGTCAAGAATGTCGCCAACGGTAGATCCGTAGAAGGAAACAATTTTCGCGAAGTTGTTGCCAGCGTTTTATCATATCCTTATCTTCTACGTTGGGCCAAACGGCAAGTAATTCTTCTACTAGCATTCTATTCTACTCCGTAGCACGTTAGTTCAGTCTCCCAAAACTAACTCTTTCTAAAGATGACATTTGAATATGGGTGTATTCTTATTTTCCATACTTTGACTACATACATGTTCAGTTATTAGGTAGCTGAGAAGCAAATGTGCAGATTTCTCTCGAATTTAAGTAGTTTCATGATAGAGTTGTAAAAAGAAAAGTAGTTTCATGATAATATACCTGTTTGACCTTTTCAAAATCTCTAAAACATAACTTTAATTACCCGGGAATTTATAGCATTCTATGGTGTGACATCATGGACCAGGGCTCAATAGGATTGATATGATACTCATAACAACAAGTTGCAACTTCTTTTCCGGAAGCTCATTCGCAAATAACTTCGAGGTTAAGCATGCTTGGCCCAAAGCGATTTGAGGATGGGTGACCAACCGAAAAGTCGTTCCAGGATGTACTGGAAAGACACGTGTTGGTGTTGGTCTGTGGGGCTAATCTAGAGATCCTAGTAAGCTGTCAAGGAAAATAGGCCCGGCTGGACGGTGGTCGGGGTGTTACATTTGGTATCAGAACCGACCCTTTCATGCACGTGGCAGGGACCAAAGGGGTCGTGGTAACCAAGCAACGCCATGGAGGCATAATGCAATCATACATGTTTCTATAACAGATGATCCGGAACTAAAGGATACAGCTACAAGTCCTTGGGAAAATAAATGACATGGAAGTGTACAATACAAACCTTACAAATCCACTAGCAAAAAGAGGATTAGATTTTGATGGCAAGGATGCGGCTGCTGCTCCTGAAACAGGCAATTTTACTGGAACAAATGGCATGGAAGTCTTCGAAACTACTGATGGAAAATCTCTAACTGGTGATGTGGTTGGACAGAATGAGAAAGAGAGGAAAAAAGGGTCAAAGAAGGATGGAGCTGACTCCCCTTCACTCGGATCGGCGGGTTGGTTCGACGGGTCTGTCCGGTCGCAATGAGGATATTATGCTGGAACTGTCGCAGCTTGGGTAGTGCCGCGGCAGTTTGTTCTGAGGTGCTACAACCCCGAGGTAGTCTTTCTGTCGGAGACTCACCTCGATACTTACCCGGCAGAATGCATGAGAAGAAGAGTTAAGATGGATTCCAAAATAGTTCAAGCTAGTGATGGACAACAAGGAGGGATATTAATATTATGGAAAAAAGAGGTAAAGGTGTATCAAATATATGCTGAGCCTAAATATATAGATGCGCGTGTTGAGTAGGACAACAAATCCTGACGATTCACTGGTATGTATGGAGAATTTCGATGGTCAGATAAATATAAAACATGGGACAGACTAAGAACTATTCATCAGCAGAATACCCTACCATGAATTGTTCTGGGAGATCTAAATAAGATTCTATATGCCCATGAAAAGGAAGGCGGTAGGGCTAGACCACAACGTTATATGCAAGCGCTTCACAAAGCGCTTGATGAGTGTGAGTTGCATGATGTGGGCTATATTGGGGACGTGTTTACTTGGCGTAGAGGTGATATGCGCTCAAGACTAGATAGGGCAGTGGCAAACTCGGCTTGGAGCCAAGTTCATGAAAATGCAGCTATTATTCATCTTGAATTCAACCACTCGGATCACCGTCCTATTTTCCTTGACACGGATACTATGCTCCTGCCCAGATCCCAATTAATAGGCAAAAGAATTTTGAGGCAAAATGGTTCAGAGAAGAGAACTTCAGAGAGGTGGTAGAGGAGGAGTGGAACTCAGCTGCTGCTTCGTCGAATCCGATCGACGTGCTTGAACGTCTTAAATCCATGCATAATGGGCTTTATGCATGGGATCAGCGAGTGCTATGCCATCCCAAAAAAACGCTTGCGTGCGGCCCAACGAGACCTAGAACATGTTATGCGTGGCCCTATGTTTCAAGAGATTGAGAAAATGAAGAATGATTTGGCTATTTTAATTGAAAAGCTTTTGGAACAAGAGGAAATCGGCTGGAGTCAATGTTCTCGTGCAAATTGGCTACAGAATGGCGATAAGAATACTTCCTTTTTTTCATAATTTTGCTTCGGAAAGAAAGAGGAGAAATTTTATAAAGAAGCTCAAGGTAAACGGTAACTTCATTGAAGGTACGGATAATTTGAATCCGATTATTACTGACTATTTTACTAATCTCTTCACGTCTGAGAATAATGATATAGATCCGGAGTTTTTAAACATTATAACTCCTAAAGTGACTAATGACATGAATAGTCGGCTCATGGCGCCTTTTTCAGATGAAGATGTTAAAAAAGTTGTATCCATTATAGGTGATCTAAAAGCACCAAAACCAGATGGTTTACATGCACTTTTTCAAAAATTTCTGGCATTTGGTTGGCAATGATATAACTCAAGTTGTTCTTAAAGAAATAAATGAGAAAGATATTCCTACAGGTTGGAATGAAACAGTTGTTGTCCTTATTCCTAAAGTGGAGACGCTAGAGGAGGTGTCACAATTCAGACCTATTTCTTTGTGCAATGTGGTGTACAAAATTATTTCCAAGATACTTGCGGCTAGACTGAAGGTAATCCTTCTTGAGATCATATCTGCCACACAGAGTGCCTTTGTTCCTGGGAGATTAATTACCGATAATGTTTTGGTGGCATATGATGTTGGAGATATGCCCAAGAGGCAATAATAAAAGTGGTTATTATATATCTTTATGTTTATGATAAATGTTTATATACCATGCTATAATTGTATTAACCGAAACATTGATACATGTGTGATATGTAAACAACAAAGAGTCCCTAGTAAGCCTCTTAACTAGCTTGTTGATTAATAGATGATTAGTTTCATAATCATGAACATTGGATGTTATTAATAACAAGGTTATATCATTATATGAATGATGTAATGGACACACCCAATTAAGCGTAGCATAAGATCACGTCATTAAGTTATTTTCTATAAGCTTTCAATACATAGTTACCTAGTCCTTTCGACCATGAGATCATGTAAATCACTTATACCGGAAAGGTACTTTGATTACATCAAACGCCACTCGCGTAAATGGGTGGTTATAAAGGTGGGATTAAGTATCCGGAAAGTATGAGTTGAAGCATATGGATCAACAGTGGGATTTGTCCATCCCGATGACGGATAGATATACTCTGGGCCCTCTCGGTGAAATGTCATCTAAATGTCTTGCAAGCATATGAATAAGTTCATAAGAGACCACATACCACGGTACGAGTAAAGAGTACTTGTCAGGAGACGAGGTTGAACAAGGTATAGAGTGATACCGATGATCAAACCTCGGACAAGTAAAATATCGCGTGACAAAGGGAATTGGTATCGTATGTGAATGGTTCATTCGATCACTAAGTCATCGTTGAATGTGTGGGAGCCATTATGGATCTCCAGATCCCGCTATTGGTTATTGGTCGGAGAGAGTTCTTACCCATGTCCACATAGTTCACGAACCGTAGGGTGACACACTTAAGGTTTGATGTTGTAATAGTAGAACTTGAATATGGAATGGAGTTGGAAGTAATTGTTCGAAGTCTCGGATGGGATCCCGGACATCACGAGGAGTTCCGGAATGGTCCGGAGAATAAGATTCATATATAGGAAGTCATATTCCAAGTTTGGAAATGATCCGGTGCATTTATGGAATGTTCTAGAAGGTTCTAGAAAAGTCCGGAAGAAATCACTTTGGAAGGCGGAGTCCCGAAGGGACTCCACCACCATGGCCGGCCAACCCTAGGGGGTGGAGTCCCAGGTGGACTCCACCTAAGGTGGCCGGCCACCCCCTCCCAAGGAAAGGTGGGAGTCCCACCTCAAGTGGGAATCCCACCTTGGGTAGGTTTCATGTCATATGGAAGGTTTTGGTTTGGGGTCTTATTCGAAAACTTGTAGACCAACTCTGTGGTGTTCCACCTATATAATGAGGGACAAGGGGAGGGGGCCGGCCACCCCAACACCACAAGGTGGCCGCACCCCATAGTGGCCGGCGCCCCCTCTCCCAAACCCTAGCCGCCCCACCTCCTCCACCTCTCCCGCAACGCTTAGCGAAGCTCCTCCGGAGTTCTCCATCGCCACCGCCACCACGCCGTCGTGCTGCCGGATTCAAGGAGGAACTACTACTTCTGCTGCCCGCTGGAACGGGGAGAAGGACGTCGTCTTCATCAACACCGAACGTGTGACCGAGTACGGAGGTGCTGCCCAATCGTGGCACCGTGATCAAGATCTTCTACGCGCTTTTGCAAGCGGCAAGTGATCGTCTACCGCAGCAACAAGAGCCTCATCTTGTAGGCTTTGGAAATCTTCAAGGGTGAGTCTCGATCATCTCCTCGTTGCTCCCATCTTCTAGATTGCATCTTGGCTTGGTTTGCGTTCTCGCGGTAGGAAATTTTTTGTTTTCTATGCAACGTATCCCTACAATGGTATCAGAGCCGTGTCTATGCATAGATGGTTGCACGAGTAGAACACAATGGTTTTGTGGGCGTTGATTCTTATGTTGTCTTTAGTTTGAGTACTTTGCATCTTTGTGGCATAGTGGGATGAAGCGGCTCGGGCTTTGCTCCACGCTCGACATGCAACTTGTATTGCATAAGTGGCTTTGCGAGTGTCTGTCTCTCCTACTATAGTGAAGATTCAATTTACTCTTCTATTGACAACACTAGTATCACCGTTGTGGTTCATGTTCGTAGGTAGATTAGATCTTACTCGAAAACCCTAAACCACGTAAAATATGCAAACCAAATTAGAGACGTCTAACTTGTTTTTGCAGTGGTTTGGTGATGTGATATGGCCATAATGTGATGATGAATATGTATGAGATGATCATTATTGTATTGTGGCAACCGGCAGGAGCCTTATGGTTGTTTTTAAATTTCATGTTGAGTAGTATTTCAAAGAAGTTGTAATAGTTGCTACATGGGAGAACAATCATGAAGACGGCGCCATTGACCTTGACGCTACGCCGACGATGATGGAGATCATGCCCGTTGATGATGGAGATCATGTCCGTGCTTTGGAGATGAAGATCAAAGGCGCAAAGACAAAAGGGCCATACCATATCACATATGAAATGCATGTGATGTTAATCCTTTATGCATCTTATTTTGCTTAGATCTCGACGGTAGCATTATAAGATGATCCCTCTCACTAAAATATCAAGATAATAAAGTGTTCATCCTTAGTATCACCGTTGCCAAGACTTGTTGTTTCGAAGCATCTCGTGATGATCGGGTGTGATAGAATCAACAAGTGCATACAACGGGTGCAAGCCGCTTTGCACATGCGGATACTAAGGTGGCCTTGACGAGCCTAGCATGTACAGACATGGTCTCGGAACACGTGATACCGAAAGGTAGAGCATGAATCATATGATTGATATGATGAACACTTGAGTGTTCGCCATTGAAATTACATCTTGTCTCGTGATGATCAGACTTGATGTAGTGGATTTGGTTCGTGTGATCACTAAGACAATGCGAGGGATATTGTTTTGAGTGGGAGTTCACCTAGATTTTTAATTTTGTTGAATTAAAATTTGAACTCAATTTGTCATAAACATTAGTCTAAACTATTGCAAATATATGTTGTAGATATGGCGTCCTCAATCAATTTTAACCAGTTCCTAGAGAAAGAAAAGGTTAAGAGCAACGGTAGCAACTTCACCGATCGGTTCCGTCATGTGAGGATCTTCCTCGCTGGCGGAAATCTGCAATATGTGCTTGATGCACCGCTAGGTGACCCTCCTGCAGAAATTGAAACCGATGAAGTAAAGAATGTTTACGAGACTCGGAAAACTCGGTATTCTCAAGTTCAGTGTGCCATCCTATGCAGTCCGGAAGCCGATCTTCAAAAACGTTTTGAGCACCACGATCCTCATGAGTTGGTCAAAGAGCTGAAAGCTATCTTTGAAACTCATGCGGCCGTGGAATGCTATGAAGCATCGAAACACTTCTTCGAGCTCGCATGATGGAAGAAGGCAGCTCCGTTAGTGAGCACATGCTCGCCATGACCGGGCATGCGAAGAAACTCAGTGATCTGGGAATAGTGATTCCTAACAGACTGGGGATTAATCGTGTCCTTCAATCACTGCCACCTAGTTACAAGAACTTTGTGATGAACTACAATATGCAGAATGATACGTCTCCGGCGTATCGATAATTTCTTATGTTCCATGCCACATTATTGATGATATCTACATGTTTTATGCACACTTTATGTCATATTCATGCATTTTCTGGAACTAACCTATTAACAAGATGCCGAAGAGCCGATTCTGTCGTTTTCGCTGTTTTTGGTTTCGTAAATCCTAGTAACGAAATATTCTCGGAATTGGACGAAATCAACGCCCGGGGTCCTATTTTGCCACGAAGCTTCCGGAAGACCGAAGAGGAGTCGAAGTGGGGCCACGATGCGCCGCCACACTAGGGCGGCGCGGCCCGTGCCCCGGCCGCGCCGACTCGTGGTGTGGGGCCCTCGTGTGGCCCCCCGCGTTGCCCTTCCGCCTACTTAAAGCCTCCGTCGCGAAACCCCCGGGACCGAGAGCCACGATACGGAAAACCTTACCGAGACGCCGCCGCCGCCAATCCCATCTCGGGGATTCTCGGAGATCTCCTCCGGCACCTCGCCGGAGAGGGGATTCATCTCCCGGAGGACTCTTCACCGCCATGGTCGCCTCCGGAGTGATGAGTGAGTAGTTCACCCCCGGACTATGGGTCCATAGCAGTAGCTAGATGGTTGTCTTCTCCTCATTGTACTTCATTGTTGGATCTTGTGAGCTGCCTAACATGATCAAGATCATCTATCTGTAATGCTATATGTTGTGTTTGTCGGGATCCGATGGATAGAGAATACTATGTTATGTTAATTATCAAGTTATTACCTATGTGTTGTTTATGATCTTGCATGCTCTCCGTTATTAGTAGAGGCTCGGCCAAGTTTTTGCTCTTAACTCCAAGAGGGAGTATTTATGCTCGATAGTGGGTTCATGCCTCCATTGATATCTCGGGACGATGTGACGAAAAGTTCTAAGGTTGTGGATGTGTTGTTGCCACTAGGGATAAAACATTGATGCTATGTCTAAGGATGTAGTTGTTGATTACATTACGCACCATACTTAATGCAATTGTCCGTTGTTTTGCAACTTAATACCGGAAGGGGTTCGGATGATAACCTCGAAGGTGGACTTTTTAGGCATAGATGCATGCTCGGATGGCGGTCTATGTACTTTGTCGTAATGCCCAATTAAATCTCACTATATTTATCATGACATGTATGTGCATTGTTATGCCCTCTCTATTTGTCAATTTCCCGACCGTAATTTGTTCACCCAACATGCTTTTATCTTATGGGAGAGACACCTCTAGTGAGCTGTGGACCCCGGTCCTATTCTTTACATCGCATACAATCTATCGCAATACTTGTTTTATTGTTTTCTTGCAAACAATCATCTTCCACACAATACGGTTAATCCTTTGTTACGAGCAAGCCGGTGAGATGGACAACCTCACTCGTTTCGTTGGGAGCAAAGTACTTTGGTTGTGTTGTGCAGGTTCCACGTTGGCGCCGGAATCTCCGGTGTTGCGCCGCACTACATCCCGCCGCCATCAACCTTCAACGTGCTTCTTGACTCCTACTGGTTCGATTAAACCTTGGTTTCTAACTGAGGGAAACTTGCCGCTGTGCGCATCACACCTTCCTCTTGGGGTTCCCAACGGACGTGTCAGCTACACGCATCACAGAACATGAACAAAGAGTTACTTGAACTCTTGGCCATGCTGAAATCTGCTGAGATTGAGATCAAGAAAGAGCACCAAGTGTTGATGGTCAACAAGACCACCAGTTTGAAGAAACAGGGCAAGTCTAAGGGAAAATTCAAGAAGGGTGGCCAGAAAGCTGCCACGCCTCCTGTGAAACCTAAGACTGGCCCTAAGCCTGATGCTGAGTGCTATTATCGCAAGGAGAAGGGACACCGGAAGCGTAATTGCTCCAAGTATTTGGCGGATCCGAAGAGCGGCCTTTTCAAGAAGAAGAAAGAAGGTTTATCCGATATACATGTTATAGATGTTTATCTTACCGGTTCTCGTACTAGTATCCGGGTATTTGATACCGGTTCGGTTGCTCATATTTGTAACTCGAAACAGGAACTAAAGAATAAACGAATACTACTAAAGGATGAAGTGACGATGCGCGTTGGAAATGGATCCAAAGTCGATGTGATCGCCGTCGGCACACTTCCTCTACATCTACCTTCGGGATTAGTTTTAAGCCTCAATAATTGTTATTTTGTACCCGCGTTGAGCATGAACATTATATCTGGATCTTGTTTAATGCAAGACGGTTACTCATTCAAGTCTGAGAATAATGGTTGTTCTATTTTTATGAATAATATCTTTTATGGTCGAGCACCAGAAAAGAATGGCTTATTTCTGTTAGATCTCGATAGTAGTGATACACATATACATAACATTGATGCTAAGCGAATTAAATTGAATGATAATTCTACTTATATGTGGCACTCGTCGTCTTGGTCATATTGGAGTAAAACGCATGAAGAAACTCCATACCGATGGATTACTTGAATCACTTGACTTTGAGTCACTTGATAGATGCGAAGCATGTCTAATGGGAAAAATGACTAAGACTCCATTCTCTGGTATTATGGAGCAAGCTACTGACTTATTGGAAATCATACATACCGATGTGTGCGGACCAATGAGTATAGCATCGCGCGGTGGTTATCGTTATGTTCTAACCTTCACAGATGATCTGAGTAGATATGGGTATATCTATTTCATGAAACATAAATCCGAAACTTTCGAGAAGTTTAAGGAATTCCAAAGTGAAGTAGAAAATCAACGTAACAAGAAGATTAAATTTCTATGATCTGATCGCGGAGGTGAATATCCGAGTTATGAGTTTGGCATGCATTTAAAGAAATGCGGAATACTTTCACAATTGACACCGCCGGGAACACCTCAACGAAACGGTGTGTCCGAACATCGTAATCGAACTCTCTTAGATATGGTTCGTTCTATGATGTCTCTTACTGATTTACCTTTATCATTTTGGAGTTATGCATTAGAGACAACCGCATTCACTTTAAATAGAGCACCATCAAAATCCGTTAAAACGACACCGTATGAATTATGGTTTAATAAGAAACCAAAGCTGTCGTTCCTAAAAGTTTGGGGTTGCGAAGCCTATGTAAAAAAGTTACAACCAGACAAGCTAGAACCCAAAGCGGAGAAATGCGTCTTCATAGGATACCCTAAGGAAACTATAGGGTACACTTTCTATCACAAATCCGAAGGCAAAATCTTTGTTGCTAAGAACGGAACCTTTCTTGAGAAAGAATTTCTCACTAAAGAAGTGACAGGAAGAAAAGTAGAACTCGATGAGATTGATGAATCTTCACTTGTTGATCAGAGTAGCGCAGTACCGGAAGTTGTTCCTGTGCAGCCTACACCGGCAACAGAGGAAACTAATGATAATGATCATGAAACTTCAAATGAGATAGCTACTGAACCTCGCAGATCAACAAGGGAACGTGCCACTCCTGATTGGTATGATCCTTGTCTAAATGTCATGATTATGGACAACAATGATGAAGACCCCGCGACGTATGAAGAAGCGATGATGAGCCCAGATTCCAACAAATGGCAAGAAGCCATGAAATCCGAAATGGGATCCATGTATGATAACAAAGTGTGGACTTTGGTAGACTTACCTGATAGCCGCAAGGCTGTCGAGAATAAATGGATCTTCAAGAGAAAAACACATGCTGATGGTAATATTACTGTCTATAAAGCTCGACTTGTCGCAAAGGGTTTCCGACAAATTCAAGGTGTTGACTACGATGAGACTTTCTCACCTGTAGCGAAGCTAAAATCTGTGAGGATTTTGTTAGCAATAGCTGCATTTTTCGATTATGAGATTTGGCATATGGATGTCAAAACGGTGTTCCTTAATGGAGACATTGAGGAAGAGTTGTATATGGTACAACCCAAAGGTTTTGTCGATCCTAAAAATGTCGACAAAGTATGCAAACTTCAGCGTTCAAATTATGGACTCGAAGCAAGCATCGAGAAGTTGGAACCGACGCTTTGATAAGGTGATCAAAGACTTCGGGTTTATACAAGTGTCATGGAGAGGCATGTATTTACAAGAAAGTGAGTGGGAGCTCAGTAGCATTCCCGATATTATATGTAGATGACATATTATTGATTGGGAATGATATAGAACTATTAAGCAAAGGTAAAAGGTTATTTGAATAATAGTTTTTCAATGCAAGACCTTGGTGAAGCATCGTATATATTAGGCATCAAGATTTATAGAGATAGATCAAGACGCCTAATAGGGCTATCACAAAGTACATACCTGGACAAGATTCTAAAGAAGTTTAGAATGGACGAAAGTAAGAAAGGATTCTTACCTATGTTACTGTGCAAGGTCTTGAGTAAGACTCAAGGACCGGCTACGACAGAAGAAAGAGAAAGGATGAGTCATATCCCCTATGCCTCGGCAAGTAGGCTCTATCATGTATGCCATGCTATGTACTAGACCGGATATAGCACATGCTGTTAGTTTAACTAGCAGATATCAAAGTGATCCAGGAATGGAACACTGGACAGCGGTCAAGAATATCCTAAAGTACTTGAAAAGAACTAAGGATATGTTTCTTTGTTATGGAGGTGACCAAGAGCTCATTGTAACAAGTTACACCGATGCAAGTTGGAACACTGATCCCGATGACTCTAAGTCACGATCCGGGTACGTGTTTATATTGAATGGTGCTGCAAGTAGCCGGGCAAGCTCGAAGCAGTGCATGGTGGCGAAGTCTTCAACATAATCGGAGTACATAGCGGCTTCAGAGGCTTCATCAGAAGCGGTATGGATGAAGAGGTTCATTGTAGAGCTCGTTGTGGTTCCTAGTGCATTGGACCCACTAGTCATCTATTGTGACAACATGGGTGCCATCGCCAATGCACAAGAACCAAGGTCACACAAGAGGCTGAAACATATCAAGCTGTGTTATCATTCGATTCGCGAGTACATCAAAGATGGAGAAGTAAAGATTTGCAAAGTACACACCGATCCGAATGTAGCGTATCCGTTGACTAAAGCTCTCCCTAGGGCAAAGCATGACCAACACCAGAATGCCATGGGTGTTAGGTACCTTACAATGTAATCTAGATTATTGACTCTAGTGCAAGTGGGAGATCGTTGGAGATATGCCCAAGAGGCAATAATAAAAGTGGTTATTATATATCTTTATGTTTACGGTAAATGTTTATATACCATGCTATAATTGTATTAACCGAAACATTGATACATGTGTGATATGTAAACAACAAAGAGTCCCTAGTAAGCCTCTTAACTAGCTTGTTGATTAATAGATGATTAGTTTCATAATCATGAACATTGGATGTTATTAATAACAAGGTTATATCATTATATGAATGATGTAATGGACACACCCAATTAAGCGTAGCATAAGATCACGTTATTAAGTTATTTGCTATAAGCTTTCAATACATAGTTACCTAGTCCTTTCGACCATGAGATCATGTAAATCACTTATACCGGAAAGGTACTTTGATTACATCAAACGCCACTGCATAAATGAGTGGTTATAAAGGTGGGATTAAGTATCCGGAAAGTATGAGTTGAGGCATATGGATCAACAAAGGGATTTGTCCATCCCGATGACGGATAGATATACTCCGGGCCCTCTCGGTGGAATGTCGTCTAAATGTCTTGCAAGCATATGAATAAGTTCATAAGAGACCACATACCACGGTACGTAGTAAAGAGTACTTGTCGGAGACGAGGTTGAACAAGGTATAGAGTGATACCGATGATCAAACCTCGGACAAGTAAAATATCGCGTGACAAAGGGAATTTGTATCGTATGTGAATGGTTCATTCGATCACTAAGTCATCGTTGAATGTGTGGGAGCCATTATGGATCTCCAGATCCCGCTATTGGTTATTGGTCGGAGAGAGTTCTCACCCATGTCCACATAGTTCACGAACCGTAGGGTGACACACTTAAAGTTTGATGTTGTAATAGTAGAACTTGAATATGGAATGGAGTTCGAAGTAATTGTTCGAAGTCTCGGATGGGATCCCGGACATCACGAGGAGTTCCGGAATGGTCCGGAGAATAAGATTCATATATAGGAAGTCATATTCCAAGTTTGGAAATGATCCGGTGCATTTATGGAAGGTTCTAGAAGGTTCTAGAAATGTCCGAAAGAAATCACTTTGGAAGGCGGAGTCCCGAAGGGACTCCACCACCATGGCCGGCCAACCCTAGGGGGTGGAGTCCCAGGTGGACTCCACCTAAGGTGGCCGGCCACCCCCTCCCAAGGAAAGTTGGGAGTCCCACCTCGAGTGGGAATCCCACCTTGGGTAGGTTTCATGTCATATGGAAGGTTTTGGTTTGGGGTCTTATTCGAAGACTTGTAGACCAACTCTTGGGTGTTCCACCTATATAATGAGGGACAAGGGGAGGGGGCCGGCCACCCCAACACCACCCCATAGTGGCCGGCGCCCCCCTCTCCCAAACCCTAGCCGCCCCACCTCCTCCACCTCTCCCGCAACGCTTAGCGAAGCTCCGCCGGAGTTCTCCATCGCCACCGCCACCACGCCGTCGTGCTGCCGGATTCAAGGAGGAACTACTACTTCCGCTGCCCGCTGGAACGGGGAGAAGGACGTCGTCTTCATCAACACCGAACGTGTGACCGAGTACGGAGGTGCTGCCCGATCGTGGCACCGTGATCAAGATCTTCTACGCGCTTTTGCAAGCGGCAAGTGATCTTCTACCGCAGCAACAAGAGCCTCATCTTGTAGGCTTTGGAAATCTTCAAGGGTGAGTCTCGATCATCTCCTCGTTGCTCCCATCTTCTAGATTACATCTTGGCTTGGTTTGCGTTCTCGCGGTAGGAAATTTTTTGTTTTCTATGCAACGTATCCCTACATATGAATGTGTGCACAAAATTAAAAACAAAAGGAAAGGGGAAATCTGGTCGGCATGCTGTGAAGTTGGATATGCATAAGGCTGATGACAGAGTGAATGGGAATTTCTTAGAAAAATGATGATTAGATTGGTTTTCACATGGACTGGGTTGAGCTTATTATGGCATGTGCTACCTCGGTGACATATTCAAAGATACAATTCCCAGTTGACTGAGAGTTTTATACCCACCAGAGGTATTCAACAGGGGATCCGATATCACCCTATTTGTTTCTTTTATGTGCAAAAGGTTTATCAAGCTTACTGTTGCATGCGGAGGAGATTCATGGCATTGAAGGAATCAAGGTGTGTAGAAATGCACCATCGGTATCACACTTACTTTTGCTGATGATTCTTTGATTCTCCTGAAAGCATATGTGAATAATGCAACCTAATTGCAACAAATTCTTGACACCTATTGTGCAAATTCGGGACAATTGGTGAGTGTGGCAAAATCAAGCATTTTTTCAGTCCTAATACCCATGTGGATGTGAGGGTGCAAATTTGTACTACCCTGAATATTAATACGGAAGCACTATGTGATAAATATTTGGGGCTGCCAGCACTTGTTGGATCTGACAGAAGTGACTGTTTTCTGCTCCTTGTTGAAAGAATTATGCAACGTCTAAAAGGTTGGAAGGAAACATTTCTCTCTATGGGTGGTAAGGAGATTCTTCTCAAGGCTGTTGCTCAAGATATACCTATTTATGCAATGGGGGTCTTTTTTTGCCAAAGAATATTTGCAAGAAAATCATTGATGTTATTGCACAATATTGGTGGGGAGATGATGATCGAGGAATGAAGATGCACTGGTATGCATGGTGGAAACTCTATTTTCCGAAAAGAGAGGGTGGCATGGGTTTTCGTGACCTCCACTCTTTTTTTTGAGGGTAAAACAGTGGGAATGCGCACTGCAATTTTTATTAATAAAATAAAGAGTTAAAAAAATACAAAGATTTACAAAAGAGAGTGAGAAACTCTCAAAAATAAACTAAAGCTACGTTTGAAACCAATTCTTGAAAGCCAATATATGCTTTTTCTTCATTCTGTGTTCTAAAAGTTTTAGCTCCTGTATATATACTGCTTTCCAACTATTGAAGACAGCATTCTGATCCTTGAAAACCTTGTTATTTCTGATAATCCAAATTCCCCAAGCTGCTAGGATGACAATTTCCATAGCAAAAGGTTGGTGTATTTTTGTTATCATTTCTTCAAACGCCTCTAAAATCGATAATCTTCTATCTCTCTGGGGACATACAAAATTCCAACACTGATCTGCAAAAGGGCATGCCCAGAAAAGATGGACAAGCGTTTCTTCTTCATCACAATTACTGACCACACACTGATAAGATTGCAACTGTAGTTTCTTTCTTCTCAGAAGATTCCTTGTGTTTAATCTTTCATGAAGCAAAAGCCAAAAGAAGAACTTATGTTTTGCTTGACAAGAAGACTTCCAGATTAAGGAGAAAATCTTTGGTGCTGGTGAATAACCAATCATAGCCTTATATGCATCTTGAGAAGAGAATTCTGCATTGCCCCAAATATATGTCCAAGTATCTTTGTTGTCTGCATTTAATGTTCTGAGAGTTCTTTGACTTAGCAATTCTAGTGACTGAAATTCTTCATATGCTTGCTGAGAAAGGGGAAGATGAAACATATCCTCTAGGTACTCTGTATGAATTACCTTTTCTACAGTCCAGTCTGTACATTTCGCAAAAGATACAAGGTGTGGAAATTTCTGATGAAGGCAATTATTCTCCCAAAGATCAGTCCAAAAACTCACAGAACTCCCATCACCAATGTTACATCTTGCCATAGCTTTATAAATTTCTAATAATTTTAGGTGAGATTTCCACCAGAAGGACCCTTTTAAATTAACAGTGGGAAGATTGCCATTTGAGTAATAAGATTCCTTGACTAGGTGCACCCAAGGAATGTCAAGATTGTTGAAGTATTTATGAAGATTCTTTAGCATTAGTGCCTTATTTTGTATTTCCAAATTGAGGACTCCCAAACCTCCTTGCTCTTTGGGTCTGCAAATCTTTTTCCATGCAACAAGGGCAGAACCATTAGCCTGAACATCAGCATTTTTCTTCCTCCATAGACAGTGTCTCATGTATTTCACTACTTGCTCCTTAATGGCTACTGGGACATCAAAACAGCACATGAAGAAAACTGGCATGGAAGCCAGAACAGATTTAACCAGTTGTAACTTGCC